>NC_087515.1:109890615-110201630 GCF_963921805.1 Phalacrocorax carbo
GCAATGGGGAGGCTGTATGGATTTCTAAATTCTAAAGTGGTCAAAATTCTTCAGCCTGTGTTTCAGTATTTCCAACGTGATACCCATTTTTAATGGAATGAAAGTGCATCTTTCACTCATTTGGCTAGGATCCATGCTTGTTGGTTTGGCTCATCTCTGGCTTTTTAAATTATTTTCTTTTTTTTTTTTTTTCTGAGCTGTGTTCTATCTTATAATAGTCCCTTTCATTTTATGTGAAGCAAGATCAATTTGAGGTCAAGTTTTGTCTTGCTGAGTTGAACTGAAAACAAGTGTTTATGAACCACATATTCTTTCTCTGTGTGGTGGGTTTTTTTTTAATTATTTATTTATTGTTTTAATACGTATCTTTTTAAATTCTGAAAACATAGGCTACCAGGGTACCTAAAAGTGGATAGATGAATGTCTGGATATTATTCTTTGATTTTTTTCTTTCAAACCACAGACATAAAGATGTTCAACATTTAGATGAAGTTACTGAGTAAAACAAGACAAATACAGCTAGTAGCTCTTACAGTCTGCACTGCCAATGCAAATCTTTAAGTGCAAATCAGAAAATATGTTTAACTGTGTATTTTTATGTAACAACGGTGCTTGGTTTATGGACACAAACTACTTGCACTAAGTGGGTTCCTTTATTCTGATCTCACCTATACTTACTAGAATATCACGTAACTCAGTCAAAGTTAATAGCGTTATTGGGTAAAAATAAACAAGAAACTAATGAACAAAAGAAAGAACCTCCACACAATAAAAACCAACTGACAGGCTGCAAGTTTTGTTAAAAAACTACTAAATTTGAGTGAGTGTAATTTATGTTATGAGGCTTGTACATAGCAGAGAAATGTGATGTTAATCTTTCGACAAATAAGTTATTTAGTTTTGGGGGGACTGCATTGCACTAGCAGCTCATCTTGAGTAGTTCATCATTTGCTAAATCTAGATGCTTTCCCTAGTCACTGAATTCAAACTCAGTTAATTAAAGGAAACCTTTTAAAAAGTTTTAATGAAATTTCCTTGGATCTCTAAGAGTAATATGATGTTTTACATGTCAACATCAACTGAGAGTTATGTTGTGTCTTAAGTTGAGAAGATATTTCTCTGATGGGGGAATTATGGCAGAAGAAACTGTTTTACCCCAGGAGCCTAAAATAGGCTTTTAATTTCATAGAAATGTAGGCAAAAAAAAAAAGAAAAAAAAAGTGCCAGATTACAAAAATAGACTTGTGTAAACCTGGTATGACTGGTGAAGGTAAAACTAAGTTCACTGACATGTTGTATTTGTTATTATGAGATTATCATATCTTGTGTAGGTCTGTAGTAATATGCAGGTAAATAAGTGTGATTTTTTTAATGCTTTTTTTTTTTTTTTACTGCCAAATAAAATACCTGGTAAGAGCCCCAGTTCTGTGTAGGTCACTTCTCAGTAGTACAAACACTGGGAATAAATCAAACACTATCTCACTGTGGGAAATTCTTTCAGACAAACAGATTAGCCCAGTCCAAGGTATGTTATATAAACAACAGTGACACCAGCAAGCTCACAGGTCATGAGATAAACTGAGGATAAAATGCTACAGGAAAAGCTTAGTATCCCTCCAACCTGCAGATGCCAGAACATACAATAAGATGAAAATTTCTCTGTATCAGATAAAACCAAACTAAATTAAAAACTCCAGTGAATCTGCACTCTTATAACATATATTCATTCCAGATCTGCATAGTTTGCACTACATCGGTTCTACTTTGATCCATTTAACTGTAAAATGTTACAGTCCCTTTTCCCCATGTAAGCAATGGGGACTCTTGATTCCCATCCTTGGCCTACTTTTCCTCTACCACTTGTTAACTCTGGGCATTCCCATTAGTAAATGCATTTGTATCTTTCTCTGTTGCTTCTTAAGTAGCTTATGTTTAATGCAAATCACTGTCTTTGCAGATTATTCAGGATCCACTTATAACATATACTTTTCTCATTCACATAGAAAGTTTGCTTCTTGGTGCTCATTGTTTCATATGAGCAGGTATACAGAAATGGAACTCACTAACCTCTTCAAAACATCCTAACAACTGTCCTTTGCTGTTCTGACTGCAAAAAGTATAGGAAAAACTCCAAAGATTTTGACAACAATTAGGCTGCTCTCATTCTGTTATCTTGATTTTCTTATAATAAGCATAAAAAAAAGGTATTCAAATTCAAAAGTCATCAAAAAGACATCTAATCCAAGTCAGATACTTGCACTCTAAAAGCACATATTTCTCTCTTTTAGTATAAGGAGAACACGGTCAGCGGATCAGAAGTTACACACGCTTGGTAGTTATGTACAGGTGAGTGAAGGGTGGAGGGAATCAGTGACCTTTCCATGGATATAATTTTCTGTTGCACTGTCAAGCTGCTTGAGGTGTTTTATTTTTTTTTTCTCCTAATTCACTCATCAGTCTATCTTTATTAATCTCTGATTGTTCTTTTAAACTGGAAACTGTTCATGGAAAGGATGGCATTTTTATTTTGTTTTGTTGAGAGCTAATAGTATGGTCAGTACCTGAAAATTCGAGGTGCAACACTGAAATCACGATCAGGGACAAATTCCCAGCGTAGGGCTGAAATTACACACCAATAATTCTAGGTTCCAACATCCGAGATCTTTGATCTTAAAGGCTGTATCAGGCTTTATTTAAAAAAAAGATGTTGCATCATAAATCTAAAGCCTTTGACAGAGATATAATAATCTGTAAGCTTAGTGGCAAACAACATGGATTTATAACATTTCATGATTCAAACAACTTCATGATTTACAATCTCAATTTCCTTATAGTTTTGTAATTAAGTTGTAATTCTGTACAAAATATGTACGAGACAATCACTTTTGCAAAGCAGCCTTTATGAAACCTGCAGTGAATAACAATATAATTTTCACTCATAATGAACTCTAATTCACAGTGGTAACTTTGTGTCACACACCTTTAGAAGAAAAGATGTATGGTGTTAAGGATAGACTGTTTTTAATAAAAAATTTTCATTGTGAAAAGAACATGCAGACATGATCTTTGGAAGTAATATTTATAAACATAATTAATGAAGAAATTATTGCCTAGCCCAAATTAAAGATCATAAAAATGCTTTAAACTCCCCCCCAGCCATGCATGAAAATGCAACAAAGATGTCATCCTTATGTGTACTTAGAGAATTGTTTTCTCTCCTTTGTGGTAAAGAGCTGTACAGAGGGATCTTGGCAATGAAAAGTATTGTGAAAACCATTGGATAAAATATTAATAAATACAACTGTATAATTCTACTTTCCATTGAATTTGTGTTGCTGTTTTTCAGTAAAAATATATGTAAATATTTGTTACCAGATTCACCTCTGAATATCTTCTAGGAAAGAGTTTTATAGAGAATGGTAGTGACACACAACAGATGCACACGTAAAACAGAGGTTAACAAATGAAACAGAACCTTCGGATAGAAGGAAAAGTAAGAGAAGATTGGTTTAGATACGGTTTGGATGCGTAGGGTTATTGAATTCTTTTTGTTGTTGTTGTTGTTGTTGTTAAGGGATAGAGCTATACTGGACTGGCCATTGCCCATTTCCTCCTCAGCTTTTCCCCACTTTAATCTTTCACAACTGCTTCAGAAGGAAGGCAGGACTATAAATTTCAGTTACTGTAGAGATGCTCTGTAAATCAGAGTTTCTGATCACATGAAGTATCACTATGAACTTAATTACTGTTCAGAGTAGCTGTGTTGGACACTTCCTTGCTCATGTGGCATATTGAGGTACGATTCTTCAAACAGGAAAAGTGTTCATTCTCTTATTCAGTCATCATAGCCAGGCAAACAACTATTTTAGCAATATGTGTTGTTATGAAGCTTTTGAGAACATGCAGAGTAGAAATGCTGCAATATGCATTTGTGGTTATTCTATCATTTTCTCTGTTTTAGTTCATTTAGCAGAATATCTCGAATACAGTTCTGAGAGGAAGATTGTAGCATTTTATTTATGACCAAAAACCTAGCTTCAACTTCCTCCTTTTTGTCGGAGGTTTTCCAGATTATATACTGTTATTGCCTTAGTTCCAGATCACATACAGGTACCCAATTCAATACATTTCGGTAAATAAAATGCATTTTTATTAACAAACTCATTTTTACTTTGTTTGCAGAAGGAAAAAATCAACTGAATAAGGTTCTTTCCAAGAGGAAACTTTTGACATTTAATGAATGTCAGAAATCTCTTGATATTTCACTAAGCCAAGCAAGAGATTCTGTATGAAATCCATAGGTAAACAGTGTTGTTCTACATCTTAGTCTTTCTTTGTAATCATCCTTTTAGTTAAGGTGCTCATTATGATGAAACTATAATTAAATTACTCTGTCTTAGACAAGACTGTTATTATAAAAATATTCTTTATTCTCGAGCCAATAGATCAACAGGTAGTACTTTGTGGGAGAGGGAGTCAGATATTTTCAGAAGAGATAGAAACAGTATACTTGAAAGAGTGAAAATGTTTAAGAAAGATAATTTCAAAATACCTCATGACTCAAAGCAAAATACAGGATTTTATTCCCCTTTCATCTTTTGTGGAAGCTTTTATTATTCTCATACAGCTGCAGAATGTTAATATTTGAGTTTTAGGCAGTTGGTTTGAAAGGGACCATATCTGCTGCTTTGCTTAAAAAACAATCAAATGAGAAGGGGGCAAGAAGTACATTTAAACATAGAAGTCATCAGGTTAAATTAGAGCATTACAAAAGCTACTACAAATCAGGCTGATTGCTGGAGCACCCAAAAGAGATCTTGTCCCAGCTCTGGGACTATAGAAGGTTTCTTAACCTGACAGTGTCTTTCTAAGGTCAGTTATACAAATCAGTGCCCAGAGTATTTTAGCAGTATAGGTCAAAGCAACCTCCAAGCAGCCAAAAATCTGCCCTGGAGACTTAACAGTAAAGAAACATATGCATTCTCTTCTATTTGTCAGGATTTAGATAAAAGCCATATGGACTGGCGTTTTATTCAGTTTTACTGAAAATATCCTTGATTTTTTTAACAGATTTGTTTAGAGAGCTAAATATGAGATATATGGGGAAACAAACTACATTAGTAATTCAGTCATCACTGTAATACTTTTTTATCCTGTAGAGACTTTTACAGTCTTTGGCTTATCAGCAATTTACAATGCATCTGAGCTCACACTTCTACTCCTTTGTAAGACTTTCTTTTTGTATGCCTATATAATGCTGCTTGCTTGCTTGCTTCCTTCCTTCCTTCCTCTCTCTTTCTCTCCACCCTCCCTCACCCTATCACCCCTCACCATTCTCTTTTGTGGGAAATACTAGCTAAATTCGGTTAATCTAGTACTGGAATAAAAGTACATTAAAACTCAAGACACTAATCCTGAACTATTGAATTTGATGGGAGCCTTGTAAGGAGTTTTGAAGAGACCATAAATATGTTCCGTCAATACTGTCAAACTTATTAGGGACTGAATGCTTATAACACTGCCTTCTACTTATTTATTTATGTATTTATTTAATAATTTTTCTGTTTGGGGATTAAAAAACCGAGAAGTTGACATATGTGAAAAGGAGAAAACTTCTTTTTCTTGTGTTATATATATTCCAGTTGTTTACACAGGTTTTTTTTGATGGGCTTCCCCTCTAGATCACACCTCCATCCAGATGTGGAAAAAACCCTTAAAAATGATTTTGTGCTGTTGTGCTACATTATTGCTTCATACATCAGTAAGCCATTTAAAAACAAGTTTATTTACATTTCCCATTGCTGGTTAGAGCGCTCAAGGTTCTAGCAATTCTCTGACCTTACAGTGAATGCCCACCATAAAGTCAATGCTAACTCTGTGTTCGCTTTCCCTACTCACCACCAGTTAAATATTAGAGACTCAGAAAACACATTTAAGTGAAGATAGGAGCTAGGCAAAGTAATTGTGTAATAGCCCCTCAGAAATTACAGTATTGATCAGCAGTTGATCCTGCTGTTATATTTTGTACAGAAAAATTTCAAATTTCAAATATTTCCATCAGGAAAGAAAGATCCTTAAGAAATATCCATGATTTAGGACATTGTTCCTTCTTTTAGGTATTTAGTTCCAAGACCCTAATGGAATAAGAGATCGATGAAACCCAGATATTGTACTGAGATTTTTTAAGAAACAAGTTCATCATCCTTTTTTGCCTTTACTTTTCAGTAGTTACTTATCATTACCAGGGTGGAAAGGTGTTATAGTATGGATAATACATTGCAGAGCATTGAGTCCTTCTTACATGTTGTTAGAATGAGAAATAATATGAAGGACTGGTTTGTGTGGTGACATGAGAATATGAGTCCCTCTACAAGCTTTTCTCTCAAAATGTAGGTGAGAGCTAAAAGATCCTGAGATAATAAATACAGTGTGGCTGTCACTGGTGAGTCATTATCACACTATTATTTCTTTTGTTCTGCCAAAGTAATTCATTCCTTTGCACACAACAGAGGGGAGGTGGGTGGAGCAAAACAAAATGACATAATGTTTACTAATTTGATAAACAGTTATGTCATTTATGGACAAACTAATGGATTACAGAGTGAGTGGGACAGCCAAGGTATCAAACATGAGTATTCTGATTCAGTTCCCAAGTCCTTGGAAAAAGACTGCATTATTCATTGTTGTTACAACTGAACAGTTTGCAAAGTGTCTTTCAAAATCTTTTGCTTTTTCCTGAAATGTGTCTTCAATGAATTCCTTGTATGAACTCCTCAATAAAACAGTCTGTTTTAAATGTAGAAAACCAAATGTTTAAATTTTCATTAAGCACATTAAAAAAGTTAATTTGCCCTCAAGTAGAAGGTAATAACAGGACAACAATCACAGCTACTTGCTCCTTTAGTTGTAGGGAAATTAAATCATACCTGGATACCAAAGAAACTGTCATGTGGGAACACACACAGATGTGTATGTTCATGTTTACTAAAAATCACATTCATCTTATTGTATCCTAGTTACCATGCATCTTAGAATGCTATCAATTTACTCTATCTGACCCTCAAAGTAAGAGACGAGGTGGATTTTATAGCCATGGTAAGATTGATTGACGAGAAACTACTGCATGCAGTCAGCTTTGGTTGCATATACCGAATTAGAATATGTTTTTAATATTCTGGGCACAAATTTCAACTTGAATAAAACAAAACCTTGAGAAGCAGCAGCATGTAAATCATTCATGAATAGGGCTTCTATTTTCTTGTAACTTGTAGCTATTTACTGTAAATAGGGAAGGATAATCTCTCATGTAATTTGATCATTGCCTAATTGTAATACAAAATGGGTATCTTTCAGCATATTGGGCATGATATTGTTGAAACTCTGTAAAGAAAAACTGAGCTAAATTAAAATATCCCTCAGAGCAAATTGCTTGAAATGAAACATGGCTTAAGTGGGTATTCAGTTCTTAACAATATGAATGAACTGAAAAAACAAAATACTATTAAAACTATTTTTTCTTGGTGATGAAACATTCACTAGTTAGCAATAAATAAGAATGACAAGCAAATTACACAGTTTGAATGAATACATGAGATCAGTATCTGTATTTTAGTCATAAATAATTCATACATTATTTCTCACAAAGCTAAATTTGACTTAGATTTGGTTTGGGGTTGAAAAGTAATTTGGTATGCAAAGGTAGTCAATGTCCAAGTACAAATAGTTTTACATTGCCTTACATGAGCTGTGTGATGCAATACCTAAAAGACTGCCTGGAAATCAGAGTTCTTGGGACTTTCTTGTGAGATAGCAGGGGACATCAAGTGAGGTTTAAGGGAGGTTATCACTGCTTTACATAATATAATTTGAAACAATTGATGCGGATGCCAAAGGATCCACGAGAACAATTCAGGGTCTAATAAATTAACACTCAGGTCTTACAGCCATAGATATCCTATTTGACAAAAGGAACATATAAGCTTATATAAGATCCTGTAGACAAAAGCTGACCACAGACCGTTCAGATTTAAAGCAAGGAAAACTTTTGTGCAGAAATATAATTACCTAATGGAACAGGTTCGCAAGAGATGGTGTGAACTCATAACATTAAAAAATATCATAACTGAATGTACCTATGGAAGATGTAGTATAGTTGAAATCAAAATTACAGATTTAGTGCAGAAATTACCGGGGTGGCTCATAGGCCTGTTTGTGCAAGGAGTCAAGCTAGCTAATCATAGGAGTCCCTTTGATTTTAAAGAAGTGCAAAAATCCCAATTAACCTCAGCAAGTGAACCTTAGAACAATATGGTAGGTAACAATATGGTAGCTAACAGTTATTCTAAGGGATATGTACTTTCTTCCAAGTCAAGAACAGACACTCAGTATATGTCCATTCAACATGGAGACTGGTATTTGCTGTTTGTTCCTTAGGGCTTCTAGAAGCATTATGTAAATGTTAGAGCTGTGACTATCTAGAGGAAACCATTTAATTCTTCCCACTGAGGGTCAGCAGAGAATTGAAAAGCTTCCTATTATTTCTGTAGAAATTTGATTAATAAATGATCAACTTTGAAAATCTCCATCTGAGGTTAAATGCATTCCCCTAACTATGTCTGCGATAACAAAAATGTTTTTACAAATACGTTAACAAAAAAAGAACCAAAGATAATCTCTATCCTCTATTTGATGCAGAGGGAAAGATTGCCACTGAGGATGAGGAAAAGGCTGAGGTACTAAGTGCCTTATTTGCCTCAGTCTTTAATAGACAGACCAGTTACCCCAAGGGTATTCAGCCCCCTGAGCTGGAAGACAGGGATGGAGAGCAGGGATGGGCAGTGCAATAAACCCCCCATAATCCAGGAGGAAGCAGTTTTCGACCTGCTCAGCTACCTGGACACTCACAAGTCTATGGGGCCGGATGGGATCAACCTGAGAGTACGGAGGGAGCTTGTGGAGGAGCTCACCAAGCCACTCTCCATCATTTATAAACAGTCCTGGTTAACAAGGGAGGTCCCAGATGACTGGAGGCTTACCAGCGTGTCATCCATCTACAAGAAGGGCTGGAAGGAGGATCCGGGAAACTACAGGCCTGTCAGCCTGACCTCGGTGCCAGGGAAGATTATGGAGCAGTTCATCGTGAGTGCGCTCACCAGGCAAGTGCAGGACAAGCAGGGGGTCAGGCCCAGCCAGCATGGCTTCATGAAAGGCAGGTCCTGCCTGACCAACCTGATCTCCTTCTATGACCAGCTGACCCGCCTGGTAGATGAGGGAAAGGCTGTGGCTGTTGCCTACCTGGACTTTAGCAAAGGCTTTGACTCTGTCTCGCACAGCATCCTCCTAGAGAAGCTGGTGGCTCATGGCTTAGACAGGTGTACTCTTTGCTGGGTAAAAAACTGGATGGATGGCCGAGCCCAGAGAGTTACAGTGGATGGAGCTAAATCCAATTGGTGGCTGGTCATGAGTGGTGTTCCCCAGGGCTCAGTTTTGGGTCCAGTATTGTTTAATACCTTTATCAATGATCTAGATGAGGGAATCAAGTGTGGCCTCAGTAAGTTTGGAGACGACATCAAATTGGGCAGCAGTGTATCTCTGCTTGAGGGTAGGAAGGCTCTGCAGAGGGACGTGGACAGGCTGAATCGCTGGGGCGAGGCCAGCTGTATAAAGTTTAACAAGGCCAAGTCTTGCTCTTGGGTCTCCACAACCCCATGCAATGGTACAGGCTTGGGGAGGAGTGGCTGGAGAGCTGCCTGGTGATGAAGGACCTGGGGGTGTTGGTGGACAGCCAGCTGAACATGCGCCAGCATTGTGCCCAGGTGGCCAAGAAGGCCAACAGCATCCTGGTTTGTATCAGGAAGAGTGTGGCCAGCAGGAGTAGAGAAGTGATTGTGCCCCTGTACTTGGCACTGGTGAGGCCGCAACTCAAATACTATGTTCGGTTTTGGGCCCCGCACTACAAGAAGGATATTGAGTTGCTTGAGCATATCCAAAGAAGGGCAATGAAGCTCTCTACAACTACCTGAAAGGAGGTTGTAGTGAGGTGGGTGTTTGTCTCGTCTCCCAAGTTACTAGTGATAGGATGAGAGGTAATGGCCTCAAAATGCATCAGGGGAGGTTTAGATTGGATATTATACAAAATTTCTTTACTGATGGAGTGGCCAGGCATTGGAACAGGCTTCCCAGAGAAGTGGTGGAGGTACCATCCCAGGAAGTATTTAAAAAACATGTAGAGGTGGAACTTTGGGACATGGTTTATGAGACATGGTAGTGTTGGGTTGAGGGTTGGAAGGACTTGACAGTCCTAGAGATCTTTTCCAACCTTAATGATTCTATGATTCTGAATTAAGGGGAATAGTCTAAAGATATATATCTTCAGCTTTTTTTGGTTCATCCTAAGAGGTAAATCTCTTTGATGGTACATATCCGTAGCTGCATCTGGTTTTAGAGTGGCATAGAATAGAAGAGAATGGAACAGAATAGATTGGAATAGGGAATTAGATTTGAGCTTATAGGAAAAAGTGTGCAGAATTTAATCAATTATGCAGAGATTTGAAATTAAAATGGTCGAGGTTAGAAAGCATAGTCCTTTTGGGGACTTAAGTTGGAGCTGCAGTTCCATGCTAAGGTATTAAAGACTATTTGATTTTGCACTGAAGCGTTTTCCTAAGTGCTGCAAGAGCCTGAACAACTTCTTTGGTGGTAGACATGTACTAGGGAAACTTGAGGTACAAGCAACCCTCTTCGTGAATTAATCAGGGCTCACTATCTGGTCCTCAATGCAGGTGCCACAGTGTGGCTGACAGCCATAGAATTAAATCCTTTTGACTCCAAAAAACAAAGAGATCTTATTCATATTGATTACTGGGAACAGTTGCTGGGTTGTGCTGTCTTGCCATACCTTTTTTGGGAAGAAAGGACCAAGAGTGTATTAAGGAATGTGGTAACATTAAACAGTATCAATGTCTGTGACAGTGTCTAAGCCTGTGTCCTGCTTTTATCTTGTATAGTAATAGCCTGAATGTAGAGAACCATTCCTAGCCTTCTTGTAGACTATGCTTTTTCAAGTCTGTGAAATATTTGCATGACCTTGTAGTAACCACTTTTCTGTGACTTCCCAACAACAGTTCTTCACACAGACATTCCTGTTCCCAGTCTGAGCAGATCACTCTGGTCCAGGTATGTCTATAGTGGAGAGGGTCTGCAGAACACAACTGTGAGGGGCATGGCTTTCAGTGTGGATGTCTTCTGATACCCATCACTGGGTCAGGATCTAGCTTTGGCTTGCTGTTGGAAGTGAAAGAGTCAGGAATCAAGCTGGTCTTACAGAAGGTAAAGAATGGTCCTGAATATGTGAACAAAACCAAGAGCTTTTTGAAAACGAGGAAATACAAAAGATAAGATTAACCTACAAGGCAGTACTGAAAAGGAAGAAAATGGGACTGCAAACTGAAAATCTAATTGGAATAGACCAGGCACAAGTTTAACCACCTGGCAAAACTAAAGTGAACCTTAAGTTCACCTAACCTTAAATGAAACCCTCAATTCTTTTTTCAGTAACCGTGAATATGTTAGGCTGATATTCTTCCTGTTCAACACTCTGTGCCATGTGGCTACAGCTTTTTATGCCCCAAAAACTGTTATACTGTTTGTGGAACTATAGCCTAAGTCATCAGAATGCATGCATTTCGTAAGAAAATTAGCACATACTGATCATATCATCACTCTCCATTTCATCTTTCAGTGGTTAGAAGTTCATGTACCCTTTCATCTGTTTAATCAAGTTTTTAAAACATGCAGTAGTTTTCAAACTCACAAAGTCAAGGTCAGCTGGACTTTGCTTCAGTAGCAGATTTTATTTCTGTTTAAAATCCATCAGAAATGTTTTTGTTTGCTTTATTACTTCTGTATATAATAGGCTGAGTTTTATTTAACATTTCAACAAGAGCAAGTGCAAGGTCCTGCACCTGGGGAGGAACAACCCCATGCACCAGTACAGGTTGGGGATTTACCTACTGCAAAGCACCTGTGCTGAGAAGGACCTGGGAGCGCTGGTGGACAAGCTGACCATGAGCCAGCAATGTGCCCTTGTGGCCAAGAAGGCCAACAGTATCCTGGGGTGCATTAAAAGGAGTGTGGCCAGCAGACCAAGGGAGGTTATCCTCCCCCTCTACTCTGCCCTACTGAGACCACATCTGGAGTACTGTGTCCAGTTTTGGGCCCCCCAGTTTAAGAAGGACAGAGAACTGCTCGAGAAAGTCCAGTGGAGAATTATGAAGATGATGAGGGGACTGGAGCATCTCCCTTATGTGGAAAGGCTGAGAGGCTTGGGTGTGTTCAACCTGGGGGACAGAAGACTGAAGGGGGATCTCATCAATACTTATAAATATCTAAAGGGTGGGTGTCAAGAGGATGGGACTAGGCTCTTTTCTACAGTGCCCAATGTCAGAACAAGATGCAATGGGCACAAGTTGGAACAGGGGAAGTTCCAGCTAAACATGAGAAAAAGCTGCTTTCCTGTGAGGGTGACAGAGCAGTGGAACAGGCTGCCCAGGGAGGTTGTGGAGTCTCCTTCCCTGGAGACATTCAAACCCTACCTGGACACGTTCCTGTGCCCCCTGCTCTAAGTGTGCCTGCTGAATTGGAGGGGGGTGGGGGTGGGGGATTGGACAAGATGATCTCCAGAGGTCCCTTCCAACTCCTACCATTCTGTGATTCTGTGATTCTACGTGACTACTCACCGCTTCACCATAGGCACAATGCTTGGGTATATGAGCACAGGTTATTTGGAATGTGTAAAAGACAGGCTTTTGTAAGGGGGAGAGACTCTCAACCTGACTGATAGGTAAAGGCAGATGCATAACATCTCACTCAGCCCCATGGTGCAGCCTACGTAAAACAGAGAAAAGTGTAGACAGATATTAATTTTGCACTCCAGGGCTGAGGGCTAGCCCAGGAATTAGTTGCTGCTGTCATGGAAAGAGGCAAAGGACAAAGCTAGGATGAGAATCAGAAAAAGCACCATTTATATACGGCTTCTTTTCCTGTTGTCAGAGGTAAGGACAAAGGAGAGTAATACTGCTGCCTTTGTTGAACTTCCTTTCCATCCTCAGCAGTAACTTCAGCTATGTTATCCTCATAGTGTTTTCAGCATCAGAATCTCACTTGGCTACCCAAGGGCTATGCCAAATGTGAAGTAGGCAGTAAAATCTTGTCCAATTTGCTATCCTTACAACTCTGATGCCAAAGACAATTGCCTCTTTTTTTCCAGGAAGTCAGGGAATCTCAAATTCCTTCCTTTCTTGCAGTAACAAAAATCTAATCACATGAGGATTTCTCAGATACTGGGGAATCATAAAATCAAGCTACTATAATTAAGAAACATTGGAAGGCCTTAGGTTCTCTTTGGAGCTTCATTTCCTTCCCTTTTTGTCTGCCTCAACACAAAAGTACAAGGTGCAGACTGTATGAGCAACAAGCAATGCCACAAGTAGTTTAGTGAAATACTTCTTGAACTGTTAGAGAAAAACAGTGACAATGGCACTCCCTTTTCTTCTTGCTCATCAGCCTACTTAGTGCCTGACTGAGCATCTTTGGTGTAGTCTGTGGAAGCCACTGGTCAGTACCCCATTTTTCTCTTCACTCTCTTATCAAAGGGAAAACAGGAGGAAGAAAAACAGTGAAGAAAAAACGTTAATGCCAAATAAAGATTAATTTTCCCTCTGGGCTCAAATATGGAAAAAATATACTCAGAATCTATTGTTTGTGTTCATATGAATTTCTCTAGTATTTCTTATATGCCATTTTTGAAAATACAGCAGAACATGCAGCTGGAAATGGGGTTCCAGTCAGTGCTGTATGTCTTCTGTGAGGGCATAAAGTCAGGTCCCTTGATTATCAGCAGTGACACCACTACTTACTGCATCTTTTGTTGCCCCAGTTTCATCAGCAGAAGCCAAGACTTTGCCTATGTTAACAAAATACTCAGTATTTTATGTTTTATGAGTTTTAGGTTTGCTGAATGTGACCCTCTTTGAAGTTCAATGATTGTAATAAATGCAATTCTTTTCCTCCAAGACAGAAATGGTTATATTTATTAGCTATATATATAGCTATATAATAATATTACTGAGGTAATTTTTGTTTAAGAGTATATAGGAAGATAAGGTTTATTAAAGATTAACAGTTTCTAACAAACTAAGCAGTTTTGCTGGGAAAAACAAGTTTTTGGACACAAAATTCCTGCTGACATTCTGTTGTTACTGAAAGCCTATCTAGATTTGTACATGCCTGTTGATTTTTATAGGTGTTTCAGTTTGTTTAACAAAATGTATTACCTCTTCTTACAGATGTTACCTCTACATAACTGTATGTCAGTAGATTTGGGCTAGGAATCTTAAAAGGATGTTGCACTTATTCACAAACTTGACATGATAAAATCTAGTATATTTATATAAAAAGCAAAAACATTCAGGTATACAGATACTCAAACAATTTTTTCTCTGTAGCTATACCATGAAGAAATAATATATCTCATTGCTTCTTAGATTGCTTTTAGATTTTTACCTTTCCTTTTTCCTTCTGTGTTTAACTTTCTGTCCCATAAGACAGTGTTAAAGCTTCTAGAATACCTTAAGTCTGTGTTTCTCACTGATATATGTTTGGATGTCTTTTGTGTCCAATTATACTGTATTTCCTGGATTTAATATGCTTGGATTAATAACAATTACAACACTATTGGGATTTTGCTCTTAAACCTGGGAATATGTATCATTATTTTAATTCCATTTGTTTAGATATGTCCTTACATATGAAAAAAAACATAAGATGACTGAACTAGAACTCCAGAGAGAAAGCCATCATGTAATACTTCTAATAAACTGAAGGTAATGACTTTAAAAAAGTTTATCTTGTTAGTTCTCAGGAAACTTATTCCATAGGAAAAGAGCAAATGCCCCAAGTTGAATGTTGAGACTAAAAGATAAGTTTGTCTATATTCATCATACAAAACAGAAAGATTGAATTCCTGATTGAATACATTAGAAAATTCAATCTTACCTAAGGAAGCATGAGCCCACCCCAAACAGCCATATAATGAGTTTTAAATTTCTTGCTCATTCTCTTTACTCTCTTCCTAGTATTTTGCTTTAATTGATCTACATTTCCATTGCTTTTGTAAGAGGATCAGTAAACTGCATCTTCAGTAATCAGCGATCTATTCAGGCTAGGAAAGTTTGTGATTGTTTTAAAATACTGCATAGACAAAGTATTTCCCGTTAAGTGAAAAGCTATTTTCTCTTTTTGTTTAAATCTATGACTATTGACCATCTCATAAAGGCTTCTACCATATTAAATACAACCATGACAGTCCAGCAACTGAGTAATCCATTATTTTGCAACACCAGTCTATGCTCTGGGGACGAATTTATTGAACTTTAAAACAGAATGTCATCAACAATCCATTTCATCTAGCTGCATAACACCCTTTTACCAATCACCCAGTGAAGCTGTCCTATTTCACTTATCCTGTCCCATTCAATGAACTGTAAGTACATTTCTGCCTAATGATAAGGGCACTGGGGGCCATATATAATTCAGAGGCTGCTTGAAATGCATCAACCAACTGTCCTGATATGTTAATCCACTCACTGGGGGCTTTCATTTGATGTCTAATGTAAATCCATGTTTGTAAGCTTCAGCATCATTATCATTATTGTAAAAGAAGATAAAAATGAAGCAGTAGCACTGGTACTAATGACACCTGAGAACTGGAGTTGCATACTATGAAAGCTAGTTAATACAGTTCCCAAGTGCAAAATAAATGAATGAACTTTTGCATAGCATTTTGAAAGCACAAAGGAATACTCTGGTAAGCTTTTCTTTAACCTAGGTATCTACCTATAAAAATTAGCTGCCTATTACCAGAAATCCAGGCTATCTTGAAAAGAGAAGACTCTCTCACTGTGGGTGATATTCAGTCATTTCACATGGTGCAGCAACAGAAAGCATAATATATTTGCAGAAAATTTAATTTAATTATAAACTGCTATTCTGTCTGCCAAATGAAAAATTCTCTGATGCCTTTTGCATGTACAAAAAGGAAAGAATGAAAAACCTATTTTGTAAGAAATTTAGGTCAATCAATTTTTCAGTCTTTTCTTAAGCTAGCCAAGAGCTTAGTCACTAATGAAACCAGTAAACAGACTATCTCTTTATTAAAATAAATTGAAAATCTCAAATGTTGGTTAAATTAAACCTATCTGTTGATATTCAGTGATCAGTACAAAATTTTACAAAGTGCTTTAAATGTAAAATGGTAGATTAATTGAAAGCAGAGCCAAAAATAGAAACATTGCTTCTGTCTCCACTCCAGACTCCAATTTTATGATTTATTTGACCCAGCTGGTGCCCCCCATCTATCAGAACTTTCTTTGGCCTCCATGTAGATGCAGGAGTTTGCTGATCAGAACAGTTGCTAACTTGAGAGGTCAGATGTATTATCCTTGCAAAGGGAAGAATAGGCATAAATGTCCTTTAAGCTCTGCGACAGTCTAGCCTAGTGCTAATTGTGAAGGTATTGCTTTTTCTTACGATCCTCACAGAGCCAGTCCTCTCAAAGGAGCTTAAAAGTGCATTGGCTGGTAGCTGAACCCCTTCCCAAGGTCGTATGCTTCTGCGGGTAAGGAGCATTACTGAGGTCGTTGGCATGGTCCACACCATGTGCAAAATGATGGGACAGCAGGTGCAGGCCTCCAACAAAATTCAGTCTAAGTCAGATGAAGTTTATAGGGATGATGATATTATTGATGCAGGGCAAAGAAAACACATTTCCTTTTTTTGCTGCTGGGTCTACCATGGTTTAAGTTGGGGGTCCTTGGGACAAATTGTAGATGCTTCCTTTAAGACTTTGAATTTTTAGAAGGTTTTCATTTATCATGGATATATATTTATTCATATCATGAATATGCACTTGTGTCTGGAATCTGTATAGGTTTATTAACTCTGAACTCTAACTGCTGCATTATACAAACTCTCCTGAGAGATCCAGCTAATCCTTCTATAAGTAGGAAGCATTTGCTTGGACGGTGAGTATTGAAAAAGACTTCTTCTGTTCTATATTTCTTCCAGTGTTGTTAATCCTAAAAATGAAATAAGAGAAAAATAAGCTATGTGATAGTACTAAGAACTTCCAAATTGCTACAATAAACTAAAAGAGTTATCAATGCTAAGTATGCTTGAGCAGACATCCATTTACCCACAGAATCACAAAAGCAAAGAACAGTTGAGGTTGGAAGGGGTCTTTGGAGGTTATCTAGTCCAACCTTCCTCCTCAAAGCAGGGTCATCTAGAGCAGACTGCTCAGGAATTTGTTCACGTGGGTTTTGAATATCTCCAAGGATGTAGATTCTACACAACCTCTTGGGGCAACCTGTCCCAGTGTTCACATTTTTTATAGTAAAAAATGTTTTTATCTTGTTCAGATGGAATTTTCTGTCTTTCAGATTGTACCTGTTGCTTCTTTTGTTGTCACTGAACATCATTAAAATGAATCTGTCTCTGTCTTATTTGTAGGTTCATTGTCTTTGTGTCTCAGGTTATCATTTGGGTATTTAAAATAAAGTGAGACCAAAATGATTTTCTGGATGTAAACTACAGAGGACATTTTTATTGTGCTTGTAGGTATCTTAGATGTTTTTGAAAAAGCTCCATAAAGAATACCAAACACTGATTGTAACCAGGGCTAAATTTGTGGTTGCCCAGAATCTTTTGGGGACATACACACACAAGAGTAAAGCTATTCTGCCTTCAAAAGGAATCTGTTCATATGTGGCTGCATTTCAGAACCTTCTTCAGTGCAGAATAAGACTCATTAAAATTATGTGATACTTTAAAATAAGTGTGCAGAATTATTCATAAGGCTGTAGGACCTAAGTTGGAATTTGGAATTAAACGACTGATTATTAAATGGCCCATTGAAAATCATCATCAAAGAAAATTTAAAATTGCTTTTATGGGAGAAAAAAAATCTGTTCATGAAAGTTAAAAACAAGCAAGCAAAGAATCTCAGAAATCCCCAAACCCAATATACCTGTTGAAAATTTCATGCATCTAAACTACAACTCTTTTATTTTTAATAATGTGTCTCTGAATCAAGATGATCATCTAAGCAAGATGTGATTTCAACAAATCAGTACCATCTGATTTTTGAAATTGTGTATTGGAAAATATTTCCTATTATTTTAGGCTTGTAACAGGCAGATTTTTTTTTATTAATAGTAAAATAAAACAGCCTAGACTCTTCTGAGGATCTATTTATGCAGTACAGGAAAACAGCTGATCTGCAGTTGCAAAAGGAATTGTACAAAACCTTATAACATGACAATTTTCTTTTAGGTTTTATTGTATCTTTAAAGTCTCTGGCATATGCTGGAGTGAAATGCTCAGCAAGATTCCCCCACTGGTATCCACTGAAGCACAACCCAGTTTCCAGCAGAGGATGTGAAACAGAGAAAGTGGAGGTATGGGAGGGTGAGGAAGAAGAAAGGAAGGAAGGGGAAAAAGACACAGATCAAGAAACCAGGGCAAAACCACATCTGTCCTCAGGCAGAATACCCCTTCAATAGAAATCAGAACATCTGTCCTCAGAGAGGCAGCAGTTTGCCTTTCTGAGCTGGCCTTAGTATGACTTAGTTTGAGGTTGCATGGAGGCCATGAGGGGTGCCAGAAAGGCAGAATAAAGAAGGGAGGGTAGCATGATAGCAGAGTGTTTGAGCCTTCTGGCTAAGAACCATGGATGTGAATGAGGACTTTGCAGTGAACTAGCGCAGTAAATCCCACTACCTGAGTTGATCCAGCTGTTAATGAACACCTGTGTGGGCTAGGGTCTTAAATACAGCTGAATGTGATGCTAACTTTACTGCTCCTGATGTGCTGTTAGCTACTGAAGCTTGTGCATCTTAATCATGCATGCTAGGCCCACAACACCCAGAGCCAGAGGATTTTTGACCACACTGTTCCCAATACACTTCACATTTAGCTTTTGCATCTAAAGGTTTGTTGAAAAGATATTTCCTAACTATGTCAAAGATTTAAAACATACCTTTCTTGTCTGCGTACAAACAAAAATAAAGGTACATTCTTCCTGAATAGAAAGCCCACAGTTCTGTAGGTGGTTATGCAATTCTGTAAGCAAAAATCATTCATCATAAGCAGATACACTGAAACTCACCTCCCTACTGATCCAGCTTCAACAAAATATAGTAGGTAACTTTCTGCTGAATTTAGTGGAACTTGGATTAAATTTCTGGGCATAGGCACTCATCTGATCAGGCAGCATGAAAAATAGAGTTTGTTCTCTAGCTACAGCTACCAAAGCAACTTAATTTTAACATATTGAGGATCACATATAAAATATTCATCTATGTGCCAGGTACTTTTGAGTTAGAAGTACATTTGAAGAGAAAATTGCGATCTGCTAGCAGTCATTCCGCTGCTGCAAAAGGAGGCTAACTTCATCAAGTATGTTATTTGCTGTGAATTATTCACTCTGCAATGTTACCATGGTAACAGCTGTGTTACTTATCCTCGCATCATTATTATTTTCTTTTTAGTCATTATGGCTACACTGTAAATAGTATTTTTTTTGAACATGCCATTTGCAACACGAATAAGAAACAAGGCTCACAGGAACATTAATATTGATATTATATGCAGTGTGGCTTTGACATTGACACTAATGTTCCTCTGCATAAGTGCAGCATGACATTCATATAAAGCAGCCGATCAACATTATTTTGCTGCTTTTGATTTCCATACTGATGTCAATGCACAAGGTAACCTAATGAAGGCATCATAAAAATAATATCAACACTTGCATTGTCACCATTGCAGTGTATACTACCATTAATGTAAAACAGTGTTTTGAGGTGGAATCACAGCCAATTGTATTAGAATAAATGTACCTCATGAGAATATTAACGAGTTTTGGGGAAAAAAAAAACCAAACAAAAAAATATTTCTGTACCAAAACCAATGGGCTTTTTCAGTAAATTCCCTATTAATTTTTTTTCTGATTGTTTGCTAGTATAAAGACCTCTTTCAAGTTGACTAATTAGCTTATTCTTCAACAGTGAGTGACTAGTCAGCCAGAGATTTTGCAGTTCTTTGGGAGACAAAGGAAAAAAATATTGACTGGGCATCCGCTCAGTTGAAAAACTTTTCTTTCCTTGGAAAAAGGAAGTTGGAATCCACCTTTGTACAGATCTCTGAGCTGAGACAATAGAAGTCGTAGTGTAAAATACACTAAGAAGTCGCTACAGGAATTGCTAGAAATGTTTTGAATGTGAGGTATTTTATAATCTAATCGAATATACATATCCACAGATATGTAAGGTAGGATCTTTCTGACTTCTTTTAACTACCTACATTTAATACGATGAAGTCAATGTTAGTTACCTAGGTAACTTAGACTGTCTCTATGGGCAGTGGAGAGGAAGGATCACATTTAGGTATGCATTTATGTATCCTAAAGTAGATGCCTAAAATGTGTCCAATGAATTTATCTCCATCAGATCAATAGCTCGGATATAAATGCATAAAGTAAAATGAGACTAAACTTACCTGTCTGTTCATCATGAAGCCATTATTCTCTCTCATATTTTTCAAGTTTGCCTTAGATCAAAAAAAGTTCTAAGCTCACCATTTCATTGTTACAATCTCATATACTAGTTTGTTACTGATAACTCATCAACACTTTTCTTAAAGCCCATGTCTGCGTTTTTTATTTACTCATATTAGCAAGTCTTCAAAGATTTGAATCCATTTTGAAGATTACGGCTAACCAAGAACAAATCTGATGCCTGTGTAGCAGGTCCATGTTACTTAATTTTGCTTCTGTAATTCTGATTTATCAAAAAGTTTCAGATGAAGCCTTATGTATAGCATTCAATAACACAGAAACACAAATATAGTATAGATTACAGAGATACAAGTCTCTCAAACTCTTATTACAACTGCCAAAGTCCTCCCTTTGACAAACTTTAGATAGATCTTTTTTTGCCTGAAAATTCAGGAAGTAGGTCCAGGAGCAAAAAATGAGGGAACTGGAAAGAAAAAGTGATGGTGGGAATAATGGGTATCAGATTTCTTCTCATTAATACATTAACTTTTGGACAGACACAGTTTGCCATTTGTGTTTACATATATGGTAAAGGAGTAAAAGAAGGATCTAAGGAAGTAGCTGAATTTTACTGCCTATAGTGCTTCACAGTTAGCTCAGAAAAAAAAACACAAGGCTGAAGATGACCCAAGTGACCTGTAGTTTTAGGCCTTCACTTTAAAGGCTGCAAAGCAAAGTTGAAATACTCTTTGCCAAATAATATGCTGAAATAATCTTTTCCAAACATTATTCGTACCCCACACTGAGAAGAGATTTTATTCTATCCACACCTCTATACCGAGAGAGATTGAGAGAGAGAAAGAGAGGGAGAGAGAGGGAGAAACATCTCTGATCGAGTTTCAAACAGCTGCTTTACTTTGAGAAATCAGGAGCAGAAACTAGATACTGCTCAGAAAACAAAAATAAATAAAAAATTTGGGCACTGTCTGCCTGCCATTATTTGCCCTGTAGAGAAAATAAAATTCACTGGTAAAAAGAAGTCTCACATTTTTTGTCAGCACTGGTCAGCAACCGAAGTGGTTAGCTCCTTCTCTATATTGATGTGGATTGTCCCCCCTGGTAATGTATTGGTGTTCCTATCAAGAGTTTCCTCTGAATGTGTGCACCAGAACTTTGGTTCACTATAGGCCACCTAGAAACAGTCTGATACCGTTTGATTTTTGAGAGGCTGTATAGCTTACACAGTAATCAGTCATGACATTTCATGGGCTTGTTATTTTCCTTTCTTCAGGAGTTCTCATGCAGGCTTTTTAGTGATTAATAAGGTACATATGTGCTGTAGCCCTGAGCAGTTGTCCTCTGAAATGTTCAGAAACACAGGTGGTGACAAGGATTTGTCTTTTAATGTGTATAGCACAGCAGTGTATCAGTAAGTAGGTCAAGGTACACAAGCTGCTGCATGAGGTGATCAGCAGTAATCACCAGCAGTCCCTTGGATGGGGTGCCCAGTACATACACGTGCATTTCACTTGCAGCAGTCACTGTTCTTGATACATCCACATAGATCCAAACCTTATCCTTTCATTTCCATACTTTTCTCATGCTGGAATGAAATGCAGCTCTAATAACTTCTGTTCTGGAAATTAAAGCAATCTGCTCTCTATGTTTCCATTCAAGAGTAAAGGATGGGAAAGACTGATAGAAGTTTGACAGGATGAAGAGTATTTTCTCTCTGGTTTCCTTGTGTGCTAATATCATTTCGGAAGCTGCAGTCTAACATCAGATACTAAATCCATGGTAACTCCTACACAGCAGAATAAAGCAATGTTTAGATTGTCTGTAATTCAGATCTCTTAGGAGATCATCCTTTCTTTCATGTGTAGAGAGGCCGGTATGATTTTGTATGTGAATATTTGATGGAAGTTCTTCTGTATATTCCTTTTAATATCTTTTTTAGCTTGTGAAGTTCCAGCTCATTCATTCTGCACTTCTATCTATTTTAAAATGTATTTGGCACTTCCCAAGGAGGCTGTGGTAACCCACAATAGTGCTCTTTGGTCATCGTCTGTGAATGCAGGTTTGTGAACCTTAAGCCTCTGTTTTGGCAAATAAAACACCATCAGGATATGCTTCCAGCTACTGGAACTTTCTCATTTAAATTGTTAAATTATTCAAATGGTTCAACTGTTAAATGGTTAAATTATTTAAATGGTTTTGGCATGAGTCAGTCAGCACTCTCCATATGCATCCCAAACACACTTTTGGAATTAACTTAGTCTTTCCAAAAGTAGTTTGGATGTGGTTGTGCTGCATTGGGGGCTAAGATAAAGTTTAGTAGTAGAGGTTAAGTTTGTTTGTCTCTTGTAAACCCATAAACCAACTCATTTTCAAAATTATCTCAACTGTTTCAGTAACTAAATGGTCTAATTTTATTTTCCTTATTAATATTTTTTAAATAGTATATTCATTCAAATTTATTTTTTCATCAGAATTCAAGAATTCAGCAATTAAACCCTCTTTTAGAACATATAGCTGGTATTACAATGGAACATATTTAAAAATACAAGAAACTGTGATAACAGCTAGTAGTTCTGCTTGTATTAGGATTATTACTTCGGAAGATATATATATAAAAGAAAACAGAAAGGCACATAAACATAGTAGAATACACTGTAATAAGTAGTGAAGGAATATTGCTGGGAATTTTCTTTCAGCATCTGCTCAGTTATGGTGACAACATAAATATATATCGCAACTTGAAGGACAATGCAATCAGTATTAGGAAAGTACGGGATATATTCCTGATTACTTCTCGCCTTTAAAGAAAGGTTTTATTGTGGGATCTGAAACTGCAAGTGAAACTATTTTTGGAGTTACTTGGCATAATTATCAGATCATTTACAGGAACATGTAATTACTTTGCAGTACATCATCTTTAATAGATTGGTTTTTTTCTTTTACTTGCCAGAGGTCTGGTCTTGTATCCCTGAAATGAAAGGATGATTTGCCAGAGTCCTTAGTGTCAATGGATCAGACCATAATATACCAACTCTTTTTCTAAAAATGTCATTTGAATAAATCTACTTGTGCCAAGTTTATTTCAATAATTCATAGTAACCAAATAAAAGTAAATGTAAAATTAAATAAAAAAGTAAATGTAAAATAAAAAAATTCCAAAGTTCAGCACAACTGTAGAACATACTGATTTTGCCTTGATAGGTTTTTTTTCCCCTATGTCATTACTTTTGCATACACTACATTATTAGACAGAACTCGTCTTCTGCGAAGGAGAAGTGGCAAAGGAACACTGTCATATGTTGAAATCAGATGACTCTGGCTCATGACAACAGATTTTAATTCATTCTTTGCTACTGGATGTCCTAGATAAGTAGCTCATTCATGTCATGCTTGCATTTAACTACGTGCAGAACTGATGTCATGGAGTCATACTTCACAGAGGTATGTTCCGATTTTTATTGAAGGGGTATTCTTCTGAGACCTTGCAATGAGTGGTCATGCCATGGGACTATTCAGCCACTTAATAGGACTCCACTATGTTTCAGGCTTTACCTTTTCACCTTTAGTGCTGCTTTAGAAATGCATGCTGCTTCGTGCTTTCCTATTTATCTTACATTCCTTGTATTTCAACAACTTATCCATCAAATGTGCACACCTCATCACCATTAAAATCTGAAAGTTTTCAGAGACAGCAGAGCACCCTTTGGCCTTGGAATTAAAATCTTCCTGAGTAAATACTGAGGGATATTTTTACTTCAAAATCTGTAAACCACAGTTGCCTGCTAGGCATCTATAGTACAGCTATGCAGAATTTTTGGGGAACTGGGAGTAAGACCACTGGGTTTAGCAGGAAACGCATCCATCACAGAGTCAAACTTGTAAAATAAGTACAAATACTGTTCCATATCTGGTCCCAGAATTCCAGTTTAGTAGTAGAGAACTCCTGTCATTTATTTGTGTGGTGCATGAGAATTGTGTTTATCTCAGCAGTCAGCTGAATTACTTAGGTAGAAAAGAGATACAGTCTGAGTCAAATGTCTGGTTGTACACATTGTAGTGATTGATGGGTGGCCACCCTTATTCTTGTATTTTGTTCCATAGTTCCTCCTATTGGTTTCAGTGAAAATGTCATTGCTGTTAGAAGAGCAGAATCATTATGGTTCTTTGGGTTTTGGTGCTGCCTTCCTTATTTGCAACATGTGTGCCCCAAAATTAGGACAGCTACTAGTCCTTGCCTCTTCTTTTTATCCTTACATAAGACACAGGTACAAAGAAAGGCGGAAACATTTGCTCACAAACTCAGGCTCCTGGGAAACCCCCGAATTCCACTCAACCCACAGCAACTGTTGGGAGACATGTAATTTGTTTGGGATAGAGGTTTAGCTAGACCACTGCACTGTTTCAGGGAATGAGAAACATGTACACTAGTCAGTGGTATACATTAATTTTCCAGTATAAGTGTAAAACTCTGTTGGGAGCAGGAGTTTCAGGGTACAGGCCCTTCTGGAAGATCTGCATTTTTCAGAATGACATTAATCAATGCTGAAATATTAATATGCAGATTTTATCTGTTGCCCAGACACAGCTCTAATTTCCTGCTTTGCTTACAGTATTAACACTATGAAGCTGTAAAAACCTAGGACCTGTAACCATTACCCACAGTCATGTCACCTTCTCAACAAAACATGGAGGGCTGGGGTGGAGAAGGGGATCATATTTTTTCATGAACAAATTTATATTGTGTGTCGGGAAGGTATTATAAGCAAGTGATGAATAATTGGCATAATTTGTAACTTTATAACAAGGGAACTTCTGGACACTACTGCAAATGAGATAATTTGTCATTGCAGTAAGTCTGTCCCATATAAACATTACTGTTAATAATGCTGACATGGGTTGGCTGAAGGGAATAAGCTTTTTGATAAGTTCAAACATAAATTTTATTGATGAAAACTGCAATACGAAAATCATGATTTTGTCCTTTTAATGTTAGCTTTTTCTACTGAAGTTTCTAGCTCTTTATAAATGTGCTGGGCCTGGTCTTAATTATACTAAATCATTAAAAAAAAGACAATCCTGCTGTGCGGACAGGTGCAGAACTCAGATGAGTGTTACTAGGATTTTCATATTTGCACTAAATGAGAATAGGCCCCAAAATCAAAAGGTGGGTTCAACGTTCATATTTGAAATAGCTAAAGGTCTAATTTCATATTTGTACACCTTCCTTTCACTATGATTAGCAAAAAAAGAAAAAATGCGCCGAAAAATAAGTAAATGAAGAAAAAAAGATATTCAATTTCTACAGGTTCATCTGCAGGTGATTTAATTGCCAATTGTTTATTTGTTAATTACATATTCCACCTCAGGCAACAAATCTTATCACAATAAACTGAGAAAGAAAACTAGTATATGAAAGCATTTAAATGTTTGAAACGTACTTTCCTTTTAGTAGTCTTAGCTATATAAAATTCTTGTAACCATGGCTTTCATTTCTTCAAATAAACTGAAACAGAGGACAAGCAGAATAAAACTCTGCTTTCAGAGATAATAGTGTAAATTCAGAGCAAAATGTATTGATAATGGCATTGTTGTAGATTTATTTCTACTCACTACAAGTGGAATACAGCTATCTGTTATGGTCAGATCCTGTTTCAGTTTTGATAGTGGAAAAGCTCCTTTGACATCAACTGAAATAGGTTGTGCTTTTAAATGCATGGGTAGTACTATACAGCCGCTTCTGTTTAGTCCCCTGTGCTAATACAGCATCAGACCCATTTATATGGTGAAAAGACAAGCTTACTGGAGAATTGGTGCCAAACAAAGACAAATGACAGCCTGCCATAACCTGAAAATGCATTAAGTTCTCAATAGCTTTTAAATTGGTACAGAGAGTAACTTCTGTTATCTCACTTCCATTTACTTTAATTCCTGGACTTCTTGAGTCACTGAGTGAAAGACATGGATAAGAGGTATGTTATTATTCTGTGGAGCACTTCTTAAAACAGTTTTTTTAACGTACCGTAAAATTAGACTCATTAGTAACTGTGTAGTCTGTAATGCTTGTGTAGGTTCTTATACCACACTCTTAATATATCTGTGTACAGAATTAAACAGGAGGACTAACATCTGTCTTGTGTTTGCCCTCTTGTCTTCTCCTTGGGGGAAAATGAGCAAAGTGGTGTGTTATAGTTTGAAAGATATCCAGAAGAATAATAGGTTTGGGCTAGCACAGTCGAGGAAGCATTGCACAGCGTGCATCTTGAGGGGAAGATAGTGAGGTATCTGATAGTCCTTAATTTCCCTGGAAGGCCATTCTGCAATATTAGACCAAGCTCTCAGAAGCCTGCACCAATAACTTTTTAATACAGACAATTCCTTAGTGTCAAAGGAATGAAGTTCCTTTCTCACTGTACTTAAATTAATGTTTTAGTCCCCTAAATATGGGGATCAACTGAGATCTTGAAGATAAGGGTTATGGCACTTATGGAACTTTTTACTTTGGGTGCTTTGGTTCCGGAGCTGGGGTTTGTTCACGGAGTCATGGTCAGTGAAAGCACATGCTGCCAGTTTGGCACTGGCTGGCGTCTGGTATGAGCCAAAGACCACAAGCCCAGGTGGGCAGCTTTATTCTAGTTCAGCTGAACAATGATAAAAGTGAAGTGGTGAATGCCTGATCACTGCTTCTTGGTGGAAACAACAGGACTTGGGACCATTGAAAAAACTGCACAGGGATGGTCCCCCAGGCTTTACCATCAATGAGAAAATGAGGAACAATTGTGGAATATAGACTGACCTGACAACTTGAAGATGTATACTTCCCACTGCAAATGATGATAAGCATGGCTTCTGACTCTCAAGCTATATTCTCTATCATCAAGGTAATTGAAGCCTTGTTTTTGTTCATCTTCAACTGGTATCCTTAGTCAGATGATCCTTTCCAAGAGATTTGCTGATAGAAACAACCTTCTGTGGTGAAAGATAAGTTACAATAATAAACAAGGGTAACATGAATAAAAGCTTCTTCATTACCTTAAGTTTTGAACAACAAAAAACTATCTGATGTTCACTGTTTTAAGGCAGAATGGCAGGTACGACAACAATTGAGAATCTATGGAGATGTGCTTCTGTTACTTGGAGAATAAACTATTCTTTCTGTTGTATTCAGCTGGATTAACTATATTGATTTCACTCTTTCATTTCAGTTTATTTTAATCAAGAGTTCCTCAAACTACTTGACTATCTGAAGAGTCACATCTGAACAGTCATCTGATTCTGTAAAGTGAAATTAAACACATGCAAACTCATTTAAATTTAATGAGATAACTTACCTACCTGCAGATATGCACATGCTTAAACACCTTGCTGAAGCACAGGACAAAATGTGTTTCAAAAGTACCAATCATTGATCTGGAATATCAAACTCTTTTGGAGAACTTGGGACTGATATACATAGTTAAGATATTCCCCAAAATAATTATATAAAATTATGTATTTTCTGTAATCATGATTGCACTCATATTCCCTCAGCATGAAAAGCTTAATCTGTTGGTTTTCATAATTATATTAATCTTTTATTTTTTCCTTTTTTTTTAAAATCAAACCTTGTCAGTTTGTAAGAAATACCAAGCCACATGAGTCATGTACATTAGATAGCACAGGGACTAGGGGCTACTTCTCTCTTTCCAGTTAGGACCTGGGAGGAAGGGACAGGAATGCGGTAATGACGGGTTTTCTAGTGACACTGGTGCCTTGGGGCCCAGCCTAGCCAGTGAACAGTAGTCAGTCTTACATATGTGCAGCAGTACAGGAAACTGAGACACACGCAAATAGCGTAGTTCCTAAGGTCATGTCACTGTCAGAAGAGCACACATCCTGAGCTGAAGTGAATAGAAGGAGGACAAGAAAATGCCTGTTGAGCAGGCTGGGACAGCATAGTTCTCACCAGTGACACCAGAGGCAATACTGCCCCCACAGTTGTGGTTTGAAGGAGACACATTTTTAGATTTCTTTTTTTTGTGCAGATAAGCCAAAATTTTCTTTTTCTTCTTTTTCCCCTAACATCACAACAGGGAGTATGGACCAGGTGGACATACAACTCCTCAGCATGTACAGACACACAGAAGTGTGTGCATGTTAGGTAAGCAACTGCTAGTAAGAAACTCCACAGAGCATTTCAGTTCTTAAAGGTCACACATATGATGTCTTCTAGACACCTTGAGGCATCTAAGTGAATGGAATTGGTTTTGGTCGCTTGGGGTCAGACTTACATTTTTCTATTTATTAGCCTTCTATAAATATATCTGAGAGGCAGAATAAAATTATAGAAAGGTTAATCAAGATATAATAATTGCTTCTTAATATGTAGGAAAGGAGGAAAGTAATATTCATTGGTTTTACTTGTACAAAATCAACTGTTCTGATAAGACTCAGTATTCAGTTGCTAAAGTACTGTGAGCACATTAAAGAATTTTTGCTTCTCAGTATTAAATACAGCTGCATTTTATATTGCATAAAGGGCAAGACAAGTTGTAAATAATTTCTGCTTTGTAATGAAAGTAATCTCTTTAAAATATTAAATTAACCTCTCCCATTTAGTGAAGCATATTCCTTTAAGTAAAGTAGAAATTGAATTATGTTTCTTTCAATACCAAGGTAAATAAGAGTTGTTGAAATAGTTTTCCGAATTCTTTAAAAATTTTTTTAAGGAACATAGAGGAAGACCACTTTATATAATCAAGACAGGATCAGCTGCTTAGCTGGCAAATGAAGGTAATAGAAATATATATAATTCAGACTACTTTATCTGTGTTTACTAACTAGTTATTGACTTGTTAGGAGACCAACAGAGATTTATTGTTGAAAGTAAGAGACTGATACCGAGGGAGGCAAAGCCTTTGTAAATATTAAACTGTTATGGTCAACAAATCTCAGTAAGAGTGTACAATACTTCAAATTATACATTAGGTCAACAACTTACTTCTGGAATAAGGTTAATATTAAAACTGTAAACTAAACTATTTGAGAGGCTGTTGAATGTTCATGCTTCTACTCCTGTCCTATAAAACTCACGTGAAGAGATCCTGAGCATCATCTTTTTTTGCCTGTGAATATGGTTCTTCTCATATCATAGTGATTGAATGCATTAACTTCAGGGAAAGCAGAATCTTACTCTTGAACGAGAGCATAAGTGAACTTCTGGAGGTATAAAGAACTCCAGTATCAGTTAGCCAGGTGTATAAGGATGTCTGCTCAGAAAACTTCACCAAACCATTTCTCTTCTCAACCTACACTGGAATGAATGTGGTGGATGAATGGCTATATTTACATCCCACCTATGATCATCTTAAATTACATCTGAGTTCCTTTACTGTCTTTCATCAATCCCATGCAAATTTTCAGATATTTTAGCCAGATATGTTATCAACTTTTGACTTAGACTGACTTAGGCAGAATTTAGGCCACCTACCTGTGGCTTCTCAGTCACAATTTGTTTGTGGTATAAGTTGAACTCTCAAGTATTTATCTCATGGATGCTGTTGACAGTGGTTTCTCTTCTAAAGCTTTGAAGTGTTGTGCCTTCAACTATTCTGTATATCCAAGGCAAATTGAAAATGATGGCCATTTCTTTAGCAGAATTTTTTTTTCTTTCCTTTGTCTTTTTTTTCCCCCTGGAGACAAACCTCCTATATTTTTATTGTAGATCTTAGTAACTTAACTGCATTTGTTCAAAAGAAATATAATCTAGCCAACTCTCTGCACCCATGCCAGCATAAAGGAACTGGAAATGCATTTAACTGCTGTACTGTCAGAAATTAAAGTGTCAGAAATTGAAGTGTTTCATTTCAGACCCACAATATAAAAACAAGTCTTCTTGTTTTGGGGATATAACACATTTCATATTTGAATTTTCAAAACAATACTATTTTGTTTATTTGCTGTTATTGTCAATGTTTCTACTTTTTATAATTGCAAAATGAAAGAAAAAAAATGACAGATGAAGGAACCAAAATTAAAGATCAAGGGCTGTTGTTGGCTAAAACAGTCCATTTTTTAGTCCAGTATGGGTATTTGAAATATTATCTGCTTTCTATGACTATGTTTATACCCTTCTACTCAACTATTGTCATGTCAGGCAACATACATATAACAAAATAGGTTACATTAGATTATCCATTCACAAATTAAAATAATAAACTTTTAGAGCATATTTGGAACAGAATATGTTGAAGTCTGTGGGTTTTTTTTCAACCAGAAAGTTCAACAACTGAGAGCAACTGAAGGGTAGTGTCATGGTTTAATCCCATCCAGCAACTAAGCACCACACAGCCACTTGTTCACTCCTCCCTGGTGAGATGGGGGGAGAGAATTAGAAAAGTAAAGTAAGGAAACTCGTGGGTTGAGATAAAGACAGTTTAATAGGTAAAGCAAAAGCTGCGTGTGGAAGCAAAGCAAAACAAGGAATTCATTCACTCCTTCCCATGGGCAGGCAGGGGTTCAGCCATCCCCAGGGAAGCAGGGCTCCATCACATGTAACGATTACTCGGGAAGACAAACACCATCACTCTGAACGTCTCCCCTTCTTTCTTCTCCCCCCAGCTTTCTATTGCAAAGCATGATGTCATATGGTGTGGGATATCCCTCTGGTCAGTTGGGGACAGCTGTCCCAGCTGTGTCCCTTCCCAATTCCTTGTGCACCCCCAGCCTGCTCACTGGTGGGGTGGGGTGAGAGGCAGAAAAGGCCTTGACTCTGTGTCAGCCCTGCTCAGCAGGAACGAAAACATCCCTGTGTTATCAACACTGTTGCCAGCACAAATCCAAAACACAGCCCCATCCTAGCTATTATGAAGAAAATTAACTCTACCCCAGCCAAACATAGCACAAGTAGATAATCTTGCATACATTACATATAATTTTCCAAACCTTTAATAATCACATTAAAATAATTTTGGGAGACTTATTTTTCTGTTTTCAGTAAATTTTGAAAAACTGTTTAGTCTCATTTGTACCTCATTGGTTTGAAATGGGAATGTGTTTGGAACCTTGCTGTGAATTACACAAATTTTAATGAGTTTCAACTTTTCTCTTTCCTTCTGCAAGGTTGTTGCAGACATTGAGAATGCTAATTTTTTAAATGCTGAAAGATTGAACTGACAGAACTCTTTAAAAACTTGCATGTATGTGGATAGGCTTTGCTTACAAAATAACTGCAAACAATTTATTTATATGGAGTTACACACTGCCATGGTATTTATGGAGCAAACATCGTTTCATTACAGAGTGAGCACTGGAAATTATTGGTTTGGCCTTCTAACCCAGAGTTCAGGATAAATAATAATTTATTTTCTTCTGTGCTGTTTTTTTTTTTTTTCCTAAAGAAAAACTCATTTTAGCTACACAATCTGATTTTCAGCAATGCGATGTTTTCACCCAATTTTCCAGCTGCAGACTGACTCAGAGGAAGGTCAAGTGATTAGCCCAAGGTCACAGACTGTGTCATTGACTCAGTCAGATTAGGAACTAAGATTCTGCCTACTGGAGAACTTTATTCAGGGAGATAAAGATTGTAATAAGACAGAGACATATTTCAGCACAGAATAAGATTTTTTTTCTGCTGCTTAATATAAGTTTCACTGTCTCCTGCAAAACATTTTTATATATCCAGGCTCTTCAAGATTCTGCGTATCTTACTTTTCCTGTGGCTACTGACACCTTCCAGAGGTTGTGGTGGCTTCTGTTCAGAGATAATAAAATACATTTTGACTGCAGCAGGCTCGGATTTAGATTAAGATTGGTTTCATTTCCTGGGCCACTGTTTGCTTCAGCAAAACAGTTTTAGGTACCTTATCTTCATTAGGGCCAGTTGCAGAGCTAGATTAATTATGCTGATTGACCAGAGCAGACAATGACATGAATTATCTGCCTCTTTTACTCTGCTGTGTGCTACCTCTCTTATGTGTGGAGGCCTGGTAGCAGGGTGCACCTTTGTAATAGCAGATGGCTCAGCACTGTAGCTTGACTTCAGTTGAGGGAATGTGCAAAAATGCATCTCATTTCTCCCTGCCTTTGCTTGGCTTCTTTCCTTTTCCTTAGTCTTCTATTTTGTTACTTTTACTACTTAAACACAACACCCTCTTATGCCTTCAGGTATGTGACGTACCTTGACTGACAACTCAGCTTGTAAACTGTAGCATAATAGAGTTGCACTGAATGTCTATCTAGTTATGAACAACACACTCCTTTGATTTGCTATGTGCATCTCCGTCTCTTGTTTTCTCGAGGTGCAGGGATCTGTGGCTAGAGACACTGCCCTTGCCCAAAGGCAGGGGATGGTGCCCAGCAGAAATCCCGCAGCTGCAAAATTTGTACCTATTAAACTTCTGTGGGGTGTTTGTCTTTTTTAACATGGAATGGAAATATCCCACCAGATAATAACTAACTAAAATCAGTCACAAAGAGGCTGAAGTGTCTTTTGGTTTTAACCAGAGCAAAGGTGCTCCTGATAAGCATGTCAGCTGCAGTCTTTTAGCGTAAAAGATTATGGAAACAAGAACACAAGCCCTTTTTGCAGTTGCCATAATACAATCTAGCATTTCTTTAAATTTGCAAATATATATTTAAATACCATACTGCATTTATTCTGAGAGGGCTCTTTTTCATTCATACAGGAAGAAATTCCCTAATGTGTAGATAAATACATATATCCAAAGTACATTCATATTTATATAAGTGGGTACTCAAAAAATGGACATGGACCTATACAAATGCTAGAGCATACTAGTTCAGGTGCAAAACAATATTGGACATTCGATTTCGTCATGTTGATGAAGTATGTGCATGCAAAATACAATATAAAATTCTGTGCTTTTAGCGCATGTGTTCAGTTGATAAGAAATGTGCTTCTGAACAGTTTGGATGATACAAGATTAAAAAATAATGTTTGTGCTATAGGGGATTCAGCTTTTAAAATCTGAAGAGCCTTATTCTCCTGTAACAGTTGAAAGATTAGAAACAGTGAATAAATAATCCTCTCAGAATGCCTTTATTCCGTAAGTTCATGTAAGTAACAGCTAATATCTGGAATGATTTACTGTTATTTAAATAGTACTGAATATAAACGCTTTGCATACAGAATTCAGATGAGATTAATATTTTCCAGTGTTATATAATTGTTACAGTACAGAGTTAGGAGTAATATGTACTGTGGTTTTGATACATATAGTGTCAAACAGAGATTCTGCAAGGGCAGTTAAAATGCCTGAAAACATCTAAAAAAATTTGCCCTGAATGGTTTTTAAACAATAATGGACTGAGCTATAGGTTAATGTGTTAACTTGGCATCAGACGTGAAATTGAAGATTTTGTGAGCATAGGTTTTATTTTGGACCTTAAATGCTAGTTGTGTAATTGTCCACAGAACTTGCCACTTGCTGTATGAAAGAGAGATTCGGATTTAGCTTTTGAGCTAAATTTTGAGCTAAATTTTGAGCTAAATTTTTGAGCTTTTGTCCTGGTGGACAGAAAGTACAACATGAGCGAACAGTGTGCTGCTGTGGCCAAGAAGGCCAACAGGATGCTGGGTTGCATTAAAAAGGACATCACCAGCAGAGATAAAGAAGTCATTATCCCACTCTGCTCAGCGCTCGTCAGGCCACACCTGGAGTACTGTGTGCAGTTCTGGTCCCCTCTATACAAAAAGGATGTGGACAGGCTGGAAGGGGTCCAAAGAAGGGCCACCAAGATGAGCAAAGGACTGGGATATGCTGGGAGAACTGGGTTTGTTCAGCCTTGAGAAAAGGAGGCTTAGAGGGGATCTCATCACCATGTACCAGTACTTAAGGGGTAGCTACAAAGAAGACGGAGGTTCCCTTTTTTACAAGGAGTCACATGGAGAGGACAAGGGGGAATGGACACAAGTTGCTCTTCGGGAGATTCCAATTGGACACAAGAGGGAAATTTTTCACAGTGAGGACAGTCAGCTATCGGAATAATCTCCCCAGGGAAGTGGTTGACTCGGCCACATTGGACACCTTTAAGAGTCATCTGGACAGGGTGCTGGGCCATCTTGTTTAGACTCTGCTCTTCCCAGAAAGGTTGGAGTAGATGATCCCTGAGATCCCTTCCAACCTGTGATTCTGCGATTCTGTGATTCTATGTTTGGATTTACAAATATTGAAAACAATTGTAGGAAGTACAGTCAGGATTGTTGTGTTAATTAATTTGCCATTTTTACAAAAGAACCAATAATGTTTTGTGTCTTTGGATAATTTTTTCTAATTTCTGTGTAACTGAGGTCTACTTCACTAAATTTTCTGGTGTTGCACAGAGCACAGCATTATCTGCATGGTAGGTTTATTTTTCGGTACTCAGGGGGCAGAAATGATCTTCTGGTTATTTCAGTGGACTAGGGAATACTACATAGAGTCTTTACCACAGACTTCCTTTTTAACCATAGGATGATTATTTAACTTCTGTGCCTCAGTTGTTCTTTTCTCTAAACTGAGAGTAGCCCTCTTTACCTACTTTAGATTGCCAATTTTTTGCACAGCAGGAGGAAATCTGTCATTTGTCATGGGTTGTTTTTGCTACTCTCACAAAAATATATTCAAACATGTATTAAAATATATTTGTTGTGCTGCCATTTAGAGCGACCTCAACAAGCAGGAGAAATGGACAAACATAAAGCACAACAAAAACGAAATGTGAAGTCCTGCACCTGGGTAGGAATAACTCCATGCACTGGTACCAACAGTGGGGCAACTGGATGGAGAGCAGCTTGGCAGAAAGGGCCCTTGGGGTCTTGGTGGACATCAAGGTGACCATGAGCCAGCGAAGTATGCTTGCAGCAAGGAAGGCTAGCAGCCTCCTCAGCTGAAGAAAAGTGTTGCCAGCAGGTTGATGGAGGTAATCCTGCCCCTCTACTCAGCACTGGTGAGACACACCTGGAGTACTGTAACCAGTTCTGGGCTCCCCAGTACAAGAGAGACATGGACATACTGGAGTGAGTCCAGCAAAGAGCCTCAAAGATGATTAACAGACCAGAGCATCTGATGTACAAAAAGAGGCTGAGAGAGCTGGAACTCTTCAGTCCAGAGAAGGGGAGACTCAGGAGGGTATATACCTAATGAACCTTAAAGTTTCATAAAGAGCCAGGCTCTCAGTGAAAGGACAAGATGCAATGGGCACAAACTGAAATATAGGAAATTCAAACTTAAATATAAGAAAACACTTTTTTGTAGTGAAGGTGATCAAACACTGGCACAGATTGCCCAGAGAGGCTGTGGAGTCTCCATCCTTGGAGATATTAGTTGTCTAACTGACATGATCTGGAGTACCTTGCTGTCATTGATGCTGCTTTGACCAGGGGTGGTTGGCCGAGACCTCCTCCATAGATACCTTCCAACCTCTGTCCGTCTGTGACTCTGTGACATGTACTGCTAACAGTAAAGTTGTCTGTGCAAAACTATATCATCACCCACAGGGAAAAGAATCAGGATAAAGAGCTGTGCTGCAATACAATAGTCATACTATATTGTACTCTTCATTATGTTCATGTGTCATCATAATAATTTCAAATACTGCAGATAAACAATCTTTTTTTTTTTTTTTTTTTTTAATGTCTAGGTTTAAAAGTTCTGATGGGACTAGGTAAAGTTGGTCATGTGGTCCTTGTGACTTTTGTTGGGAGGAAGCTTCGTTATTCTTAATATTCTTGCTTAATGCTTTACCTGAAATATTTCAGTGCATTTCAAGCCTTAAGCAGAAATCTCAGCACAAAATATAATGTCAGCAAAGCCAGATAGCTTTGCACTGCATTTTTAATAACATATATAGCTGTTTGCATGTCTTAAGACAGTTATAATGAAAATAGACTTCAAAGAATAAGTATTTCCAACCCATTTTTTGTCAAAGGACTGCATGCTTGGGATCAAACTTTATGTGCTGACTTCAGTGGAAGTACCATTTCATTCACTCATTTAATGATTACTCGCATGAGGCCAGGATTTCAATTCACTTGTATTGCTTCAAAATGCCAACACAAAATCACACAACAACGGTTACAGTTAGTATTTCAGCAAATCCCATGGCTCCGGCTAGCTTATTTGGGAGATTTGTCTAAGGCTAAACTCCATTTAATCTGGTTTTACTTCAGCCAAGTCAGTAACTGTAGAATTTAATGGCTGAAGCGGTTTCCTAGTGGGGAAAAGCAAAGTCAGAGGTAAGAGCGTTAGTAACCAAGTCATCACTCAGAGGTTCTGTATTTTCACCCAAAATGCAACTGCTGCTTGTGAATACTTCGCCACTCCACAAGTCCCCTGAAAGGCCACCCTTTTTGCAGGTATCACGTATTGGTATTTGGTGCAGTTTGACTAATAATCAGGACAGTGACTGTAAAGCACCTTATGCTGGCTGCCTCTGCCTCCTTTATTAAGGACTAGTAATTCCAGTCAAAGTAAGAACTCCGTACCCACTGATGGATCTGGGGGCAGCCCATTACACTTTTGCACTGCAACCATTTATAAGAATGAAAATGAAAAACAGAAAAAAAGAATGTAAAAACTGAGTTTATGATGCCAGGTCATTCTGTGTCTGCTCAAAAGAATAAGGATCAGTGCAGCAGGTCAGCTTCCTGCACTGGACTTCCCCAGATGTGAGAAAGGCTACAGAGCTTTGCTTGTCACCTTAGTGGTAAAAAAAAATATTAATTTATCTTACTTTCACACTATGTTAAACATGCTATGGTGGGAAATGCTAATGTGTGGAAACATCTTCATTGACAGATGCAAACATTTGTCAGCCGTTCAGGTTTGTGCTAAAATCATGGCATCAGAAGAAACTGCTCCCGTAGGCATTTGAGTAGTTGCATAATCCTGCTCTGGTATTCTGCACATTAAGTAAACTGAAAGCAGAAGTGGCAAAATAAAAAAGAACACATTACTTATGGTTTTTAAAATACGTAAGCTTACAAAAACTCCAAAATATTGTACCAAACTTGACCATCTTGATGTTTTTCATTCAAGTCTTGCAATTTTTAATGTTCCCGTATAAAAAGTAACAGCTTTTCCTCTCCATTTCCTCAGAAAAACCGCATCTGTGATCTATTTCTGAATGACAATGCTTACAAAAAAATTTAAGGTCTGGTTTTAATAGAGAAGTCAACATGGCAATATAAGGAGTCACTTTACTTTCACAGCTGAACACCATTCAAGACTACATCATAACTACTTATCTCTGAACTGCAAGTCCAGAAACTATGAAAAAAAGTTATATTTTGAAGTAATCAGGTTGTTGCTTTTTGTAATAAATTCTTCTTCTGTTTCTTTATTGGTATTGTCATTAGTAGATAGATAAACCATAACTGTAAACAGGGTATGACAAAGAGCAGTTCTGGTTTCTAATCTGTTCTTATGTGTTAGTCTTGTGTTGGCTGTTTTGTTTTGAATAGGATGCATCTTTGTAAACACAGGAAGGTACAAAACTGTGCCTACCTACATAAGTAGCATCATACAGTAGGAAATTACAAATCATTTTGCCTAATTTAAGTTTGCTATGGTTTATCTGGAAGTTACTAAAAGATTTCAAAACCTGTCACACAATTCAATTTTTTTTTACATAGCAAATAATTTTCCATCCTGATTCTTTTTTTTTTTCTAGTTGTCATCAAAATTTTATCCTTCAGCTAAAACTGTTGCAGTTAACTTTCCTTTTCAGAGAGTGTTAAAATGTTAAAGAAAATGGGACAGTCATGACTGAAATTTTGTTTTCAGCAGTGTGAAACTTTTTATATATGTTACCCATTCCTTAACAAAAATTGTTTTCCAGGTCATGACTAAAAGATTTTGCTTTGCTAAAGAACATAGTCTTCCTGATAATCATACGTATTGTAGATGAAAATTGCAAAATGTAAATTTTACAGTAGTTTTGACCATCATTTCAATAACATTAAGTTGTAGGGTAGACAGGAAGAATATATTTTTTAACTAATGGTGGATGGCATTTTAAACAGGAAGTTGTACTTCAGAAGGAAAAAAATCCATGCAATGAAGAAATTATTATTTTTTAGAATAATTTCAAGTATCTTTCAGCTAATATTTTGTAAAACACTTGCAAATTTGAAAATTATGTATTCAGAGCCTAAAAGAAACTGATGAAATACTTTTGTTGGTAGTGGTATTAATGAGCCATAAAATTTGATGTACAGTATCTGATAAATTCACCTTCATGCAGAAGTGTCTTCAGTTAAAGTCATCTAGGATGAAGTTTTTATGGTCCTTTAGATTATTGCACAACGTATTTTCACCTGTTGACTACTGAGTTGTCCATCACAAGATTATGGTTTGCATGCTTAACTGCTTGCTAACTTACAAGAGCAAGACTTTAAAACATTATTGCAGTTTTAATATTCAAGCCATATTTTTGTTATTATTGTATTAAATGAGATTTATTCAAAACTTTTCGAAAAATTATAATAATGAACCAATATGCACAACTCTTTTATGCCTAAAGAAACTTGGGCACAAGATATTAAAGATTTTAATGTTACCTAAATTGCTGACCTATACGGTTTTACTTTCAAAAAACTAAAACATATTTCAGTAATGAACTTTCAGATAGGAATGGTCATTCTTCACTAAATTGTTTTGGGCTTAATCTAAAGAAATCGTCACCAGGCACTACCATCCTGGGCAAAACAAAACAAAATAAAACCCCAAAATAGTTAAACAAACAATCAAACAACCCAAACCCCACAGAAAATAACCAATAATTCATTCACACAAAAACTCCCACAGGGAAGGATCCTGGAGCAAGCACATCATGCTAGAAGCAATATTAGGGTGGTTTCTGTGCCTTTGCCATAAGTTTTGCCCCTCACTCATACTGAGTAGCTGGTGCTTTGTAAAATTTGCAGCTCTGATCATACACTAGAGAATTTTTCACTGCTCTCCATTACACGTGAAGACAACTGTGGACAACAAGAATATACGTGTTATGGTACGTCAAGGTAAAAGGCACATTAGGTCTATGTTGTTAGCTGTTCAAGAGAGTTTGAGAATTTTGTTTACAAAATTATATTTTTCAGAATTGTTCAGCATCTGGCTCTTCACGTGGAATCAGACTTTCAAACCAGGCATGGGCATATCATATATAAGTTATGCACACTTGAACATCTGAACTTGTTGACCTCTGCTGACAGATCTGGTCATAGTGATTCTATGGGCTGTTCTGTAGAAAAGTCTGGTGATTAAAAGAAATAGTAACAGAAACATATTGAAAATCTGTGAAACACTGGAGAAAGTGAGGATAGGCAGCAATGTATTAAAAATAAAAATGGGAGTATTTCACATTCCCTGGTATTATGAGAAGCACAAAGGACACCAATAGCTATTAGTTTGGCACATCAAAAAAGACCAACTCTATAGTGGTTACTCAGAGATGCTGCAGGAGACATGGTGTGTAGCAAATCTGTTTGTGGTATTACCGGAGTGAGAGAATTCAAAAGTGGTTTCAGGCAAAAGTGAACTCGAACATTTCTTGGGAACAGTAGCATTAACAACAGTGACAGAAGCAACAGTGAAGCATTTACAAGATTTGCACGTCTAGCAGGAGAACCAAACCTGTGTCAAATAAAATGCCAAGGCAGTTTCCTGAGAAAGACGTTCCAGCTTTAGAGAGCTCATTTTTACTAGTCCGTAAATGAGGAGTGTCTGAGAGTCATAAATGCTTCACAACGGGTGACTGCAAAGCTAGAAATTGGAGAAACAACACCTCAGCAGCCCCTTGAGAGAGACAGCCAGCATGGCTTCGCCAAGGTCAAATCATGCTTGACTAATGCAGTGGCCTTCCACAATGGAGTGACTGCAACAGTGGACAAGGGAAGATCCATGGATGTCATCTAACTGCACTTCTGTGAGGCCTTTGGCATGGTGCCTCACAACATTCTTACCTCTATCTTACGGTAAACAGATGCTGTGACTTATTGCCCCTGTTAAATATGGCTCAGGGCAGCCTGGGCGAGCCATCTCTGGGCCTGCAGTGGGATGGGGACACAGTGTGGTCACTGGGAGCAGGAACAGCACCCTGATAAAGTCTGAGGGTGGGAGGATGGTGCCCAAGGTTGCAGGGTCAGCACTGCTTTACTCATGGGGCCATGTCTGTGAGTCCTGCATGCACCCATCTGTCCTAGCTACCCAGCTAAAGGCCTGCTTCCCCTGGGGAAGAGGACAGGGGAGTCACCCCTCATGATTGCCTGCACTGGTGGTGGTAACTCAGTCCTGGGAATGGCTAGTGCCCGTTGGGGCTTGGTGAATCATATCTGGGGCTCAGTGATGCTTTTCCACCTCTCTGGTGCCATTTCCCGGTACCCCCTGCACTCCCTCCCCATCCCATGTAGGCACAGAGTAGTTCTGGGTACATGGCTTTCAGTGGAAAAACTGAGAACAGAACATCCAAAGCTACACACCCCCTCCTCCCCTCCTCAAAACCACCCGATCCCTACAACAGGCCTAATGGAACCAAGCTGCCCCAGCACTGCTGGCAGGAGCCTGGCACCTGCTGCCATTCCTTGGCAATGAGCCACTCTGCTGCTTTTTCCCTTGTTTCTCCAGCCTGATGTCACGGAATCACAGAATGGTAGGGGTTGGAAGGGACCTCTGGAGATCATCTTGTCCAACCCCCCCTGCTTAAGCAGGGAAACCTAGAGCAGGAGGCACAGGAACACATCCAGGCAGGTCCAGAATGTCTCCAGGGAAGGAGACCCCACAACCTCCCTGGGCAGCCTGTGCCACTGCTCTGGCACCCTCACAGGAAAGGAGTTTTTTCTCATGTTTAGCTGGAACTTCCCGTGTTCCAACTTGTGCCCATTGCCCCTTGTCCTGTCATTGGGCACTCCTGGAAACAGCCTGGCCCCATCCCATCCTCTTGACAACCACCCTTTAGGTATTTATAGTTATTGATGAGATCACCCCCTCAGTCTTCTCCAGGCTGAGCACACCCAAGTCTCTCAGCCTTTCCTCATAAGGGAGATGCTCCAGTCCCCTCATCATCCTCGTAGCTCGCACTCCCCGGGGGCTCCTTTTGCACGTGCGGTAGTTCTGCCGCCTTCGCTGCCGTCCCCGCCCACGCTGAGTCAGAGCCGCCTCCCGCCAGGAGCTCGCTCCTTCCCGCGCGGGGTGGGGGTGTGGGCGGCGGGGCTACCCTCGCTCTCCCTGCCCTCTCGCTTCTGCCTCCGCGCGTTTTGCCGCTTTGGGAAGGCTCCTCCGGCACAACCCTCCACTCAGAAACACCGGCACTACCTTCGCTGAAATGGCGGGTACACTGGGTTTTAAACTGCCGCCTTCGCTCTTGTCCCCGCCCACGCTGAGTGAGGGCTGCCTCACGGCAGGAGCTCGCTCCCCCGCTCCGGGCGCGGGGCTGGGCTACCCTCGCGCTCTCTGCGCGTGCCCTTCGTGTTCCTTCATCTGTTATAAAGGGACTTTGGTCTGATAATATGCAACATGCTTCCTAAGGAAAAATACACGTTTTGTTCTCAAGTAATAGTAAAAACATTCCATTAAAAATATTCTTTCCCAACTGGAGTTGGGAAGTCGTAGCAGGTTAGGGTTTTCTGCTGCTGTAAACTGGCTTTCCAGCACATACTTAAGGGCTTAAATATCACTGTAAACATTATATCTGACCTACTGCAGAACAGATCCAAGCTCTAGCTTGACATTCAAATCACCTGTTTCTCTGTTGTGCAGCTTCCAGAGGAGGCTGGAGAGTGATTCTTTGCGTGTGTCAAAGTAGTAAGAAAGGTGGGACATGGAAGATCCTTCCTTAAGCTGAAGAATGCCTCGAACTCTGGTTTCCCACCAACAGAAGGTGGTTTAACCAGGATGCTTTTCTTCTGATACTCCTCTGGGTATGGTTCAGAGTTGGAGGTGATAAGGACATGACTGCTAGAAAACCCAAGCTCTTCCTCAGGCTGGGGAGATGTTGTATTAGTGAGAGAGACTGAGGGATAAAATATAGCTTCCCTCGACTGTTGTATACTTCATGGACTGAAATCTTGCTTGTTTCCATGGGGAAAGAAGGAAACCAAGAACAATACAAATGGAAACTCAGAAAGAGACAATACACCTTTTGGAGACCCATAGGGAGAAAACCTTTGCAGGGCCTCAGACACATGCCTGTAAAGTACTTTTTGTTCCCCTAATGAAATGTGCTATGCAAGTTCAAGGTACCATTATTTTACCCTAACACTCCATGATGTACCTGATGGTAACTCTGCTTTATGTAGCATTCTTGCAGAGGATGTAGGGCTTTACTGGGGACTTTCATCCCTCTGAAAGCCTTAGCCTAAATGCTGAATGACTAGCTGTGTTATGGAGAGGCTGACAAAGTACTGTCATATTCTTTCCATTTCAAAGAATGTCACAGCTGCTGTATCTGCCTTGAATTTCTACATGTTGTAGAATGGATTTCTGGGATTCAAAAGCCTCACTGTATGATAATAAAGTACTGTCTAAGTTGGAAAAAAAGTTATCCATGTCCTTTTCTTTCTGATTTGATTTCAGATTTTTTGGTATTGTCCTGTATTTTTGTAGTAGGTTACCAGTTTATTATTCGATTTTGAAAGACTGTTGGACTCTGTGGCAGGGGAAAAGTTCTCAGATATAAGCGGAAGTTTTCTTTGCTAACAGGCTGTTACATGTGCTGTGGTACTAAGTGACAGTTGTCCTTCAAAACCAAAAGTCAGGTGTTCAGTTCAGGTTGGCTGACCTTGTAGGATAGCACAAAGTTTTCTAAGTTTATCTTTTGTGCCAGAAATTATATGCCTCCTTTGTGGATGTTTTTTTTTTTTTTTAACAGAACAAGTGAAGAGAACTTAATGAGGTACCATATGTCAGGTCTGGAGTCAGATTAAAAACAAATAATTAAACTATATCCCTCCCCTATCAAAACAGATTGTGATATGTTTGTGCAAGGAAGCTGAATTTGACATATCATGTTCTGACAGTCTTTTGGGACAATCAGTCATACTTCAGCAGTATCACATTTAAAAGTTACAGTTCTATTCATATGAAATGTAAGTTTCAAGCTATAACTAATTCTTGTTTCCATAACTATTCTATACTGGCAATAAAATCAGGGCCATACACTTCTGAATGCCTGACAGGGTTTAAAATCCGTTTAGGTATATATTGGTTTCATGTATGAAATAAGATAACTCTGCTTTTGCAGGTAATTTACAATCCACTTAATCCAGGTGAGAGTGTTCTACAAAATATTTCTTGCACAAAAAAAAATCACTTCCCTGTGTCATATGTCAGAGAATGACATACAAAACCATCAGAAAACACATTTTTATAACAAAATTTTTGACAATGTACCATATGTGGGCAACTTGCAACTATGTTTTTAAAACAATATATCAAGAAGTACATGCACAGCTGGTAAATAGTGAGTTTCTGCCTACTCCCAATGGTGATGAAAATTTACCTTTACATATCACCTTTGGTTATCATTCCTGATGCTACGATACTTGTCATTTGAGAGCAGGAACCTATTAGTTCACTCCAATAGAAGACACATGTATGCCTCAACAGATAATTTGGTAAACGCAGGCATCATTAGAAAGAACAAGGAAGACTTTGACTGATAGACCCTGTGAGCACAATTCTTCCAAAAAAAGTCTCAGAAAACTCAACCAAATAGCAACCAAGACAACAGAATGAGTACAGCCTTGTTCCTGCAAGCATGTACACGTGGTTTAGGCCTGCGTGGACAGCAGGTCAGATAGAACTTTTACAAGATTATCACTTCAGCAGGGACACCCCCATATTCAGAAGGATTCCAGTTTATCTGAAAAGTTACTAAATTTTTTTTTAATGGTTTCTAAACACCGGTTTGAATGTGTGCACAATTTAATTTGATTTTTCTAAGTTTTCCAAGATATGAGCTGGCTGTTGCTGAATCTAACTAATGCATGTATCAAATCTCTTCCTCTATCCAGTAGCTTTCTAACACTTTAAAAAAAGAAAAATTGACTGGCTCTTTTAGTCTTCATAATTGTAGGCAGCTTGTTTATGACTAATAAATTATTCTTTCTTGTTTATTCCAAATTCTTCTTTGTGGATTTACATTTTTCCTTCTAATTATTTATTCTGATACTTCATAGGGAACTGAGGATAGGTTGTTTCCTGTTGTTATCTCAAGTCAGGATTTCAAATAGGATCCTACCAGATTCTAGATAAATGAGAGCATAGTATCTGATGAAAGATTTTTTTTTTTAACAGAGCATATGAAAAATCAGGGCAACCAGTACCATAATTACTGAAATGATTGCTGTGTGATGCAATGGCTCCTCAGGTCAGATGGCTGATCCAGTCTTTGGTTACATGACCCTTTCATTTCCAACTGATGCAAACACAGCTTCTGGGACTGTTGTTCTTAACTTACATCCATTGTGCACTAGTAATTATATAGTGTATATGTTGGTCCCCTTTATCTACTTAATGGTTTACCTGTTGTTTAAGTATGTGAGTAATCATAACACCCTATGTAATTCAAACAATACCAAGAAAAATTCTTATTCATTTCACACTCTAATAAACTGCATATACACATTTAAATTTTTTTTACATTACCATTGTAGGCCAATAGCATTGTGGTTTGAGTCTAAACCACAGTGTTAGGTATTTCTCTAAAACAATTGTCTGTAATGAAATGAAGTCACTAAGTTACTCAGGAGTCAAGATGGACATCTTCACAAGCAGAGCTATTATGAGGGAGCCACAGGTGGGGTGCAAATATGGATAGGTATAGAAAACTGAAATGGCACACATACAGTATGGCGTGCCTGTACACATGCATAGAAGTCTGATTCTTCAGCAATGCCATATATTAGCAGCCTTCCAGTACCTGAAGGGGGCCTAAAAGAAAGCTTGAGAGGGACTTTTTACAAGGACGTGTACAAGGACGTGTAGTGATGGGACAAGGGGCACTGGCTTTAAACTGAAAGAGGGTAGATTTAGGTTGGATATGAGGAAGAAACAGGTTGCCCAGAGAAGCTGTGGATGCCCCATCCCTGGAAGTGTTCAAGGCCAGGTTGGACAGGGCTTTGAGCAACCTGGTCTAGTGAAATATGTCCCTGCCCATGGCAGGGGATTTGGAACTAGATGATCTTTAAGGTCCCTTCAGTCCAAACCATTCTATGATTCTATGGTTCCATGATATATTCAGAACAGTTACACTGCACACATTCAGTAAGTCCAACATATCTGATATTAAGCCCCTTTAACACTGAGGGCCCATTTTAAGTTTCTGTTTCTTCTTAGGAATCACATACTTTCCATTAGAATTATGTGCTTTATCAAGTTTTTGTTAACTGTTAATTGTGTAGACTTCTTTTCTTATGAAGCGCTGAGGCTTCAGGCATGAAACTGCACCCATATGCAGGTATTCTACTTCTGCAGACTTTCATGGAAATTAATGGAGTGTGGTATCTAAGTCAGTTTAGTCTAAAGACATCATTGCTTTGTCCTCTGATTCCTGTTAAATATAAATGCTCCTTTCTGTATCATTTATAATCCATTCTTGTAAGCTTAATAACTTGACTTATTTGAGCAATTTTTCACAGCTACAGGTATACATGTGCTTAAATATTTTAAAGGCTAAGGTCTAGTCAAGATTTGCATAAATGCCTTTCTAAACACTTTGCTTTAAAGCATGTAATTTTAAATGCTACCTGTCAGTTATTTACTGTATATTATATTTATCATTCATATATTTGTAAAAATGAAGCGTTTAGGAGTAGATATTGTTTTGTTTTATTCTAGAATTTGTAGTTTCAATAAAACTGAAGTATTTAGTCTTGAACAGTGAACATATATCCATTTATTCATTCTGTACTTTAATCCCCATACTTTATTATTCTTCTGTAATTTCTACTACAAGCGAAACACTTATATGAAAAACTTCATGCTTTATTTTTTTTTCTTACAATGTAAACCTCTGCTTCCAGGCCAGCAGAAAATCTACTTCAGGCTCTATGTTCTAATCTTCTAAAAGTGCCCTTAAACTCCACAGTCATTAGTAGCTTAAATTGCTGACATAGTAGTTTATACATTATGAGCAAAGTGGGTAACAGAATGCATATTTTTGTTAACAGTGTCATGATGGTAACAGTCTCTTAACATTCCACACAACTTGCATATATGGTAATATTGTCCTGAATAAAATGAGAATATTTCCCACTACAAAATCACAGCTGAACAAGTCCAGCTCCCTCAGGCTCTCCTCACAGGGCAAGTGCTCTCATCCCTCGCCATTATGGTAGTCCTCCACTGAACTCACTCCTGTTTATTGATTTCCTTCTCACACATCTCCCAAAGCCTACAGAGTGCTGAACTGCAGGGCTAGTGTGGGAGTGAGCCAGAATGAGAGGTAGGTGAGAACATCATCTAATACTGAATCCACTTGTCATCACTGCAGCAATTTTGTTACGGATTACCATATACATGCACACACTTGTACTGAACCTACTGCATACACATCCTCCTAAAGTCATGAGAGAAACACATAAAGTTGTATCTCTCCTTTCTGGACAGTCTACATCTTCAGGACAACTGAAAGTCAGCCTAGTAATAATATAATAAAGGGTAGCTGTTTAGGACTTTGGAACTGTAAGACCTCAGTAGAGATCCTGTTCCATCATTCTTTTGTCACTTAGTTCCATGAACTGTAAATTAAAGCTAATGAAACACAGTCTCCTGTTTAAAGTGCTTGGAGCACTTCCATTGAAGAGTGCTATAAAAATGCTAGTAGTGGTCTGATACAATGAGCAGTCTGAAGATACTCATTCTGCTTTTACAGATATCATGGATTTACCATCTCAGGCTGAGGATAGAGACAATCTTATAACTTCTAACATTTCTAAAATCACTAGGATATTTTAAAGCACACAGATAGCATTTTAATCACATTGCTCCTTTTGTCTCTTATGTTTGTGATTTTCTCCTTACTGATGGAGCAGCTGATATCTAGAAATTAAATTAATTTGCTTTCATCATCTGTGACAGCTTAAGCAACTTTACAGGGAACATCTAAGCACAGAGGTGAAGGTTGGTAAATTATAATTGCAACTTATTTTTTATAGAGAGTCATACTCCAGTAGAAAACCCAGGCAGGTCACATAGTTTTATCCAGACAGATCTGTCTACTACAGTTTTGTTAAAACTTATTTAAACCAGTTTTAGTACCTTTCTTAACATGTATTTAACATGTGTTTTCTGGTTTCAGTTTTTTAGCAACTAGCACTCTTCTTCAAGTTGATGTCAATCTAAATGGAAAACAAAAAGATTGCAGCTTTCTTGTGACAGGAATCATTTATATGGACTTGCTTTTGCAGTGTACTTGTGAGCTATGCGCAATGTCAGTGAAAAACTAGATACGGATTGAATTTTGCCTGTGCAAGAAATCCGTAGATCTGTGTTTACAACTTAAATCCCATTTATGATCTACCAGGAGAATCTAATTTTGACTTACATACCTTATGTTTAAACTTTCTTCAAACAAGGAAGAATTATAAGTTTCATTAATTTGGACCTGCAGTTTGGAAAATTGTATTGTCTGAAAAATTACCACCGAAATAAGCAGATCAGTAAAATCAGTGGAATACCAATGCCACAAAGTCTGTAAGCGTTTTCCTATTATTTCACAGAATCACAGAGTGGTAGGAGTTGGAAGGGACCTCTGGAGATCATCTTGTCCAATCCCCCACCCCCACCCCCCTCCAATTCAGCAAGCACACTTAGAGCAGGGGGCACAGGAACGTGTCCAGGCAGGTTTGAATGTCTCCAGGGAAAGAGACTCCACAACCTCCCTGGGCAGCCTGTGCCACTGCTCTGGCACCCTCACAGGAAAGGAGTTTTTACTCATTTTAGCTGGAACTTCCTGTGTTCCAACTTGTGCCCATTGCATCTTGTTCTGTCATTGGGCACTATAGAAAAGAGCCTAGTCCCATCCTCTTGACACAAACCCTTTAGATATTTATAGGTATTGATGAGATCTGCCCTAAGTCTTCTCTTCTCCAGGCTGAACAAACCCAAGTCTGTCAGCCTTTCCTCATAAGGGAGATGCTCCAGTCCCCTGATGATTTTTGTAGCTCTCTGCTGCACTTGCTCAAGCGGTTCCATGTCCTTCTTCAACCGGGGGGCCCAAAACTGGACACAGTACTCCAGATGTGGTCTCAGTAGGGCAGAGTAAAGGGGGAGGATAACCTCTCTTGGTCTGCTGGCCACAATCCTTTTAATGCAGCCCAGGATACTGTTGGCTTTCTTGGCCACAAGGACATATTTCTGGTTCATGATCAGCTGCTTGTCCACCAGCGCTCCCAGGTCCTTCTCAACAGAGCTGCTTTGCAGCAGGTCAGCCTCCAACGTGTACTGGTGCGTGGGGTTGTTCCTCCCCAGGTGCCAGGACCTTGCACTTGCTTTTGTTGAATTTCATCAGGTTCCCATTGGCCCAGCTCTCCAGCCTGTCCAGTCCTTGCTGGATGGCAGCATAGCCTTCTGGCGTATCAGCCAGTCCTCCCAGCTTGGTATCATCAGTGAACTTGCTGAGGTTACACTCTATCCCATCATCCAGGTCACTGATGAATATGTTGAACAGGACTGGACCCAGCACAGACCCCTGGGGAACACCACTAGTGACAGGCTTCCATCCAGACTCTGCTCCATTGACCACGACCCTCTGAGCTCTGTTGTTGAGACTGCTTTCTGTCCACCTCATTGTCCTCTCATCCATCCCGCACTTCCTTAGCTTGCCTGTGAGGATGCTACGGGAGAGTGTTGAATGCCTTACTGAAGTTGAGGCAAACAACATCCACCACTCTCCCTTCGTCAACCCAGCCAGTCACACCATCATAGAAGGCTACCAGGTTGGTCAAGCATGCTCTCCCCTTGGTGAATCCATGTTTACTACTTCTGATAACCTTCTTGTCCTCTACATGCCTGGAGATGACCTCCAGCATGAACAGCTCCATCACCTTTCCGGGGATGGAGGTGAGGCTGACTGGCCTATAATTCTCTATGTTCTCCTTCTTGTGATTGGAATGACATTTGCTTTCCTCCAGTCCTCGGGCACCTCTCCGGTCCTACACGACCTTTCAAAGATGATGGAGGGTGTCTCAGGAAGAACATCTACCAGCTCCCTCAGCGCTCATGAGTGCATCCCTTTGAGGCCCATGGATTTGAGAGGATTTGAGACCACATAAGTGGTCTCTGACCCAATCCTTCCCAACGAATGGTAAATCCTCCTTTCTCCCAATTTGTCCTCTCTTCCCTGGGGGCCGGGATGCCTGAGGACCAGCCTTAGCAGTAAAGACCAAGGCAAAGAAGGCATTCAGTAACTCTCCCTTCTCTGCATCCTGCATCACCAGGGCCCCTTTCTTGTTCAGCAGTGGCCCCACTGCATCCCCAGTCTTCCTTTTACTGCTGATGTATTTAAAGAAGCCCTTCTTGTTATCTTTGACATGCCTTGCCATATTTAATTGCAAGTGGGCCTTGGCCTTCCTGGTCGCACCTCTGCACACCCTGACAACATTCCTCTATTCTTCCCAAGTGACCAGCCACCTTTTCCACATACTGTGAACTTCCCTCTTCCATTTGAGTTTCTCTAGAAGGTCTTTGCTCATCCATGCAGGTCTCCTGTCTCCTCTGCCTGACTTCTTCCTCCTGGGGATGCACCGATCTTGATCTTGGAGGCAGCGGTCCTTGAATACTGTCCAGCTCTCTTGGACCCCCCTGCCTTCCAGAGCCCTAGCCTGTGGGATTCCTCCTAGCAGGTCTTTGAAGAGGCCAAAGTTGGACCTCTTGAAGTCAAGGTTTTAAGGTAAGAAAGTCAAGCTTTTACTTCTTCTCTATTAGATCAAAAGATTGAGCTATCTTCACATTAGTATCACTTTTCTCTAATTTAACTACCAAGCCAAACAAGACGAAGTATTGTGTCAACAGTGTGGAAACTGAGGAAGATCATGAGATTATAAATTCACTGGATAATTCAATATGGAATGTCTCTACACTAACCTTCTGCTCAAAGCAGAATTGGATGTGATATTAGCCAAGTTTCTGAGCACTTTATCCATTTGAGTCTTGAAAATATCCAGCAATGGAGACTGCACAACTTTTTTGAACTGCTTGCTGCACTGCTTGGCTGTTCTTGTGGTGAAAAATGTTCCCCTTCTATCCAATCTGGACCTCTTCTATTCTAGTTCATGTCCAGCTCCTCTCATCTTCTGCCTGGTTCTGTCTTCTCCATGCTCTGCTTGTAATTACTGGGGGGCTGCTGTTAAATCCTCTCAGAGCTGTCTCTTCTCCAGGCATCTTTAACTTCCCCTCACAAGGCAAGCACTTCATCCCCCAGCCATCTTAGTGGACCTCTTGGATTTGCTCTACTTTATCAGTAATTCTTCTGGTTTAGGGTTCTCAAAACTGGATGCAGCATTCTTTAAAAACATGGCATATGCTGAGTAACAATTGTCCCTTCCATCTTCCAGCAACCAATTTTCAACAGCCACAAATGAATCTGTACTCCACAACTGAATCTGTTCTGGTGTTTTGAAGGATTTAATTGTGCAGTTTTAATTTTCACAGCATCTCAACTTCAGTGTTACTTAAAAAAAAAAAAAAACCACAACCCAAAACTTATTTTTTTCTTCTTTACATCTTTTGCCTCATAGTTTTGTTGATGTTTCCTAGCTGAAAGAATAAGTATTCACTCCATGTTCACCTTTTCCATTCATGATTTTATAAATCTGTATAACATGCTTCTTCTCAGTCATTCGTCTTCTAAGTGTAAACACCCTTTATAGTATTTCTGGCCATCAGTTCAGGCCTTGTCTGTGCCATTTACTTATTGTAAGTTAAGTGATATAGAACTACAAACACCATTCAAGATGTAGGTGCACCACACCATAGATTTCAGCAGTAGCATAGTAATATTTTTTGGTCTATTCCCTTTTACATAATTCTTTCCTGAGGATTGTCATTAAGTATTGTTTCTAGGTTTTCAGAAAGTGACTTCAAAATCTGTCTCCAGACTGGTAAAAACTAATTTAAAGCCCATTGTTATAAGGCCATTAATCAGCAGGTCATTTCCTATTTGCATTTATCAATTAGGAAACTAATCTTCCTGCTTTGTTGCTGCCTTCAGATATTGAGGCCTCATGGTAGATGACAGATTCCCCTCAAGCCTGATCAGGTTATGTTTTCTGAGATATATGTGTGTGGTGGCTTGGCCTCCTCAGGGGACAGAGTGAAAGTAAGTTGTAACCTCCTATAAAAGACTGAGCGGAAGTTGCAGAAGGTGTGAATGTTAGGATGTTGGTCACTGAAACCTAAACCAATTAGGAAAAATACTTTGTTAGCAGAAGGCTTTGACTTCCCACTGTTTGCACTGTTTTTGCCAAACAATTCATTAATATGTTAAAAAGCACAAGCCCCTGTACTCAAGATGGTCTATAACCAACAAATGTCTTTATTTCGCTCTCATTTTTATCTAGTTTCTCTTTCTAGGAGAGAAGATAATATACTCAGGGTCTTGTTTCTTTGTTTGTTTTGGTCTGCTTTTTATCTATTTCTAAGAAACAATGTTGAATTTGGGTCCATTACATTTATTAAAGGAAGAGTCTTATAGGATATCCCTTCTTAGTTACAACCTTAAATGATCCAGCTGGCCCTGAACAATGTTCAGGATTAAGTCAAGACTTAATTGTCATCTTCTTGTTTCCATACAATTTACTTTGAAAAGGGGGAATTTATGATATCTAGAAACATACTTTCTCTTCATGATGCTTATGTACCTATGGAGTAGAGAGAGTAATAAAATTCTCTTTTTTAAAATGATATATTGTATTTTTCATTCATTCCAGTCTTTTATGATGCTATCGCCATTCGATTGGATTGGGAGACTGATTGAATTAATCTTTTCCCATATTCCTTTTTATTGTTCACTGAATTAAATCCATAGAGTTCCTGTGGAACATATTAATAATTAGCATATTTATCTAATTTGTTCCTGTGCTTTCAATAAAATATACTCACACTTCCCCATTAGATGCTTGGCTTTGTCCATATTCTGAGCTCTCCAGATATAAGTCAGTGGTAGCTGAGAGCTACGTGAAGGATTCTTATCCAAAGCAAGGTGCAGCTCTAATGTTTTTATTGGATTTCTGAGTAGAAGTGACAATGTGGATCAGTCATGGCTGAAACAAACAAAGGAATCTGCATCCATCAGTACGAGTTTTTACTTTTCTGTGTGGAAAAGTTACAAGCATTCACTCATCTCCATTCCCACCATTCAGATAGGCATTTGTTTATTTGGAGGAATTTCAGTGGATATTTTTGAAAAATAGTTCAAAATTAACTGTTTTCACTAGGAAAAAAGATACCTGAAGTATGACACAGTCACAGCGAGTGAAGATTTTCAAGGGAATCAATTTTAACATAGATCTTAATAGGCCATCTTTTAACTTATGAGGCTAATGGATAGTAAGGCCTACCTATTGGAAGAAATTAGACATATTCACACTAGAAAGGAATTGTTGTAACTTTCTGATGGTCAGAGAAAGTTGCCTTCTGGAACAATTTACCAAGGTTGCTGCATTTGGATTCTTCATCACTGGAAATTCTTATTAATTAAATGGATTTTTTTTTTAAGATATGCTCTAGTTCAAACAGAACTAAATTTTGGAAAATCCTGAAGCTGTTGGATCAGACTATGCCCCCACAGTGATTTGTATTCTTTACGATATGTGAAAAAATTATGATGACTGAAAATGTGATCTTAACATGACTACTTACTTGTCTTTACATTAATAGAACATTGTGCAGGTTTTGGCTGGGAGGGAGTTAATTTTCCTCCTAGTAGCTGGTACAGTGCTGTGTTTGGATTTAGCATGAGAATAATGTGATCATACACTCATATTTTTGTTGTTGCTAAGCAGTGTTTATACTAAGTCAAGGACTTTTCAGCTTCCAATACTCTGCCAGTGGGGAGGTGCACAAGAATCTGGGAGGGACCATAACCAGGACAGTTGACCTAAACTGGCAAGAGGAATATTGCATACCATATGATGTCATGCTCAGTATATAAGCTGGGGGGAGTTGGCTGGGGGTACTGATCACTGCTTGGAGACTGGCTTGGCATTGGTTGGCAGGTGGTGAGCAGTTTCATCACTTGTTTTTCCTGAGTTTTGATCCTCTTTCTCTCTTTTGTTGTTTTCCTTTTCATTACAATTTATTGTTGTTGTTGTTATTATTATTATTATTATATTTGGTTTGAATTATTAAACTGTTCTTATCTCAACCCACAAGTTTTCTCACTTTTACTCTTCCCATTTTCTCTCCCATCCCTCGGGTGGGGAGGGGCGGGGAGCAAGCGGCTGTGTGGTGCTTGGTTGCTGACTGGGATTAAACTACAGCAGACATATATATTTACTTTTGTGAAAATTCCTACTCCACAGAAAAGACTGGTGATTCTATAAACAGTTAATAAAGCACAACTTAAACAGTTATTTATATAAAAACTAAATATAGTCTAGGAACATGCAGCACTTGCCAATCCTAGCTGTATAAATGTGTAGTTCCTAAAACCTAGAATGCCACCTGCCATTAACATCAGCAAAAAGATGTGAATGTTACAATATAAAAAGCTCAAATTCCAAAACAGGATGAATACAGGCTGAGTATGTAATCAAAATATATAGAGCAGCAGGAGGACAGTCTAGTTTAAATATTTCTTTGTAGTTTCTACTTTTAAAAACTTTCAGAAGGTAACTTGAATTCACAGTGACTACTAAAATTTAAGAAAATCATGATGCTTTAAGAAGGCCTCGCTGAAGGAAAGATCAGAGGTTAACCAGTGCATTTTCTAAATCAAATATGAGCATTAGGCAACTGCAGTATAAAATATGAAGGGCTTAATTCGACAATGGCATCCACCGTTGAGCAAATTGTAACTGAAACTACTGAACTTTGTTGCACACAAATGTGTACTTGATACTTCAGGCATTTTTGTCCTTGTCTTGGGCAGCTTCTTGCCTGCCTTAAGTGCTAGTTAGAATATTCCTTTAAGCAACAGTAACAAATAACAATTAAATAGCTTGTCTTTTCTTGTTTTTTCAGAGCCCTGAACTGTATACCTCTGAGGTTCTGGAATTCATTAAGGCTGTTCTTCATTTTGAAGTAACACACAGCAGAATTGTTTGCAGGACTGCTCAATGGATAGGGGGAATGGGAGCAGCAGGTTTGTGTTGTGGTAGGAGCCCAGATAGGTGATAGCAATGGTAAGGAATGCATGCAGACTTCACTTACTGTTGTGTTGGGATGATTTCTTTAAAAAAAATCAATTTCAACCATTTTTTATTGTGTATCTTGGGCAGAATCTTACACCTGACATACTTTTTGGAGGAAGAATGCTCTATAGTATTATATTTAAGAACCACATGATCTATCGCACATGTGGGCAGTAATAGGATCTGCCAATATATTTCTTAGAGAGAGGACTCTACAATTTTCTACATTAGCAGACGCTGAGAATTAGCACAACATTTGCACACTTTTAAATAAATTTTCCAAACCAACCAAACCAAGCAAGAGGCCTCTGGGAGTTCTTTACACTTAGTTCTTTCCTTCTTTCTGCTGTTACATGTATGACAGCATGGTTATACCAGATCACTCAAGTTTTTTCCATGTTAGAACACACAGGTGGACCTACTATCCTCTGGTTTCATATAATATGTGCTGGATCTGGCAGGGATGGAGTTAACTTTCTTCATAGCAGCCCATATGGTCCTGTGCTTTGGATTGGTGGCTAAAACAGCATTGGTAATGCACCGGTGTTTTGGCTATTGCTAAATAGTTCTTGTACAAAGTCAAGGCTTTCTCTTTTTCTCTCTCTGCCACCTCCTCCTTTTTCCCTCTCAGAGGGGGGGCAAGAGGTTGGGAGGGGACAGCTGATCCAAACTGACCAAAGGGATATTCTGTATTATATGATATTGTGGGAAAGGAGAAGGAAGGGGGAAAGTCTGTGGTTATGGTATTTGTGTTCCCAAGCAAATGTTATGTTTACTGAGGCCCTGCTTTCCAGGAAGTGGCTAATAGGAAATAGTGAATAAATTCTTCTTATTGCTTTGCTTGTATGTGCAGCTTTTGATTTCACTATCGAATTGTCATTATCTTGATCCACAAGCCTTTTCACCGTCTTTCTATTTTTTCCCCATCTTGTGTGAGAAGGGCATGAGTAAATAGTTGCATGGGTGTTTCGCTGTTGGTCAGCATCAATCTCCCCAAAGGTATGTGCTCAGCTTCAATAACACAGCTTCAAAGTCTCTGCCTGTGCACATGTGTTTGACCCTGAGGAGAAGCACAAGCTCTTGGATCTGCTCTGCTGTGTCTTTAGTGGCCCTAGACAGAGGTACAGTTGACTGAACTAATAGCTTCATGAAGCTTTAGTTTCCACAAAAATGTGGAGCCTTGTAGCCTTTACTAAAAGAGACGACGAGTACTGGGATTTGGTGTTCACCCCAAACCTCTGTTGCATGACTAGAAATATGCAAGACTGTCTCCAAATCCCATTTTGTAATGTTGGGGGTTGCGCATGAGTGTGAGTGTTGCTGATCTTTGATCGTCATGAGTTGTCAAGGTAAGAGAAGAAAAACTCAGTCTAGTATAAGATTTTCTATGAGTTTTTCTTTTTTACTTCTTTACTACACTTGTAGAGATTATGGGGCTCTTCTACAAAAGTCCACTTGCCCTGTTTTCTATGTATTTGCAAAAACATGGGAGATTACACAAAAATTCATATTTCCTGTCACCTCTCCCCCTTCCTTTGCACATAGATCTAAAAAATAAGGACAAAATAGAAGTGACAGTGTAAGCACACAAGTTACGCATGCAGGTGCCAGGCTTCTAACACTGAAATGTTAAAGCATGCATTTACATGCAACGCTAGACTTATTTCTGCTGTTTGTCAGATCACTTATTACTTCTGAGGTATTGGGGCACCAGTTTAGAACTTCTTAGGGCAGGAAATGTATTGCCACTTAATTCTATGAAATGTCAGATAGCTCCGTGAATCCTTATGAAAAGTTCTAGGACTGGAATCTTATACTAACATAATTAGTATTGATACTGCTCCTACTATTCAGCCTTATTCCAGGTAGTCAAAAAGCTGTTTCCAAGAAAACACTCTATTCCATTTCCACATTGCAGCTATTTTGTATTTGTAAGACACTCAAATCAGTTTTCAGAAGTCTGCAAAAACAATGGAAGGAGACTAATATTTGCACAGCACAATCAGAAATGAAAAAAATGTTATCCTTTAATTTTTAAGAAATGTCAGGTCAGTTAACTATTTTTCCTCCCCTGATAGTTTCTTCATCAGTACAAACAATCCTGCACTTGAAACTAGACCTTAGAAAAATTATTTATGTCTTTTGCCGCGTTTCTTGCTGGTTTACTCATAAACGATGAAATTCGTCTTTGTTTCGACAGCCAGTAAAGGTCTATGCCTCACTTAAGTCTTGCAAACAGGATTTAGGTGGGAACTAAAAGTGTCCACAGTTTGGTCTGCCAGTGGTGGATTTCATCCTGCTCAAGTAAATCGAGGAGAAATACAGATCAGAGACTCTGTTTTCTCCCTGCTTCCCTGTCCTAGGCTCATGTAGACTTTCTTAGAAATTCTGACTCTGTTTTATTGAGAAGGAAGGCTATATTTTTGTTTAGAATGGAGGTATGTCTCCTTTTGATTCTGTTTCCAATTATATTTATTCCTCCTGAATACTAAGACCATCAGGTTTTTGTTTGCTCTTTTTCTCTGTGTACTCAGGTACTACACAAGAAGATGCTGAACTGGAAGACAAGGATTTGGATGCTGCTGTCCTTACTCAGGCAATGTTTCCAATTTGCTTCAGTTTCAGGGACAGATTCTTGGGGTTCTGTTCAACAACCTATGCAGATTGCCTGAGTATGTGTTTAAATTGGTTGCATAAGAATTTCCCTAATATTGCCCTCACAGTATTGAAACTAATACTTTTTCTTAACGTGTTTTAGGGCTGCAAGTGGAAGAACATGCATAAAGTGTTTTCTTCTTTTCATTTACTATGTGCATTTGTATCACTGTTTTTTGAATAATATTCTTTAGGTAGATCAGCTTCCTTTGAAGATAAAGATCCACACTGAGGTTCAGCTGAAACCCTTCCTGCTTCCCAATACATAATGTGTAAGAAGAATTCATATTACTAAAGAGACTTTATAGGGTACAGGAGAATTTCTCTTTAACTGGAGGCAAGAAAAAGAACACACATAATCAAAGGCTCTTTAGCTGGATCATAATGAATTATGAGAAATTCTATCACTTTATTAATAGGAAAGGATATCCTGTGACATAGCTAACTTTTATTTTGATAAATAATGAAATCAAATTAAGACAACATTTCATAATATATGGAAATTTATTCCTCTTTTTTAAAAAGAACAAGAGATAAAGGTAAATAATAATCTCTTCTAAAGTAAGTGGGCAAAATTAGTTGAAATAAAATGGAAGGTAAATATTTTTCAGCAAAATAAGCACATCCTGTTCTCTTGATCTAAATCTCTCCTGATCTCTTAATCTTTCACTAATTTCCACTTTTTGAGAAATACAGCTCCGGATCTATTTAGGAGATGTAAAGAGTCACTTAAGAAAACTCAGAACTGACCCATATTCTGCTCAAATACTAGTACAAATAGAAAAATGCTGTACAATATTAAAATAACAATATGCTGTTTTGAAGACAAGATTATAGACCTACTACTCTGCTGATAAAAATTGTAATTAATTACTATGAATATACTGCTAGCATTGGTTACACTATTTTTCCCCCTAAAATTTCAAAACTTGCAAAGTTGAAAACTTGAAAATTATTAATAATAAAAAGACAGTTATACATTAATATTAGGAAACAGAAGCTGTCTAAAAATCTCCAGAATCATTTATTCCATGTACAATCATCAAGTTTAAAAGTGATAAGAGATATGTTCAGTGCTGTCTAGCAGAGGTTTTCCTTTTTAATACTCATTAAATCATAAGACTGTATACTGGAATACCAGAAGTCTGTCCTTACATGATGATTATAACTTCTGTCATTACTAGTTAACAATAATTGGTTCACTGTACTTCATCTTTTTACACCTGTTTCTTTTGTATCACACTGATTATTAATCTTTCCATGCTTTCAAGTCTTGTTTAACCTTTTTGCTATAAAACCCAGCAAAAAAAAATTAACTTTATTTTGACCTAGGCTACTCTACTGACCTTCTTTATTGATCTGTCATGGGAATTTTGTCTGCTGAATAATACATAAAAAGGCAAGCTAAATTAACAGAACTTGCTGAATAACCTAATACCTAGTCCCTGAAGAATAAGGCTGTCCTTTAGCTCCAAGAGGTTAGCTTTGGAGTAAGTGCTAACTTTCTGCAAAGACTCTCCACCTCCTGGCTGGTTAATATTTTAGCTCCTTTCCAGTTCAGCTCTTTTCCAGAACTCTAAGAAAAAAGACAATCATGACACATGATGAAAGTTGCAGTGGTAGTACTGGGGCATGGTCTGCCTCACCTCAAGAAGTTTCAGCTTATTCTTCAAATTCCAATTTATCCTAAACCCTAGGATTTCAATATTTATATCCCAATGAAAAGACAAAGCTCAAAGTCTGCCTAGACTCAGATGAATTATTTTTGATTAATGCATAAAGAATCCTGTTTAGCTGAGGCAGCTCATCTATAGAGTTCAATGAAACAAAGACATAAAAGAAGAAAATGTTTTGCATTTTTATAAGCAATTTTAACTGTCCTCATTTTCAACAAGATGTTAGTAGTGCCACAGAATTAATACCACCAAGATTAAGACTTTGAATAGTCAGTAACAGCAAAGATAGATGAAGAATTCTTCATAATAAAATTATACATAAGTATAAATAAATTATTTCTCTTATTTAGTCTTCTCAGTAGGGTGCTGCGGTTGGACTGAATGCTCTAATCCGATTTGATTTTACACCTTTGAGTAGTCACTTTTCACTGTTGCTATGCAGAAAGAAAAGATAATTCACTCTGTCAAGAAACAACCACTTTTAATGGATCTTTGACTTCTTGTAAGCAGGTGTGAGTTTTCTTGTTTTTTCATTTCTTTGTGTTTTTTACAGTGCGCAGATATGACTGAAATTAGAATGATGACGTTTGTATTCAGAATAGCTGCAACTCTGTATTGATGCATATACTATATTGTCCCACTAAAAATATAGCAAAAAATCACTCCAAATGTTCTTGGTTTTTTGTAAAGTTAGTATTCATGAGATAGTGTCATATATTTCTTCATATGCTATGAAGTATATGCAGTAGATTCCACTTAAATATATAATTCTCCATGGTTCTATGCATTTATATGTATTCTGTTCATTTTCTGACACAAGAATACTCTCTTCAAACCAGAGCAAAATATACACACAAAAGTAAAAATGTACTTCTATAAAAATATAACAGATTATATAAGATGTCCCTTTTGCTCTTACTGAAAATCAGATCTACTTTATAAATTTAGCAGTGGAAGAACTAGGACAGAGCCGAAAAAATACACTGTTGCTGTGTAACTCTGTTGAAGTCAATGAAGTTATAGTCAATGCAGATCACGTTTATGCTTTTTTAATGCTAGATTTCTAGAGCTGATTTCTTTTTTCTTAATTTTGCCATTTTAAGCTATAGTGCTTTGTTTAAATGTCCTTGTTGAAAAAATAGTTGAAAAATTGTGATATGGCTGAAATGACAAAAACAATGAATTTAATTTCTGCTTTCCACTTCAATGTGTACTGATGGACTTCAGTGATATAGGCTGGATTGAGAAATGAAAGACAGACCCCCATGTCATTCTGTGAGTTATTTTAGCCACAGCAGCATCTGAAACCTGCTCAGATTATTTCCAGTATTTCTTTTTCAATCGGTTTTCAATTTTCTTGTATATCTGAGTACACCTGTGCACACAGAAATAAGATTTTTATATTTTCCTTCTCTGAAAACTGAAGCAATGTCCTGTTCAAAATGTATTTTTTCAGTTCTTATTACTCATCAGGAATTACTTAGCAATACCTGATGTAACAAGGGGGAAGAAGAGCTTGTGTATAAATATAACATTAAATCCCCCCTGTATTATATCAATGTCGCTGTGACAATTGACATAGACAAAAAAACCCACCTTCTAGCCATGGGTGCCTAACAACCTATTCGTGTGCAAGAGATGCGTGTCCTTCTGACCTTTCTTTCTATAAGGATGAAATAAAAATTCTGTTCGCATCCATAGGTGGATATGATGTACTTCTGGAAAGGAATGAAAACTACCCAAGACAAAGTTTGCAGACTTCTTCCTATTCTTCCCATTCTTCCCACACTGCTCCACCAAGAATGAGGGTTTTGAAAGGAAGGACTATGTCAAGGATTAATTTTAGGCATTTCTTCACTGGTGCGGATGATGTTCTTGGAGAATATCTAAATATCACTGCCTTACCTCCTACCCAAGTGGCCAGGAAAGCATGTTCTTATAGACAGGAATGTCTTGAGGTTTACAATGAAAGTCAAAACTATAGTGCTGTATCTATGTGCATTTTATCTCAACCAATCCTCTTGAGTCTCTCATAGCTCTGCTTGCTTTTTGGTTTCTTGCTCAAGAATCTGCCCAAGCTCTTGGAAATTTCTGTGCTACATCTTGTCAGTTGATGTCCTTCAGCAAAGACCTGCCATAGGTGAAACTACTGATGTAAGTCCCTGGCACTCCGAGCTTGAATATGGCTGCAGGAAGGACCGCAGCAGGGAATACAACCATTTCACCAAACCTCCCTCATTAATATATGGGGAAGCTTATATATAAATATAAGCAGAAGCTGGTTTGAAGTCAGGGAATAGAATTAGAAGTAAACTAACTCAGGTAGATCTGTACTATAGGTAGATCATTAAGTATTAAATATGTTGGAACAAGTATGACATTTTTTCTCTGTCTGTCACTCAGTTTCTGAGGCGAGCAGCTCTGGTGCCAGCAGGATCCACATTGGAGTGCTCCAGAGTGGTGTACAGGGGTGTTTCCTGAACCAGGGCAACCTCAGGGGAGCCAAGAGAGCTGCCAGGAGCTCACAGCTCACACAGCAGTCGCTGAGGTGACCTGGGTGGGGCCCGAAGCAATGGCAGCCAAGGCCCCCCCACATGTTAAAGAGGCCCCTGGGGAGCACTGTGAATAGGGCGTGGCATGGCAGTTTGCACAGCGGGGTGCTGTAGATCTGCTGGCTCAACCAGGGAGCAGTGGTATCCACCCGGCAGAAAGCCACGGCCTCTCTAAGCTCTGCACTCACCTCAGCTGATGCTCCTTCCAAGGCAGAGCTCCAGTGGGAACATGCTGCTGCCCAGGTGTCTGGCTGCAGGGTGTGCCCTGCTCTTACGCCAGTACCAGGCGGCAGCGGTGAGCACAGCTGTGGGAGCTGTGGCCAGGTAGGGGAACTCCTCTGTCAGTTGAGGAGTATCAGGGAGTTCACAAGAGAGACAGACTACTGGAATCACACCCTACCTTCTCTGGGGCAGGCTTGTCAGGCATACAGGGCACATGACACAGACAATTGCCTACCTTCTCTCCACCTGGAAGAACACAATGATTTAGGGGACAGGGGGCAATGGCAGCCTGAGGGGAACTGAAGGCCCATCGTGCAGGCCAGACCTACCTCTTAAGGAACTCTGCTGCATCCCGGGGGCCTGGGTTAAGGATGTGAAGAGAAAACTCCTTACCCTCATATGACCCTCAGATTACTATCCATTACCGATTTTTCAGATTGGCAGCGAAGAAATTGCAATCAAGACGGATTTCAGGACCTTGGAACAACTGGTTAAGTAGTGTTCTCCTCTATCCTTCCAGTTTCAGGGAATGATGAGGGAAGAAAAAGAAAAAGCCACCAGATCGGTACCTGGCTTTGAGCCTGGTGTCACCAGTAGAATATTGGGGTTTTCAATCATAGGTCAGTCTACAGGACACGAGGCCTGGACTGGGTACACCTGTCTCAAAGAGTGAAAAGGATCTTTGCAGTTAGCAGGGCTCATTGAAAGAGCTTTAAACTAGATTTGAAGGGGGAAAGGGATAAAACTAGGCTCGCTAAAGATAATTCTGGGGGAGAAACACCGAAGTTTGAGGGACAGTGTGCTAGTGAGGTCTGCTGTCTCATTGTAGGCAGAGGATGGAGATCCATGCATCAGCAAAGATGCAAGGGTTATGAATGTGTTAGAAACCATGGAAGTGCCTGAGAATGGTCATGTATGAATTAGGGCTTCTCCCCCCAGAAACGTGGCAGGATCAATAGCCCAGCTGAAGTTAGAAGTTAGAAGATAATATAGGAACACTTCAGTAGACAGCGGAATAACTTTCTGCTCTACACAGGCATTTCTGAACTACAACAGCTCAGAAGTTTGCTGAAGGAAACACACATTTTAGTACCCATTCTAAAATGTTCGTTTAATTAAAATAATAATTCTTAGGATTTCTTATATCTATATACATGTTTTATTATGCACTGGATATTTTTAAATTGCACACCTTAATGTCCTTCTGTAGTAAAGAATTCACATCTTAGTTACTACTATGAGAAAAAAGTATTTTTCTTTTATGATATTTTGTTCTCTTCTTCCAACTGCATTGAATGTGCCCTGTTTCACATGTTTTGAGACAAGAAAAATGTAGTCTTACCTTCTGCCTCCTGTAGACCTTTTATTATTTTGCATACCTTTAACATGTCCCTAGTTTTACAGTTCATTTCCAGCATAGGCAATACTAGTGAGAGTTATGTAAAATTCTTGGACAGCTTGGGACATACTGGGTCAAATTTACTGCTGGTGTAACATTATAATAACATTTATGTGCTAGGAATATTAAACACATAGAAGGATACTTCAGCATAATAGATGCTGAAATAACATAATCTTTTTACAGTATCACATGGGAGATAGAGTTATTGTAGTGTGTTTTGCAAATTTACACTTCTATTACCTGCACTATTAGACACTAAAGGAAAGTTAAGGACAAGTCAATGGTCTTGACTTTATAGCTGGATCTGGAATATGAGCTACCATATCTCTGGCTCTTCCAACAATAAACCAAGATGAAAGAAATAACATATGATTAATACTCCAAAAAGTAGGGAAATGCCTTCTGTTAAGAAAGTGACTCGATGAGCCAGCTGGGGCTTATGTTCAAAAGGAGGCCATGAATACCATTTGGCTGAAACGTTTGGATAGAACTTGTTTACACTAGCTAGGATGAAGAAGATATGGCTATATGCCATGGAAGAATCTTTTGAGTAGAAGAATTAAAGACAGAAGTATTTGTATTACCTCTCGAATATTCCACAAATATCTAATCACTTTGTAGTCCTGCAGTGGGATTGTGGAGGGAGAATGACTTTGCCCTTCTGGCCTTACGGGGCAGACAGCCAAGTCTGATTAGAACAGAAGGGTCTCAGCAGTCAGACTGGGACATGACCAGCCTCCACTCAGGCCATATTCTGTCACCAACAGTGGCTGAAAGCAGATCCTTAGGGAAAAGTATAAAAATGTAGTAGGAATATCTCATTACTGCCCACATACACTGTCCTAGACTTCATTATTCATGTCTTTGGGATTTCCTGGCTACCAGTGATAACCATAATGGACTCTTCATCCATGACTTTGGCTAATCGTGCTGTAAATGTATGTAAATTATCAAAACCCACAGTGACGTGCAATTGGACTATTAAGCACGTAAAGAAATATCCACTTTTGGGGGGGGATTTTGTTCTTGCTAATTCTTCAGCTGTTCGTTTATTTTGGTGCATCTCAGTCCTAATTCAAACAAACACTTACTACCCATTCTCCTCCTCCATGCTGCTCACAGACCATATTTCATATCCGTTCAAGTAATTTTTTTCCTCCCCTTTCTGGGTCTGGACAGTTCTGGGTCTGTACTATTCTGGATCCAGATATCTACAGGCAACTAAGTTGTGGCAGAAAGGCACAGTAGGGAAACTACTTTTGGGAAAAGTGAGGGTGGGATTATGTCTTATGTTCTCCAAGAATACTTTTTAGCACTTCAAAGTCTGTGTTGTTTTTTTGAAACTTGCCATCTGACAGTTTGATACCCCAAAAAACTCTGCTTCCATGTGAAGCAAAGCAGAAGAGCTCAGTTCATGTTATGGCAGACCGAATCCATATAGAAATCTGAGGTTAACATCAGTTTTGAAAGGGTAGAACTGAACCTTATTGTATAATAAGCATATAATACAATCCACAAACCCCAGACTATTTTATAAAAAACCAGATTATTTTCCTGTCTCATGTGTATCTGCCTGAAATATTTCAACACAGTGTTACCCCATTGTTAAGATTCAAAACAAAGGAAATTTAATTTTGCTAATTAATAAAATATCCTCTGCAAAATGCTGGATATCCAAAATAGTTCTTAATCTTCAGCATTCTTGTGTCATTGTACCATTAATTACTTTAATTTATTTCCTGTTTATACATTTTAACAAGGATTTCCCCAAGCTGTAGACTATTTTTTTAATTACAAGTTGAATACAGAATCATTTGTTAATACTTATATTAAATAGACCACACATCTAATTTAAAAGATTAGTCAAATAGATGGAAAATAGTTGACTTGTCAAACAACCTGATAAATATTGTGGCTTTATGGTCAGTGTGGGACCAGTTTATTTTGTTGTGGGGTCTTTCTGATTCATGCTTTTTTCCCAATAGCTCAAATATGGTTTCAGGAGAATTTAGTTATTAAACTTTATGACCTGTTGTCTGATATTTCAATTTTCTATCCATTTGCTGTTCACTAAAATCAGTGACATCTTTTTATGTATCATTAAATGAGTTAGATACCCCAACTCAAAGTATTTCCTGGTTTCTGTTCAGAACAAAGGTGTTCCTGAGTGGTAGCTCCCAAATAGACTCAGGAAACTGTAAACTTCAGCAAAAATGCTAGGGGAAAAAAAGGCAAGACAAATTCTCAACTGTTGTTGGTCTTTCTAAGGGTTAAAAGTTGAGCAAGGCAAATAGCTAAAACAAGCTATTTGGCTGAAGGTCAGGGAGGAGGACTGTAAAGCAAAAGAGAGGAAAGAGCTTCTATGGGCTAGAACAAAGGAGGAGTGACCAACGTAGGTTAAAACACATACTGTGAAATTAACATTGTGTTGAAAAATGGGAAGAGGACAGTCCAGCCTAGCAGTAGGAAAAAGGGGCTCAGGGCTCATTCCCAAGCTCAAATGCTCAGATACAGTGAGAAGCAATTCTTTTCTCCACTGTGGAATGAGAATTGGGGTGAGGTCTGTGAAACCTCACAGGGCAGCTCATCCATCTTGTTCCTCAAAACAGCACAGGTCAAAGGCCATATGCTGTTTACTTTGAGGGTTTTTATGATGCCTTGTGAATAATGAACTTTTCTGTATAATCAGAAGTGAAATCCCATCACTAATGGGAGCTAAGGGAAACTAAGATATATTGGGTATCAGTGCTCTATGAGTATGATTTCAAGGGACTGTCTCCATGCATATTGCTTGTTGATTATTGAGTAACTCATCTTTGTTGATATAAAAGAGGCCGACATACAGTTAACACTGCACATAAATGACAAACTAGTTTGAAAAAGTAGTTGAAAATGTGCAGCAGCACCAACAAGATTTTCCCACTTGTGCAACTCAGAAGGCTCTAAAAAAAAAAGGGATTTTCACAAGTTTCTGAAATATGAAAGCTGGATAGTGTTTTTATTTAATCTTTTTTCAGAAATGCAGGTAGAGACAGTTAGCTTCCTAAACAGAATACAAAATTATCAGGGATTAGGTGAAATAACAGACTAAAATTTTAAATATTCTTCATTTTTCTTTTAGAAAACTACATTTTGGAAAAATTTGTTTTGAGGGGGAAACAACTGATTTTTTTAAATCTGATGCATATTGAATCCCAGTTGGTGGCATTTTCCCATTTTGTTAATCTATATTTGAAACATTTGTGTTCTTTTCTGTCCTGTTTTATTTGTGGAACCTATTATGGTATGATGATACAGGAACTTTTACATTAACTTTCATCACAGCACAACACATTAACAAAAAGTAACCTGAAATCTAAGCAGTTCTAATTATCAAACAGGAACATTTAACTTGGTTGAGACTTCTGCTGAGTATGCACTCTACCTTTTGAAAGAGATGTATTAATCAGAACCATCACTATCTTTATGATACTTTTTGAATTAGCAGCGTATGATCCCTCACTGTGTTGTATATAATGTATTTCCCTCCCTATGTCTCTCCTCAGTTTCAGACCTGATGAAGAAATTGATGGGAAAGCTACTATGAGTTACAGAAGACAGGGTAGAAAGGGTCACAATGGTGTGCACTAACTATAAAGTCTGTCAAGTATATTTCAAATCTTTCTTTCACCAGGTTTTTATGTCTCTGAAATTTCAGACTGGCAATTCACTAGTTCCTATAAGAGCCGAACAGCTTTTGGAGAAATTTATCTGGTTACACTCATATTGACACAGATACTATGGAATTTTCAGGACTTCATGATAGAGACTTTGAATTGGGATGTGAAGTAGAAGAGCAACTGAATTCTGTGCAGTGAATAGAGAATTGAAGAATCACACTGGGAAGTATTTCAGGCTCTATCTGTCTCTCTGTTGAGTCAAGGGTGAGCCATGTGAAACTGGCTTTCCAAGGTTAAAATAAGCTTTATGTATACCATCCACAGTGTATTACTGCATCTATGGGTTGCTGTACTTCTATTAGCTGGAACATTTCTTTGTGGGTGCCTTCAGCCTTACATAAGAGCTCCTGTAGTTGAGCCTTTAAGTGATGAATTTAGAGCATCAAAATGGCTAAGTCAAAGCTTATTAGGTGAGACCCCACCTGGAATACTGCATACAGATCTGGGATCACAGCACAGGAAAGACATGGACCAGTTAGCCTGTAAATGGATTTTAATGGAAAAACTGAGAACAGAACAGTTAACAAAGCTACACACCCTCTCCTCCCCTCCCCAAAAACATCTGGTCCCTGCAACAGGCCTAAAGCCACCCTCCTGCTCCAGCACTGCTGGCAGGAGCCTGGCACTTGCTGCCAGTTCTTGGCAATGAGCCATTCTGCTGCTTTTTCCCTTGCTTCTCCAGCCTGATGTCGTGCTGGGACATGCTGCCCTGGGTGGCGACAGGTCTGTCCCTGCATCCTGCCATGGATTCTCAGGTTTCATCCTGGTGGTGTTGAAGTGCTCCATGCTCAGGATGGCTTTGAGGTCTTGGGGAAACTGTAGTCAGTAGAGAGCATCTTCTTGGTCAGCTGGAGTGAGCTGATCTTGTGGTGGGAGATGTTAGGGTCCCTGGGCATGGGGACGCTGCTGGCACCATCCTGGCTGATCCCCACTCCCCAGGAAGAAATCCAAGTGCCTCAGAGCCTCTTCCAGCAGCACCTTCTCAGGCAGTACAATGTTGCCGGCTGGAGTCACAATGGGTTCCCTGATGTCTTGGATATGGAGGGTGGCAGAGGGGCAGGAGGGGATGTCACTGTGTAGAGGGATGATATTGCCTGGGAGGGCGCCCTCATCCACGGGGATGTCACTGCCTGGCGGGCTGCCACTGTCCAGGAGTGGCCCCAAGGGGCTGGCTTTGCTGGACAGACTGTGCTGTGCATACTGCCAAACAAGGTGGTGGTAGCTGGAGAGGGATGGCGGCAGCACTTGCAGGGCTGCGGCCACTGCTTTCCCCTGACAGTTGCAGGGCATGGACAGCTGTGGCTGGCAGTGGGGGGGTCATTGGTCTGCCCAGGCCGGGGGAGCCCACAGCTCCGGGGTCCCCTCAGGGCAGCGCCTGGTGGAGAAGCAACACCATGGCCGATCACAAAGGTGGCTGATGGAGGCTGGTTGGTGCTTCTCCACTCAAAGTGGAAGATGTCGGGGTTGAAGCAGCCACTGCACAGAGCCATTTGCAGACCTGTATGGGTGAGAGGGAGATGTGCTGGCCTGGGGGCTGGTGTTACTCTCCTGTGGCACCTGCCGAGCCCGCCCTGAGCACAGACGCCACCCTGCTCTGCACCAAGTGGGTGGGGAGCTTGAGGCGGGGACGATCCCTGCGGGGTGAGTTTCTGTGCCAGTGGGATGGGGTTTGAAACCAGCGAGGTGAAATGGGAGAGAGGGCCCCAAGGTATTGGGAAATTCTCTGTAAATTATATTCCCTGGTCAGGCCTTGCCCAGGCAATAGCAGATATATTCACCCTGCCTTGCTGAGCCCATGTGCCACAACTGCCAGGGGATAAGGGTGCTGTGGATGCTGGAGGTGCCAGGGGGACAGAGGAAATAAGGGAGCCATGTGAGCTGTAGGAGCTGTGGGGCTGGGGGGGATGGGAGTGCCTGCCGAGGTGCCAGGGCAGATGGGGGTGCCATCCCCACCGGGGGTACCCAGGGTGCAGGGAAGGGCTGCTGCTCCTGCCCAAGCAGTTGGCAGAGGCTGGTTGTCCCTGAAGCAGAGACATGAGCAAACGCTGGTGGTCACATCCCAGGCTGGGCTGGGAGGGCCCACAAGGGGACTGAGAAGGAGTAGGGAGAAAGTGCAAAGGAGGAAGGGTTGTGAATTTCCCCAAAGCATGTCCCTGTACTGTCAGAGTCGGGATCAGCCATCACGTCTGATGTAGAAGGCTTTAGGGTAGGTGAATGGCTGAAATAGCTGGGGTTTCAGGGCAGCCCAGGGGCCACACGGTGGGTGCCACAGGGCTGGCAGTGCAATGGTCAGCTATGGTCGGTGGATGGTTAGTTACGTTTGTTGGATGCCGGCCTGGCTGCTTCTGTTTGAGTGTCTACTAGGAAGGAATGTGGGGATTCCCTGTGTCCCACCCCCAACACCTTTGCCAGTTCTTCCTGGGAGAGAAAAGGCTAAGAGTGACAGGGGGATTGAGTGAACCCTCAGCAAGTTTGTGGATGACACCAAGCTGAGTGGTGCAAGTCCATACGCTAGAGGGAAGTTGTCTATTTTTCATCCTGACGGACCTTGACAGGTTTGAGGAGTGGGCCTGCGTGAATCCCATGAAGTTCAACAAAACCAAGTGCAAGGTCCTGCACCTGGGTCAGGGCAATCCCCAATAACAATACACACTGGAAGGTGAATACATTTAGAGCAGCCCTGTGGAGACAGATCTGGGGTTGCTGGTGGGTGACAGATAGGACATGAGCAGGCAATGTGCACTTGCAGCCCCAAAAGCCAACTGTATCCCTGACTGCATCAAAAGAAGCATGGCCAGCAGGTTGAGGGAGGTGATTGTCCCCCTTTGCTCTGGTGAGAGCCCACCTGGAGAACTGCATCTGCCTCTGGGGTCCCCAGCACAAGATGGCATGGACCTGTTAGAGTACGTCCAGAGGGGGCTGCAATGCCTCTCCCATGAAGAATGGCTGAGAGTGTTGGGGTTTTTCAGCCTGGATAAGAGAAGACTCCAAGGAGATCTTATTGTGGCCTCTCGTTATATCAAGTGGCATATAAGAAAAAGAGAGAAACTTTCTACCATGGCCTGCAGTGATAGGACAAGGGGCAATGTTTTTAAACTGAGAGGACATTCCGACTAGATATAAGGAAGACATTTTTTATGATGTGGGTGTTGAGACAGTGGAACAGGTTGCCCAGAGAAGTTGTGGATGGCCCTTCCCTGGAAGTCTTCAAGGCCAGGTTGAATGGGCTTTGAGCAGCCTGATGTAGTGGAAGATGCCCCTTCCCATGGCACAGTGTTGTACTAGATGGTCTTTAAATATCCCTTCCAACCAGAACCATTCTATGATTCTATGGGATATAGGAATATGACCCCAAAAAAGTGAAAAAAGAAGACAGTTTCTTAATTTGTGAGGAAAGAATGTCAGGGAGGATCATGCAAATAACCCATTCTGTCTGGAGGTAATAGGGACCTTGCAAGTACTAACGTAAGGTCAGAAGGAGGAGAAAGCAGAAAGTGGCTGTAATCAGTGACTAACTATCAGCAGTACAAATGCAGTACTGAATGTAAGAGTGACGCTGGTTACTTGGATGGGACAGTGTAACCCATCGAGATGACAAGCTCTGTATTTGGCCCTTTAAGATATAAATGACAGAAAGAGATAGATGAATTAAAAGGAGAGAACACTGGGCTATCAGTGCAGTTTGCTGAATGCAGTTTCCCAGTGCCTTTGGTTTCCTGGGCCAAGCTGTCTGCCCCTGAGAAAACTACAGAATTACTGTGGCTCAGTTTTCTAGATAGTTTATCCCTTTTCAGCATAGCAGGTTTTGCAGGGCTGTGTGAGGTGGCTGTAAAAGCTGTAGTAAGCTAAAGGAGTCTAGAAATAATTGAGACCACTGGGCCTGGAGTAGGAATGTAAGAAATTTGCCACTGAAGCCAACCAGATAGATTGCCATATAGGATGCTGTCAGTGCTAGGAAACTTTCAGAGAGCCATAAAACTTGTTGAAAATTATCCTCATGTTTTAGGGAGGAATGACAATGTTCTCAGCACAAGCAAAGTTATACTGAGTATCTGTCAACTCTAAGGAAGGTATTTTTAAAAATGGAAGCAAAACAGCCTTAAGGAAAACAAAATCCTTTTTCTCTGAAACTTTTTTATGTGGGTGGCTTCATTCTTACATAAGAGCTCCCGTAGCTGAATGTTTAAGTGATGAATTTGTAGGGTAACAGTGGCCAAGTCAAAGCATATTAGGATGAGAAATAGTCTTCTGGTCAAGAGAAATTTTAAAAACATCTTTTCATTATGTGTTATTGGGCATGATTCAGATAATTTGTGTTTAGAAGGTAACTTATTTCTCTGTCTAAAAATAGGCAACCTGTTCTGGTTGTTCACCCTGAGCTGGGTGAACATCCTTTATGGTAAACGATAATCCATGGAAAAAACCAGGTGCCTCTGAAGTTAGAGGGCCCAGATCAAGTGAGGGCTTCCTTAGTGTTATGTATCTTTTGCAGAGCTGCTCCTGGGGAGCAGATACTCAACATGCAGTCAGTGAAAACTGTTAGGCTGAGAACTGAGACACAATAAACATTTGTTCTCTTAGCTTCCAGAGGACCCATTCATTTTCACAGAAAACACAAAAGAGGTAGTGCAAATATAAAAAGTTAGAACAAAGCTTAGGAAAGAGAAGATTTGGATTTTAGTCTTACCCTATTTTTTCCCCCAAAAGTGGTTTGAACATGAAGTCCAGTCCTCCAAATCTTCCTCTAAACAAAAGATTAAAGCATGCTCTGTGATGTTTCCATCATTCTCACTGAATTCTGGGCCATTATACAGAATAGGTTATAAAATTTAGGTGCCACCGCCCCCACACCTGAGTTTAAACCTCTGTCTGTACTGAAGTGGTGGAGGAATTCTAGACTCTGACCCAGTTCCTAAAGCTGTTTATTTGTCTTACTAGTGACTGTTTAGCAGAAGATGCACAAGGAGTCTCTAAGGGAAGAGACTATAATCCAGGTTTTCTCCCTCTCTCCATCTTGGCAAAAGAACAATTTCCTTCAGTGACCTTCAGAGTTGTGTTTTAGCAGGAGATTTGAGAGGATGAGTATCACCATACACTTTCATAGCTTCTGGGTGGTACAGCTATCAGTTCAGTAAAAACACTACAGAAACTCTTGAGTTCGAAAAGAATGGTACTTTATTTCCCTTCATATAAATAGTCATGTTGTTAGTCAAGATGTTAAAAATTATGTTAATTCAGAAGTCTGACCTTCCATTCCTTTTTGTTTCTGTATGAAAGCAGTTTCTCTTGCTTTATGGCATAAGAACTGAAGTACAGAACTTGAATTTCAGAAACTCAATCTGCATTATAACATTGCTTTAGAAGAATATTAGGGCTCTTAAAGGGTCCACATGTAGACATAAACCACTTTTTTTTTCTGAGTTTTGGCACACAGTTCCTATATTTTAGGCACAGGTTAGATGTCTAGAGAAGTGAGTTCCCGTCCTATGACTCAACTGTTCAGCCTCTGTATTTCTACAGCTGAAAAATAAACTAAGAACTCTACTGTTTTGATTGTATGTCTGAATGTAAGTTGACAATCTGCCATAAATGAAGAGTAGTAGGTAGGATTTTTCAAGTTTTCTGATTCAAGACACTGCTCGAAATTGATGACACTTATATTTAAAATACAGTGACCCTTTGTAGTAGCAAATGAATTACTATCAAGCATAGCTACATTTCTAACATTTCTAGCTGAAAAACTTCAAAGAAAAAGTTTCGCTAGAAGAAATCACTGAGCCCTCATTGACAGTAGGAGGTTTTAGGATAGTTAAGAATTCTCTACTGACTAATCAGAAGCACAATATCAAAGGTAGACATGTAGATATGAAACTAGTTATAAATATTATAAAGATAGGAAGCTTCAGAAAAAATAAAGAAATGTGTCTTTAAAGGTTTTTGTAAATAACTACAGCCACACAAACAATGAAACTTTATTTCCCTGATCAAATCTGTGCTATTCAAATACCCAGTAGTTTTTCTGGGCTCCAGTATCCCATAAATATGCTAATTAGGAAACTATTGACTGTTTTTACACTTTTCAATTCTCAGATGATCCAGGTCCTGTTTTTAGGATGAACAAATATTTAGTTGTGATGTGTGTGTCTTACATAACACAGAGTTGCCCAGCATATTTTCTTTCCGAAGAAATGTGCATATTAAAAATGCATTAGGAATCAACACAGATCTTCATTTTGTTCAAGTTGGTGGACAAGAATCTGGTAAAAGGATTGGCATCCTTTCTTTACTTCCTGACTCCTCCATCTTGGGTTGTGAGATTCAGTGCTTTTATTATATTTTCCAAGGAAAAAGGTCTCAGTACCTTTGAAATATCAAAATACCTGACATATCTGAAAGAACACCCTGATCAGACCTGTGCTGCCTTTGTTCCTGTCCAGTTTTGTTCAGCTAGACACTTGAGAAATCACTTGAGAAAATCTGTAAGTCCTCAGCAGGTACAAATGAGTTGGCTAAACTAAGTCAATTGTCTGGATAACAATGATCCGTGGTGCTCTGCTTATGTTTCCATATGTCTCCTCTGCTTTTTATAGATGCCTGAGGTCCAGATTCTGATGTACTGGGGTGGATTGCACTCTATCCTGAGATTCCCTATATAGACATTAAAAAAATACAAACATTTGCAGGCAACATTGCAACATAGTTTTCAAGACAAGGCAATGATGCATCACCACCTACAAACGTCCATTCCTGGCTGGTGAATACAGCACATTAAGTTTAGACTTAATTCTCTGAATTTTAGAAGTCTAAGTTAGACGAGATAAATATAACTTATCTGGAAAAATGTAAGGAAGACATGTAAGCTGTCTCTACAAACAATAGAAAGCTCTCAGCAGCCTGGAATGAAAAAATAAATGCTCCCTTTGCAAATTCTGTTCTGCTATGACTAGGTGGCTATCAGCATGGGAGTTTGGAGCATAGACAATAATTGTTGACACCATGCTCTTGTCTATGTTTCTTGTGCTTAAAATGCATTTCTTTGCTATCCATGGCACTTATACTCTTATATTAAAAGTACTTACAAAGCTGTTTCATTACAGACATCAAAACAAACTCTCATTCTACAGAAAGAGTCATGGGAATATTTCACATTTGAGTTAGTGCCTCAAGAAGCCAGAGAGAATTCTTAGAACATGAAGAAAACTCTGGACACAAATGATTGCCTGTAAAAGAGGATTCCAGCATCTCCCTGACAGAGATGCTGTGGCTCCCACCAGACTATGTGGCCTTGGTTGGGCAACAAGAAGTAAAAAGAAAAAAGTAAGCTTCAACCACTGGACAAAATATAAGAAATACCAATTAATGTATGGGGCACTGCTGGGAAATGGGAAAATCAGCAGAATACATATAGGAGACATACAGGTTGTGGGTCATCTTAGGATAGCTGCTCAACATTTCGATTCTCATTTGACCCTCTCCATTGTGTCTAGATGGAAGATGAGTGGCAGAACATTTCAGTAATTAAGGCCTGAGACCTAGGAGATCTGACTGTCACTCCTGCTCTGCTATAGCCTCTCCTATAATTGGTTAAGTCAGGGAAAAGTCTGGATTCCTCCCATTAAATTCAGGCACTTCATTTATGAGCCTTAATTTAAAAGCTTATTGTAATCTTCCTAAAGGAAGATTAGGTTGCCAAAGGAGGAGAAAACACCTCCACAGGACCAGTGAAATTTATATGGGCTGAACCACTGACTGTTTATTGGGTGTTAAGGTTTCTGTCTTCATCACCCCAGACAAATACCTCAAAGAAGGTGTGATGGGTTTGGGCTTTGGAGCCTTCTTTGGGTCCTATGCCTAACGGGGATGCTGTGAGAATAAATGTTTTTAAAAGTTTTGAAGCTCTTGGCTATGTTATTGTATTTGTTAACTATATGATGACCCAAGATATGGTGATACTCTGTCTTACAGTGACAAGCACAAAGACTCTATAATTTCAGCTGGGTCACCAGGCAACAAATAGAAGTTTTCTGAGATTTCTTTCCATCACATTTGCTAAACTTTCTTCACCACACACAGAGACACTTTTATTTGACCTCATACTGGAGGCCAACCTGTCTCTGAATATTCTGGCCTGTTGAACAGCCAGCATCTGTAGTCTTCAGGGCCTTTCATAACCTCGAAGACCACGGATGTTTTTAGCTGGAAAGGACTCAAAATTTTCTTTTTCCAGTTTTTAAGGTTTTCTGCCAAAACATCTACTTTGTATATACACCAGTATCATCAGTGAGACTGGCATGGCCCTGGGAATGTGTTGCTTAACTACCACAGAAGATTTAACAGAGGAGAGATAAAACATACCTTGTATGCTTCTACAAAGCCCAACTATTAAGAGTTTGATTGTACTTCTGTTTATGCTATTGCAAGTTGGGAACAAATCCACTAAAGTTAAGAGTTATACAGGACACAAGTGGTGTTAAGTGAGATCAGGAACAGGCTCTTAACATCCTCTAGCCTTTCATAGTCTCATTATACCTTTAACATACAGGTTTAGGCTTTAAGACACCAGGGTTCTGTTAGAGCTAAGTGTCATCCTGTCAAAATCTCATCTGGCAGAATGTTTTTGAAAGCTGTTGGGGTTACAAACGTTACTAAAGCTTGCTATTACTTAGAGAAGGTTATTTTTAATTACTTTTTTAAAAACTCTCAGCCTGTTTACTTTGAGATTGTGTGAATACTCTAGACAGAATCAGTTTAACAGTATAATCACTACTCCTCCTCTTATTCTGCACATCTCCTGGTAACTGGGATAATAAATGTCTTTAAAATAGGTCTTTAAAATGTCTTTAAAAAACAGAAAATTGGCTGGGTATTTGGGTAGAGGTCATATCCCTACTGTGATTTTTCCAGGTTTTAAAGCCTAGACTTCAAATTTCTTGTACTGTACTGACAACATGATTTTAGATGAGAAAAACAGAGGAATACGGGATGGCACAGTCACCTAGCCCTAGCAGAAAACAATGAAAAGACTGGCACTAGTTTTGAAGGTAACTGATGTGATCTGCACAATAAAGGTTCCTTTGAGGTCTAGTATTTAAAAGAGGGGCCTCACCACAGAATTATGTTGCTTATACATGCTGAGCAATGCCTTGGCTCACTGAAGTTGATAGATATAGTCCAAGGAGACTACATTCTGGCTAAGTCCTATTCCTGAAAGCCTCAACACAGTTTCTCAGGGGTAGAACAGCATGAGCTGACCAAAGTCCATGCATAAAGTATGTACCAGTTTCCGTTGCTGTCTGCTTCTTTATTTGGTTTATTTACAATTTGTGTGCCAGCACGTGTTATAAAACTCAGACTTCTTCCCTGGCATTTCTCCAGTATGCCAACCCTTCATCTCTCAACCATTTTACATATCTGACTATAGTTATAATTCTTTCTTTGGTGTTTTTTTCTCTTTATTTTGTCCTTACTCTGTCAGTCTCAGGGTCCTGAAATTATGTTAGCTGTTTAAAAAAGCATACTTTTACTCAATTAACAAAGTGTATATACCAGTCTGGTGATTTTGCCTGTAGCAGGAGTGAATTTTAAAACCATCTTACTTAACTGGAAAGAGGACAGGATAAAGCTGCAATGCTGGCACCTCAAAAAAAAAAAAAAACCAAACATACAAGCCAGAAGTTTAGAATAATCCCGAAGTATTTGGCCCCTCTATACTGAAATCACACTAGTGTCTCAGGTCCTGAACCCATTCCCTCCTCTTTCAGAATAACTGGATAGTAGGAAGCAGATGAAAAGAAAACTAACACCTTTTGATCTCTGTGTAGAACAAGTCAGAAAGTGAGAACTTATCCTACCCTTACACTTTATACCGTCCTTTTCAATGTCCTTGGTTGGCTTTTGAGGAAGATGAACTTGCAACAAACCCAAGGAAATTAGAAGATGAAGCTATGCTTACTTTTATTTAAGTATTTAAAGTATTTATTTAAGTATTTAAGCAATCTATATGAGCAAAAAATAACACCCCTTGCATATGCTTTAGCATATACTGAGATTTTCAATTAAATATATATCTAATGCACGTCTAATTCAATAAGTAAATCAACTTTACCCAACTGAATTCATTATATTAATCAGGCTGTAAAGACCTCATATTGATCAACATTCTTCTTAAATCCAAAGTAAAACACATAACAAACATTTTTAAATTTCTATTGCAAATAAATGCAAGGTGTTCAGTGGTGGTCCACCATCCTCAGAACAGCAGTTAAGCATATAAGCTAGTCCTTTAATTGCCCAAGATAACAGGACTGTAAAAAAATGTGCTGTTCTTATTCCCCAACCCTGGATTCTCTAATGGGATCTGAGCAAGTCAGATAAGGACTGATGGGTATCTCCAGTCCATTCGAATTGAAAAATAATTCTGTCTTTTAAAAAACACAAAACATGTGAGATGCTGTACGACAAAGTATTCTGTGTGTCACTTGTATAGGGGGATGTAGGTGGTTTGAGGTCTTCCAAAAGTGTCCCTGTCATTCTGTTGTTTCCATACAGCTCTTAAACTGTGATAGCAGATAATGCACAAGTTCTCCCAAAATCATAACCATCACTACACTGATGTCCTCATTACTGGAAAAGAATGTGACTGCATCTTTTCAAAAGTCAAGTGTTATATGCCCTGGGTGTTTCTTACTTACAGGCATCCTGTGAGCCAAAAATTCCTCCAGATGAAAGGAACACCACTTGCAACACAGCATTCATCAGCTGGCTCCCGTCCACACTGCTTAGGGAAAGCCTGTCCTAAAGCAGACACCACATAGCACAGTACCTGGCTGTAAGTTCCTGCTGGGCTCCATGTTGCACCTTTTTCACCCCTAGATAAAAACATGACTTTTTCAGTTTAGTGCATCTCAGATAATATGATGTTGCAAAACACATGTTTTTATAGCATGAAATGTATGAATTATGTGTCTGGGTGTTAATCGGTGCAAAGCCTGCCGGGACACTGTTAAAAAACTACATACAGACTGAGACAAACCTTGCTAAGTCTCAGCCAATTTACTGGAAATTAGTTTAGCTATATAAGAGCTTGAAGTCAGTATAATTTTGTCCACTGATCTCAATGAGAAGAATATTATCATCTTTTAGAAAATAAATGTCTCATATCTTAATAGATTAATTATTTGAATTTTATTCAGATAAGAGAATTGGGTTTTTGGAAGGAGAGGATGCCAATCTTCTAGCATTGTATATCTTTAAATACCTTTCTAAATACCTAGATATAAACATGAACACCTTTAAAAGCCATTTCAAACACTATTAAAATTATCCTGTACTTAACCTTAAATATCACTGCTTTTGGCACTGTTAGTTAAATCCTCAGCATCCATTATTTATATTCACTTCCCTTTGTTTGTTCTTTAGTGAGAACAAATTAAAAAGAATAACTCAGGGCAGTATCCAGGTGTAGGTTGTCCTTTTTCTAAGCCTCAGCAGGTACAAGTTATTTTCAAGAGGTCATACTGCTCATGGAGGCCAGGAGCCCTCTATACCAAACGCCAAGCTCCCTGTACATGTCTTCTGTTGATGTCTCCCCTGTGCAGGTGCTGCATTTGGAGAAACTCTGCTCCTGTCCTTCAGTTATGTCTCTCCTGCCTGTCACCATGCGCATACCACAAGGAGCGGGAGCTCTTGTGGCACACACAATGTTGGCCAGTGAACTCTTTACAATTTGTTAAACAAATTAGGGCCATATTCAAATAGATGATCAGCTCTTGAACAGAATACCACGAATGTACAATTTTTTCCATTCTCACTGATTTGAAAAAAAAATGGTGAGGACTAAGAAATCGCCTCTAATGCAAAAACACCACCCCTACTTTATTTTTTCATCTTCTATTTTTATCTTATGAATATCTGAAGTAGGAAATTTAACAATTTGTGAGAATTCAGTGAACTCATGAAGATTTCAATCAGTTAATTTAGATTACCTTTTAATACATTTTAAAAATAATCCAAAAGTGAATTTTACTTTTACTACCATGACTGAAATCTTAGGTCTTTCAAAATCAATTCAAAATTCCATTCTCCTTTGATAGAGTTGGAGTTGTTCCGCTCCTTTATTTTAGATTGTTCGCATTTATATGGTTACATAATTATTTACAATTTAGGAATTTTGTGCAGGTTAACTTTTTCTCAGAGAAATGTTTTCTTAATGCTACAAACGCTGTTCCACTCTATACAACTTGCTGTAAATCACACTGTAATGTAACTGTGAAAATGAAAAAATAATAATTAAATTTAGGATGCTAGACTACAAAAGTACCTCTATGACATTACCTTAACTGTGATAGGTTTTTTATTCAACCATTTAGACTGAGATGGATATTATTTACTTCTCTAAGTATTTATACAATTCAAAAAGGTTTTTATTTATGATGTCACAGTCCAAGGTCTTTTGAGGTTGGATTAGAAAAAAAAAGCACTGGGCATAGAGTGAAATACAGTGCAGTAGTCTTCCACTATGAAAGAGGAATTTTTTCAGAAAATACAGAGTATCTGTTTCTCATGAGGGGAATATTTAATTTAATTATATTAGATTTATAGTATATGTGAAATTGAGAGGAAGACTTTAGAAGGTTTATATCAAAAGTCTCCTTATAATAATGGTACATGGGTGGGTATATTGTACTTAACTCCAACTGTTATTTACATAATCTAAAATGTTGTTTAGCATCTTCCTGGATATGTGATGAAATTGTTTCTGTAGCCCACTGTAACAGTAATATCAACTTTGCAGAATAATTCCTGGCAAAATTTTTAATAAAATGAGAAATAAATCATATAAATTTTAAATGTCTGTACTTGATATCCTAGATTTATGGTGGAAGAATGTAAAGCTTGAAAAGCCTTGCTCTAAAATATACTTTGTTTGCCTAACTACTTAGAAGTAAAATGTTCCAAATACACTGTCTTTCCAAGTCGGGAATTTTTCCCCCTTCTTCAAGAGTAAATTTGATTTTCTGTTATTTTTCTTGGACCTTTCATTAACACTGAACCATGCCTAAGTTCCTGTTATGCTGGAGAGGGCAAACACAACCCTCCAAAGGACTCTTTTCCAGGTTGTTTATAGAAATATCTTTTCAATAATCTTAGTAGAAATTATTTACTACCTTCCTCAAAGAAAGTATGACACAAAAGCAACCTTTCCATGTGAATCAGTAACTATACTCCTTCTTGATTAAGTCCTGGTGTTTTCCCTTCATAAATGCAATTTGCAGTAGGACTTTACCTACATCAAAGACGGTAGCCCATTGACAAGAAATCAGGTTACTACGTCTGGATGACTTCTGATAGGGCCTGATCAAAGGGCCAAAAGCTATCAGCTCAGACAGGCACCTCTTTTCCTTTTGTTTGAGTCCGGAAATGAGCGAGCTGATAGCTGCCTTTTGGTCCTAATCCGCACCACTCGGCTTGACAGGAGATGAAAGGTGCACCAATTACTGCTGGTAATAGCTGACTACTATATACATTCATTACTGTGGTTATCATTACAAATTACATGGTATTCTTTACCTGCAACTTAGGGAAATATTTCACTGCAGCAAAATTTCTGTTAGCATTACTTCGTAGTCTTTTTGTACACCAAGAAGAGCCTAGAGTAAAAACAATTTCAAAAGGGAATTCAGCATGATAGAATCGCATGAGAGAGTCCAAGAACTCACATAATGCTAACAGCTGGAAATTTGTTTTAGTACATAATATGAGGAATAATTATATTTATGTAAAACTGATATCCACCTTCTGCTTCAAAAACTCCCCATGGCTATTGAAACTGTGAGTATATGTCTCCCAAATACAAATCTGCATGCATGAAGGCAACATGAAAATGGAAAGATAATATATCAGTAACCATGAATTATAAGCCTATAATTATATCAAGTTGTTCTGGAGGCAGGAAATCACAAGCTTTTTTATTTCTGCCATATTAACATGAGGTACAAACCTTTTAATAGTAACATGAGTGCAGTAATGTATAATGAGAAATGGAAAAAAAAAAAACTAAGATTGAGATTCACTGTTTGAGACAGCAACCCAGCAAAGTCTTCTAGCCTAATAAGATGATCTGACAGTCACCACACTTACAACCAGAATGCACAGCAAATAAATAAAGTATTTTATGCCGCTAATATATCAAGAAGGTAGAGTACTGAGAAGAGCTGGGAAACATACAGGGACGAGGAAAACAGGCCAGTATTTCTGCAAATGTAAAACTAAATACAAAAGCTACCTGAGACAGTTTTGAAGTGTTTCAATTACCATTGATACATCACAGAATCACAGAATCACAGAATGGTGGGGCTTGGAAGGGACCTCTGGAGATCATCTCGTACAACCCCCCTGCTTGAGCAGGGTCACCCAGAGCAGGGGGCACAGGAACGCGTCCAGGTGTGTTTTGAATGTCTCCAGGGAAGGAGACCCCACAGCCTCCCTGGGCAGCCTGTGCCACTGCTCTGGCACCCTCACAGGAAAGAAGTTTTTTTCTCATGTTTAGCTGGAACTTCCTGTGTTCCAACTTGTGCCCATTGCCCCTTGTCCTGTCATTGGGTACTACTGAAAAGAGTCTGGCCCTATCCCATCCTCTTGATACCAACCCTTTAGATATTTATAGTTATTGATGAGATCCCCACCTCAGTGTTCTCTCCTCCAGGCTGAAGAAACCCAGGTGTCTTCGCCTTTCCTCATAAGAGAGATGCTCCAGTCCCCTTTGTAGCTCATTTTCTCTGTAGCTCACTTTGTAGCTCTCCACTGGACTTTCTTGACCAGTTCCATGTCCTTCTTTAACTGGGGGGCCCAAAACTGGACACAGTACTCCAGATGTGATCTCACTAGGGCAGAGGAGAGGAGGAGGATAACCTCCCTCGACCTGCTGGCCACAATCCTTTTAATGCAGCCCAGGATACTGTTGGCCTTAGCCACAAGGGCACATTGCTGGCTCATGGTCAGCTTGTTGTTCACCAGCACTCCCAGGTCCTTCTCAACAGAGCTGCTTTCCAACGTGTACTGGTGCAGGGGGTTGTTCCTCCCCAGGTGCAGGACCTTGCGCTTGCTCTTGTTGAATTTCATAAGGTTCCCTGCAGCCCAGCTCTCCAGCCTGTCCAGGGCTCGCTGGATGGCAGATGGCAGCACAGCCTTCTGGCGTATCAGCTAGTCCTCCCAGCTTGGTATTGTCAGCAAACTTGCTGAGGGTACATGATACATTCAATGATTAAATACTGTTCTTTTTCAAACAGGTTTCAAAGGCAAGGCAAGTTCTTACCTCAGAACTACATCTGTGTATATGTATATGCATATGCTTATGCTTGTGCTTATGCTTATATATCTGCTATGGTGTGCTTTTCATTCAACCATTCCATCATGGTACTCTGAAATTGAAGTTGGTGCAGAACACCACAGCATCCACTAGAGATCCCAGAACAGCATTTTTGCATATTTTCAGGAAGGAACTTACGTGTTATTAGTGAATTCAACCCCTAAATTGGTTCTTATTCCTATAAGAACTCATATTATTGCCTTCAGCAGCAGTATTTGTTCTGGAGTTCTTTACCCTAAGCAGGTAAAGGCTCTGCAGTAGTTTTCTTCCTAAAGACACCACATTATATTCATTCCAGAACTAGGTGATCATGACATTTTGAAAGGCGTAAATTAAAATTTGGAGGAAATATTTTCTTGGGAGGTTTGTTTATGAGGAACAGACAGACCACTTTAGTAAAGAACTGACTATGAAATCAATTTTCCCTGGAATATTCCTTGGGCTATTAAAGGAAATAATATAAATGAGTTTGGAATTGTTTGGTATGTACACAGCTGGCATGAATGAAAGAACGAAAGATGTCCACATAAGCAGCTGACTCTGCTCCTGCACACAGACACACAGAGCTTCATTTATTTCATTAGTGTTCTTGAACAGGACTCCTGAATACAGAAGAACTCCCAATTTTATGAGGACTCCTGAATTCATTAGGACTCCTGAATATAGAGTGCCTTTTTGTGGAGTGTCTGATCCTAGGCTTGGTTCATGAGTGAGGAAGTTTCTTTCCAACATTCACTGCTGGAGAGAAAGTATTTGTAGTACCTTGAACAATATGGTGAAATTCCCTACGAAGGGGAAGAGATACGGAATTATAATGGTTGTGGTACCTGTACAACCATTAAAGCACACAATTTTTGTTCTGAACTAATATTACCAACTGTTATACACAGCGGAATTCAGCTTGGGTGTGTCTTCTTCAACTCAGTCATGTTGAAATATATTTTAAACCCAGGTTTGCTGTATTATTTACAGAAATTGTTATACTGGATGAAAACCTATAGTCCAGAAAAAGATTGAAGAAAGGCCCTTATGGTAGGGCATGATCCCAGGAAAAGCCTTTGCCTTATGTTTAATAGTTAGAAGTTGGTTTAAACCTAGTTTTAATTCCTGAGAGTCTTTTCATAATGTCTGGTATTTAGTGATGATTTGGTTGTATTATACTTCCTTTCTGGTTTGGGTCCAGAGGTCTGTAGATCCTTATTTCCATCAATAGCCAGGGTGACTTCTTACAGAGGAAAAATTTGAGCTCTTTCTCTGACTTAAAGACCTGTGTGTATTTTGTGGTCTTTATGAGGCTTACTAGGGGATAACTGAAGTTCCGAGACCTTTGTTGCTCTCGCTCTTAAGCGTTAATGTCTGTTTGCTTCTCTATGAGGGTATTAAACTTTTTTTTTTTTAAATGTGAATTATAAAGACATAAAGTAAAGGATTTTTTTGTCTTACTTTTTTTCTTTAGATTACAGCTTTTCTATGTGTGCTTTTCTATATTTAAAATAAGAAACCTGTTTTTAGAAGAAAGGAAAAAGGAAGGAGAAAAAGTAATTCCTGGGCACTACTAGGTAATCTTTCAGCCTCTTTAAATTAATAGTTAATATGTTAGACTGATTTTATAGCTGTTTATAGCTGCCACATGGTTTTTATATCAAGAATTTTGTTGTATTTTTAGTCATTTCAGAGACCTACTATAACAGGAAATGTCTTTTTGATTTACTTATTGAAATCAATAAGAGCCATGGTACATTCTTCAGTGCTGTAAAATCAATACTCTAATTACAGCAGCATGAAGGGTACATACCAGATTGAAAAAGAAACCTTGACTTCATGGCTGTAGCAATTGCAAAACCAGTTATGAAGCATGTGTGACAGATAAATGACTTTTGACAGGAACCCTATTTAATTTTGCTGTTGTACTCAGTAGTAACAATTTGCTTAATGGAGCAGTGATCAGTGACAGGGACTCTGAAGTAACAGTACAATACACATAATAAAAGCTCACTAATTATTATCCAGGACCAGGTTATTAAATAGTACTGAAGTTGTCCTGTTTTGGTGAAGTACAAAACTACCAGAGATTACTCCACTAAATCAGCAGTTGTAAACAAAGACTCATTGTTCTTTGAAATACTATGTTTCTAGTGAAATAAATTGGTGTTATAAACAATACAGTATTTCTAATTCTTATTACTTTCTTTTTCTTAGAGTAACTACGTTTTACATTTCTGATGACACTACAAAGTTTAATTATTTAAGAAAAAAAAATTTCTAGCTAGTTCCATGGAAAGTTTTAGCTGAAATGCTAAATTCACTGTAATAAGTTGTATTTCTGACCACAGTCCTCATCACATGGCTATCATACACACTAAGTATGTCTGGCACTGTTCGCATTGTAACTTTTGAAGAAGCTTTCTGGGTATACATTTTAGTCTGAAAAAACCCAAAATTTCCTTTCACTGAATTTATAACAACTATCTAATTACATAAGCATTTAATGGTACGTTTTACATATAGAGAGTAGGATTTTCAAGAAGCTATGTGCACAGTGTACAGTCATCTTGATTTTTTGTAACTGTAATTGGGCTGCCTGCTTATTCTTTTTTTGTTTCAGTGTTTCACTCCATATGATTTTATCATGGAACTCATAAATCCCTATAGTTGCAAAGATCTTAGATAAATGGTTCACTGATGTTATCCCTGAAAACTTTCACTCATCCTGGGGCATTTTTAATGTCCACCAGGAGTATTAATTAATGCTTTGTGGCCTCTTGCCTAACAGTTTCCAAAAACACTGTCTATCAGTTAATATTATACTGGTCTTTTATTTTCCTAATTTTTGATTGTCGTAAGTTATTTCTATTTCAGGTCATATATGTATACATACACACACAAAAAACCACATATGCATCTATATATATAGACGTTGTTTACATGGATATATATATTTATGGGTGGATGAATATATGCAGGTAGTACCTAAAAGAATAAAAATTGGGACTTCAAGTCAGGTTCGTTCAGGTTTAAATGTTCTCAACATTAGGAACACTTAAGTAGCTTCCCTGAATACTTCAATATCCTCAAAACAGACCTCAGCAAGATTCTCGTTTCTAAAATAAGTTGACTTCCTATTAGTCTTATAGTGCTTACCATTGTAACATCAGTGAAACTCAGAAAAAAGCTTGGAGAGAGATTTGCAATGGAGAGAAATGACCTGTTAGTAGCTGTTTCAAAGGGTTACTCACTGCTACCCTCTCTGCTGTTATCTTTGATTAGTAAATTTGACACAACTTATTGGAAGGAGCAGAAGTTACTGAGCAGGCAGTCACTAAAACTTGCTGAGAATCTTTTGTATGTTTAATGACGGCACAGATCCATAGTAAATCCCTCCTGTATCTTTTTCTCATTAGAGGTATTTCTCACTGGATCACTCCTGATATGTCTTGCAGGAGAACCAGTGTTCACTCAGTATATTTTCAGGACATTCACAAACATATATTTTGTTTGTGAAGTTTTTAACAGAATTGATGGGGGGAAAATAAATAATTAAAAAAAGCCACCTCAAAACCTTCACTGCTGGACAACTGCAGTTGCATACTGATGCAGATATTACTGGGATTTGTGAGAAACTATTCTAATAGAGAATCCTGAAACTGAGTAATTCTACCAGATGAGTGTCATGATAGATTGACTAATTCCATAACACTTTATTCCTTTATGAATAAAAGATGGACTTAGGGATTAAATCCTACAAAATAAGCATAAAGTAATTGTGACAAGTGTAATGTCTGCAATAACAAGGTCTGCAGTCTGTCATGATACTATCATACTATACTCTGAAGTGTATCTGAAGTATAGTGTGAGACTTATTTTCCTTGTCTTTACAGTTTTATTTCTTGAGGACATCTACTGATTGATTCTGTTGTTTGTCCTGGCTGATTGAGATTTTTGGAATATATAGGCACTTTCAAGCTACTCAAACCTCCAGTGTCGGTGTCCCAAATCCTTTTTTGATCTTTTAGAAATGCAGTGTGTGCTCCATCAAGTTTAACTCAGACCACCCAAGTAGTCCACCCAGACCTCGTATACTCAGTAGGTAGGCACTTCCACAAGGAATCAAAGTGACTTGGGAAAGCTGTATGAAGAAAAAACCCCTCTATGTAGAGAGTAAGGAATGTAGATATGGTAAGATAATATAAAAATTGGAATATACAGGTTCAAAATGTTTAACCTTCCTCTTAGGACCTTCATCCGGGAGGTTTAAGAGCTGCTGTTCCAGGGTTACCCCTTTGGGACTGTTTTGGGTTTTCATCAGATAACTGCTCCATAAAATCAGAAGTAATTGTAGGTGTTCCTTTTTCAGGTCAGTTCTCAAAACGTTTCTAAGGACATATATATCATTTTTAGGTTTTTTTGGGGGGAGGGTGATGCATGAAAATAAGTAACCTGAATTTTTTTTTAAGTCTATCTATCTACCATGTCATGCTGTAGTGAGTGCAGGATTGTGTCATTACTCACCTGAGGTTGAAATTGCAAAAGTGCTGATGCTGAGCTAATGTGTTCCCTACCCTGGGTTGTGCAGTGGGCAACCTCTTCTGACAGGCTCTTCATTGTGTGCAGTGTGTCACATCTAGGAGGACATGTTTTGAAGCTGCCCCTAAAATGTGCTCAAGTGCTTCTTGCCATTTCAAAGCAGAGGTTAAAATTAATAGCAACACTTCACGTCTGAAATAGCCCCCAGCTTCCTCACTGTAAAGGTGAAAAGGTGCACCCAGGGGGTTGACGTCAGCTTCTTGGACAGAAGCAGAACTGATCAGAGCCCTCCTCCCTTCGGTTCACTCAAGATGGGCTGTCTACTGTCACCTGAAGGTGCCTTTGTCTCCACTGACTAGACAGACCTACCTCAGGGAAATGGAAGAGACAAATAAACACAGCTCTGTGGTTTAACTTAGCAAGGTGTCCTGGTTTCAGCTGGGATAGAGTTAAATTTCTTCATAGTAGCTAGTATGGGACTATGTTTGGATTTTTGCTGGAAACAGCAGTGATAATGCGGAGATGTTTTAGTTTTTGCTAAGTAGCAGTTACACTGGTCAAGGACTTTTTCAGCTCCCCGTGCTCTGCCGGGTGCACGAGAGGCTGGGAGGGGACGCAGCCGGGACAGCCGACCCAAACTGGCCAACGGGATATTCCACACCATATGGCGTCATGCTCAGTAGATAAAGCTGGGGAAGAAGAAGGAAGGGGGGACATTTGGAGTAATGGCGTTTGTCTTCCCAAGTAACCATTACACGTGATGGAGCCCTGCTTTCCTGGAGATGGCTGAACCCCTGCCTGCCCATGGGAAGGGGTGAATGAATTCCTTGTTTTGCTTTGCTTCTGCACGCAGTTTCTGCTTTACCTATTAAACTGTCTTTATCTCAACCCATGAGTTACCTCACTTTTACTCTTCCGATTCTCTCCCTCATCCCACGAGGGGGGAGTGAGCGAGCAGCTGCGTGGTGCTTGGTTGCTGACTGGGGCTAAACCATGACACAAGGTGAAGATCCTGCTAACTCCAGCTAAATTCTGAGTTTAGATGCAAATCTGACAGCAGTGGGTCAGTAGCTGGTATTAGCAAAAGCCTAGAACCAAACCTGAGCATAACATACGCTGTAAGCATAGCCTTCGGCATTTAGGGTTCAAATTTAAGTGGGCTAATCTGTTTCTTCTGTCCAGGTTGCTCTTATTTAACATTCTGTCTAATATTTTGATAATACAGAGTGAATATTTTCAGTATTCCTTGAAATACATTGCTGAAAAGCAGTGTATGATCATGATAAATAGCTTTATCACAAATTAGAAAAAAAGGTGGAGCCCAAACAGACAGGAGGAGAAGAGGCACCAAGTACAGAGGAATGGGAAAAAAATCACAAACATCAGATTTTGTTCATTGTAAAGTAGCATCCAGAATATGTAAATATGTGACCCTTAACTTTAGTTTATTCAGAAACAAAAGTAACTAGGTAGTTGGCAAATATGAAAACAACTTTGGAAACTGAATTAAGGGCCAAAGACATTTTCAAAGAACAATTTTGAAATTTTAAGGCGTGAGAATGAAGCCTGTCTGGATGACATTGGCACGAGTGATCAATAGCTGTAATCTCTTTGTTGCTTGTACCTCTCTGCTTGGAATCTGTTAATCTTTCCCTGGCCTTCACCACCACTCCTTTCACCTCTCCCTGCAGTCACTGTGACCATCATTCTTCGTTCCCATTTCATATTTCTGTCAAAACTTTATATGGCCTGTAATGTGGCTGCATGGGTAGATCCTTGCCTGTCTCTGATCCTAAAACATATGATAAGGTGATATAAAAACCACTTTAATATATCTGAACTTTTAATTGAGTGCACCTTTTATTGGGGCCATTTCAGAATCCACAAAGTGCTATAATGTGTAAGTTTACTGAAAAGCAGATTCTTTGAAATGGGAAATACTGAAAAATATTCACTGTACTTAAATTACAGATTTTAATTTATGAATATATTAGAAATTTAATTATTTGAGTGTGTTATGGTGTAAAAATACTGCAGTAACTTTACAGAATCAAAGACCCAACTTTCAGGGTTAGTAAATATCATGTGGCCTTAGCCCGTCAAAAGTCTGGGCTGTGGACATTGAATTTTGAGAAGGACCTTATGACTAAGAATTACCTATAATTAATTGTCAGAGAATGACAACAGATTAAGGCAAATGCCATTGCATCCTCTCTCAAGGTGGTTAGAAAAATATATCTATCCTGTGGGTGTTAAGCAGACACCAGGTGTAAAAGGGAGTGGAGGGCAATGGTCCAGTCTGGTCAGCCCTCACCACACATCAGTGTGTTTATTAAAACTGAAGAGTTTTGTTGTGCGTGTCTGAATAGGGACTTCCATCATGTTGCCCTGGAGTTTTGTGCAGCCCTGAATTTGGGAGTATATTTCTGCATTATTACTTCTGAAAATCGCCAGTGCTGAAAGTTCAGCTAATTTAAAGCATTTGAAGGATTAAACACATTAATCAGAACAAATGTATCTCATCCCTTCTTTATCCATCAAAGAAAAAGAGGAAACATGAATCTGTCAGTGACAGATAGTCTGTCATTTAATATCACCTTCCTGGGAGAGAAAGAGAGTATAGGGATTACACAAGCAAAACTCAATGGATACATTAGCTAATTTCTGACAAAAGTAAAAAAAAACATGGTGCATTTTTCATTATATACAGTCTCTGTAACAGGACAGTACTCAGAAGTATGCTGTAATATCTAACACCTGGGATTCAACTCTGGGACACATTGTGGAAATGTATTCCATTATAGTATTATCTCCTGTGGAAGACACCCAGTCCTGTTGTAAGCTTATTTGAGAACAACACAGATTTTCGGAAAACAAATGTGCTGGTTTTGGTTGGGGTAGAGTTAATTTTTTCATAGCAGTTAGCATGGGGCTGTGTTTTGGATTTGTGCTGGAAACAGTGTTGATAACACAGGGATGTTTTCGTTCCTGCTGAGCAGGGCTGACACAGAGTCAAGGCCTTTTCTGCCTCTCACCCCACCCCACCAGCGAGGAGGCTGGGGGAGCACAAGAAGCTGGGACTGGACAGAGGTGGGACAGCTGACCACAATTGACCAGAGGGGCATCCCACACCATATGATGTGCTCAAAATAAACTAGGGGGAAGGTTGGCTGGGAAGCCGCTGCTTAGGGGCTGGCTGGGCATCAGTTGGTTGGTGGTTAGCAACCGTTTTCATTTGCATCACTTGTCTTTCTTGGGCTTTATTTCCCTCTCTTTGTTATTTTTGTGTTTTTTTTTTTTTTTATTACAATATTACTATTACTATTATTATTATAGTGTATTTCCGTTATTAAACTTTTTTTATCTCAACCCACAAGTTTTCTCACTTTTATTCTTCTGATTCTCTCCCCCCATCCCACCAGTGGGGGAGTGAGCAAGCGGCTGCATGGGGCTTAGTTGCTGGCTGGGGTTAAACCACAACACCAAACATGCTAGAGGATGCCAGCACAAATAAATCCTTCCCACCCCAGATATTCCATCCTTGCTTCTTTCTCTGCATTTTCTTTTATTTTCAGTTATTCTTGCTCATGAACACAAAAAGATTCTCCTTCTTCGGGAAATGTACACAGAGAAAGCACTGACTAAAATCACTAAAAGCTTGTCAGTGGATGCCATGATCTGTTTGTCTTGCCAAAACCCTCAGATTAAAACCAGACACCTTCCATACACACATTATTTCAGTAGCCTTTTTGTCACACATATCTGTGTGTATATGCCAGCAGCTTTTGTACTTGGTGTAGATTGCAGCTAAATTTAGAGAAAGAGCTAGAGGTCTTAAATGTACTAAATTCCAGCAGTGTTGAGAAAGGTAGGCTGCTGAGTACAAGAAACAGAGCTTGAATTCAGCCTTTATTAGTTATCAGAGAATCCACATATGAGATCACTCTGAAATCTGAACTGTACAAAACACATACTTCATCAATTACCTTGGTCATATAGCAACTTATATATAAGCTGCTGCTAAGTAACCTGCAAAATTTTAGGGAGAAATAAAACGTCTTATTAGGCTAGCTGATACAGTTGTAAAAAGTGGACATGTCTCAGGCACATAAGTAATCTGTTGTGTCGACAATCTAATCTTTTGTGTAGACATTCTTAAAGCAGTTGGAGAAGGGGTGTATGTTGATTTAGCTTAGGCTGTTTTCATTGCAGTGGTTTAAATATACTCACCTCAGAATTACTTAGTGTGGTGTTAGCTTGGATACCGAGAAGGCTTGAGAGAGAGAAGGTAGCTACAGCTCTATGTAGCTGCAGCCACTTCAATTTAAAATCCCTTAAGACCACCTGCAATCACAGCAACATTGTTAAAGAACTTGAAGAGATCTTGTAGTTCAATCTTGTCCTGACTGTCATTCTACCATGAAATCAAATTATGATTTCTACTGGGCCATACCAGACAAATCTGGCTATATTTGAGGCTAGGTGTGGTGGGGTTTCCAGTTACCAAAAGGGCACTGATGTACAAGCTCATGGGTATATATCATCTTCTTGTCATGCTCTGCACTACTGCACTTTGCGTTACTGTAATCACCAAATTGAAGAATGTTAGTTGGAATGGCCCTCTGGAGGCCATGTAGCCCAAGTGTTTTCCTGTGTTTCTTGTGAATTTCCTATTTTTAAATTCTTGTCCTTTGCCTCTTGCCCTATCATTGGGCACTACTGAGAAGAGTCTGACTCATTTTTCTTCATTCTGTCCCATCAGACATTGATACACAATAGTAAGATGCCCCCTGAACATTATCTTCTCCAGCCTGGAGAGCCCTAGCTCTTCTCAGTCCAGTCACTTAATCCTTTGTGGACCTGCCCTGGACTTGCTTCAAGATATCCATATCTTTCTTGGACTGAGAAGCCCAGAACCAGACACAGTACTCCAGGTACGTCCCATCAATGAGAAGAGGGGATCACCTTCTTTCACCTACTGGCAACAATTTTTCTTATGCAGCCCAGGACACTGTTGAGCTTCTTTGCTACAAGAACACATTGCTGGCTCATGGTCAGCTTTTTGCCCACCAAGAAGCTATGGTCCTTCTATGCAGAGCTGCTTTCTAGAGAGTTGACCACTGGCATGTACTGGTGCCTGGGATTATTCCTCCCCAAGTGCAGGACTTTGCATTTCCCCTTGCTGAACTGCATGAGATTTCTCTTGGCCCAGTTCTCCAGCCTGTCAATGTCCCTCCAAATGGTGGCAGAACTATCTGGTACACCAGCCTATCCTCCCAGTTCTGTATCGTCTGTGAACTTACTTATCGTGTACTCTCACCCATCATCCAGATCGTTAATGAAGACATTCAACAGGACTGGCCCCAGTATCAGCCCCTGTGGTACACCATTACTGACAGGCCTCCAACTTAACTTTATGCCACTGTGTTATTTTTCAAGAGTGAAAAGACCATAGATTTTCATATTTCTTCCAAATCATAGAAAAATTTTGCATGTTAAATTGCATTTTTAACTTTTTAAATAAATGACATAACTAATCTTACCTCTTTCTTGTCTCCCTTTCATCTCCCATATAAATCAGTTGCCAGGAAATGACAGGGATTATTTGTGATCCATTGTTTACATAATTCGTAATGTATAGGCTCTATTTGCTTCAAAAAGTTTTGCTGTCCATACCTGTTCACAGTTTTACTAAACTTATCCAATTTCTAATGAACTGAAAATCCCTGATGAAAAAGGTTTTTTCTTTACCTGTTACTACTTTTGCCCGTAGTTTTCAGCTGTGTGTCTGTCTAGCTACAATACAAAAAAAAGGACCTGAGGACTACTTGCTGGTCTTTTCAAAATGAAGAAAATATCTGCAGCTAATTTTTTTGTCCTTGAACTAGAGGAGGTAACATCTATTGTCAGACACCGTGAGAGAACATTCATATCTATCCAGCTAAACTGTGCTTAGATATGGGTGACTTTTTCTCTTTCATTTTTTCTTTTGTGTCAAAATACATAAATGTTGCTATCCAAGTGAGAATTTATTGTATTGCTCTAAAATCTTTTACAGAAAGGAGATATTTTGTTGTATACATCATTGTAATTATAATCCAACATTTATGAAGTAAGTGGGAGAACTTTAACTTTCTTAACCTGCAATGATAAAAACATATTCTAATTTCCCCAGCTCTTTTCAGATGTTGTTAGGCAATTAATTATTGTATTCAGATGATGTTTAAATGCATCAGGAGATAATACTAACATATGCCTGTAAGAAGGTTAGAACTTAATAACAGAAGTTGGATTTATGACAGGAAGGGCTAAGATCACACAATATTATTTGAACAAATAAGCAGTAGACAGATTATGCTATTTTTTTGCAGGACAATTTAAGTAAATAATTTGTTTCTAAATAATTGATGTTTTTACTGCAAGTGATTTTGTTGAGAAATCCATCATAAAAATAAAATATCACAACAGCTTTTGTTCCTTAAAAAGTTTCTTATTTTAATGACAATGTTCATTATTTTAATAAGTTTATTATTTTAATGATAATGAGTGTAGGAAGCACTACACGGAGACTAAAGTAACCAGTGTATCTACAACCCGTTCTCAGAAACCAAGGATGGAATCCTGCCCTTACAGAGTTCATTGCCAAAGGAACACCAATGGATTAATACAGTTTGGGGTTTAGTTTATGATTTTTCATCTTGAGTGGATCATATTAAGTTGAGGTGCAATTAAGTTGACTGTTCAATATATTCATCAATGACCTGGATGATGAGATAGAGTGTAACCTCAGCAAGTTCGCTGATGATACCAAGCTGGGAAGAGTGGCTGATATGCCGGAAGGCTGTGCAATCATTCAGCCAGGCCTGGAGAGCTGAGCTGAGGGGAACCTTATGAAATTCAACAAAAGCAAGTGTAGGGTCTGTGGAATAATCACTGGAGGTGACTTAGAAACTAAACGTATGTTTTTAGACAAAGTACAGCGTTGGAAGAAGCTGTCAGGGCGAAGTGCAGCTGATATGTGAGGAATCCATTCCACGGAAGTTCCCTAGTAACCTTAGATGTCGGCAATGCCAGGAGAACTTGGCATACTGACTCTGAGAGGAGTTGTCCGGAGGGTGGAGCGGTGTGGAGGCATCGCAGCCAGGCTCTGTGGTAAATGGGAACTCAAGGTACCATGGAGAAGGTACACTGCACATTTGCTACCCTGAGCCAAAAGTCCATCATGCTTTGACTAAATGCTGTCCTTCTGGTGAATTTTGCTCATTATAATATCATTATAATACCAAAACACTCCTCCATCCCAAAACCTACCCACCTCTAAGATGTGACCAACCCTCACTAGGCATGCACTTTGAATTTCTTCTAGTCTACACTTTTAAAAGTAATGTGAGGAAATTCTACACCAATCACAATAAAGGTATGTATGACTAGAGTCATTCAAACTCCACCTGAAAGATAAAAATTAGTATAAAATTTGTGAAGAGAAAGAGGCTGTTAGGGAAGATACCATCGCATACCACTCTGACTTCTGGGACCAGTCGACAGGCTAAGCCTCTCTTCTCCCCCACTGGGATGCCTTTGGGTAAGATCGGAAACCTCTGTAGAGTTACTTTAAATCCCTAATGTATTAATTACTTTGCTTCATATTAGAGTTGCTTAATATTTGTTTTCCATACTTGTAGCCTAGCAGTGTACTTATATCTTTGGCATTTATATGTGTCTTGTAACCAGCAATCTTATCACCCGTAGTCCAAAGGCCCTGTGTATCTGTTGCTTTAATAAATTCCACTATTCCTTAATCTAGCCATGATTGTTCTCATTGAACGCGACTAGCCTGGGCATCTGCCAAATTAGTTACTAACAACAAATACTCTGATGAGTGGTTACTTCGACAGCCCTTAGAAAATAAACCATTGACCAAATCTGAGACTAAGACTGGACTTAGCCACACCTAGACTCCTCTCGGAGAAGGAGTTTAGGAAGCAAGGGCATCTTGCCTGAACCTCATGACTCAATGGTAGGGTCTCTCCCTAGCCACTCCTCATACTCCTACCATTAGTGCAACAGGGTCCTGCACCTGGGGAGGAACAACCCCACGCACCAGTACACGTTGGAGGCTGACCTGCTGCAAAGCACCTCTGTTGAGAAGGACCTGGGAGTGCTGGTGGACAACATATTTCAAACATATTTCAACAACATATTTCAAAAATATGGAGATCCTATTCTAATTTCTTCTCTACTTATCTTTTTTTTCCCCTCAAATATATTTTGAAATGCATCAGGATTATAAAACATAACAGCACCATCACGTTGTCTTTCCATGCATCCATTTTTCTGCCTAGAACTTTAAGAATAGGTTCTTTTTTCTCTTTGTGTTACTTCTTTATCTCTTTCTGTGTTTTTTTATCTTCTTTGCTACTAAACAAAACAAGAAAGTCTGCCTTATACCATCTGTAAGTAAATTGGATGGAAATCTCGTTAAAAGTAGTAGATGCATCAGGACCTTGGTTTTCTGATTGGCACTTTCCCTTAATTATGGGTGTCAATGAAGATTTTACTCTTGTCTAGTACTGGATTTCAGAGTTGCAAAATACTTTGGAACTTGTTATTTATAATTAGACTAGAAATATCAAAAAGTTTCCTAAATCACTTCTTCCTGGGCTCTCTTGGTCTTCAAATATAAGGTAGAAAATATAGATAAAAATAGCTATTATTTGTTTACTTACCTGTGTCTGTCCTACAAAACGAGTGCCATGTAGAGATATCTGAAAACTAGCCAGGACACAGCAGGAGGCTCCTTCTGGTTCCAGAGGCAGCAGGCTTATAACCAGCACTAATACCTGCACAACGCTACATTACAGCACATAAACACCCTCATACTCAACATGAGTGCACATCTAAAGATGTTAGTAACATCTTTAGTTAGTGACTAAAGAGGTAGTGACTCTTTAGTTAGTGACTCTGTTGAATCAAATCCTCTTGAAAGCCTGCATATTTTATTAAACTCGTGTACTTTATTCATCCCCAAAAACCTTTTATATCAGATTTTCACGGAAACATAAAATCTTTTCCAATGTTTAACCACTCTTTCAATAAAGAAATTTTTCCTAATATCCAGTCTAAACATCCCCTGATGCAACCTGTGCCCTTTTTGTTTCATCCTATTGCTAGTTACTGGGGACACTGACACCCACCTTGCTACAACCTCCTTTCAGGTAGTTGAGAGAGCAATAAGGTCTCCCCTCAGCCTCATCTTCTCCAGACTAGACAAGCCCAGTTGCCTCAGCTGCTCCTCATAAGACTTGCCCTCCAGACCCTTCACCAGCTTCGTTGCCCTTCTTTGGACTTGCTCCAGCACCTCATTGTCCTTCTTGTAGTGAGGGGCCCAAAACTGAGAACAATATTCAAGGTGTGGCCTCACCAGTGCCAAGTACAAGGGCACAATCACTTCTCTACTCCTGCTCACCACACGTTCAGCTGGCTGTCCACCAACACCCCCAGGTCCTTCTCCACCGGGCAGCTTTCCAGCCACTTTTCCTCCACCTGTAGAATTGCAAGGGGTTGTTGTGACCAAGGTGCAGGACTTGGCACTTGGCCTTGTTGAACTTCATAAAACTGGCCTTGGCCCATTGATTCAGCCTGTCCAGATCCCTCTGCAGAGCCTTCCTACCCTCAAGCAGAGATACACTCTCGCCCAATTTGATGTCGTCTCCAAACTTACTGAGGCCACACTTGATTGCCTCATCTAGATCATTGATAAAGGTATTAAACAATACTGGACCCAAAACTGAGCCCTGGGGAACACCACTCATGACCAGCCACCAACTGGATTTTGCTCCATTCACTGTAACTCTCTGGGTTCAGCCGTCCAGCCAGTTTTTTACCCAGCAAAGAGTACACCTGTCTAAGCCATGAGCCACCAGCTTCCCTAGGAGGATGCTGTGCAAGACAGAGTCAAAGCCTTTGCTAAAGTCCAGGTAGGCAACAGCCACAGCCTTTCCCTCATCCACTAGGCAGGCCACCTGGTCATAGAAGGAGATCAGGTTGGTCAGGCAGGACCTGCCTTTCATGAAGCCATGCTGGCTGGGCCTGACCCCCTGCTTGTCCTGCACTTGCCTGGTGAGCTCACTCACGATGAACTGTTCCATAATCTTCCCTGGTACCGAGGTCAGGTTGACAGGCCTGTAGCTCCCTGGATCCTCCTTCCAGCTCTTCTTGTAGATGGGTGACACGCTGGTAAGCCTCCAGTCATCTGGGACCTCCCTTGTTAACTAGAACTGCTGATAAACGATGGAGAGTGGTTTGGTGAGCTCCTCCATCAGATCCCTCAGTACTTGTGGGTGGATCCCGTCCGGCCCCATAGACTTGTGAGTGTCCAGGTGGCTCAGCAGGTTGAAAACTGCTTCCTTCTGGATTATGCGGGTATCTAGTAGTTGATGGGGCAAATCTCTTTCATGTTCAATGTTAACAATTCATAAAATAATTATATCTTCAGAAAACTTTAGCACCTTTAAGTAATCAAAGTCTGTATATATCTGACCTCAGTGTCTCAAAAGCAGCAGAATTATGCAAGAGGCCAGTTCTGTTTCTAGCAAAGGACATTGAGGGAGAAAAATATGCCTCTGGGACATTTTCTTGGAGAGAAATGAGATTACAGAACTTTCAGCTTCTACTTCCTTATTGTTTTAGAAATTGTTTTCCCATGATGACAACTGTTCATATTTTACGTCTGTTTTTTTATCGGAATTAGAACACATGTACGTTTTCTGTGAAAACAGAACTGCTGCTCATTCATACTGCACTGTCTCTCTAAGACTGAAAGACTGGAAACACAGCTGTTCTAAAAAGTGTGTATACAGTGTAAGCAAATTTCACAGAAGAACGAAGAAAGTAAAATAGTTGGAATTGTACACTTTAGAAAGGAATTCAGTAAATAATGGGATAAAAAATACAGAAAAGCATAGCAAATTGTGTTCTGAAACTTAAAAGCAATGGGACATTTACTGAAACTAAAGAAGTAGTAAAGTTAAGACTGATAAAGGAAGTTGTGTTTGTTTGTTGTTTTTTTTTTTTAATAAAACATGTAATTAAGTGGTGAATTCCCTCCTATGGAAAGTTTATTTGCTAGGCCAAAGACTTAGTAAAAGCCTTTGTATAGATTTCAGAACTACCCAAACTGGTCATGAAGCTGATCAACTTGTTAAATTTTTGTGTTTTGTTTTGTGGTTTTTTTTTTCCTAGGCTCTAGATTGATTTCTAAGCTGCAGAGAAATTGAAAACTCATAATTTGGGACCCTTCTTTCAACTCGCAACTAAGAATTCTCTGAAGTATCTGGAATTGATCACTGGAGTCAGGATGCTGCACTATGTGACTGTGCTTCCCCATGCTTGCCCATAAATACAAGGAAAAGAAGATTCACACAACTGGAAAAGGGAACAGAGTATTGAAGGAATTATATATCACCCTTGTCTACTACAGAGCAAAACCTTGTTGACATAGGAATTCTTCTTTTAGTCCAGAATTTAGGTTAAGCATTCACCAATCCTGAAATATTTGACAGCTACCCTGCAAAGAAATTAACTTAAAGAAAAGACCTATTGAGTTCAACTCAAATTAAAGAAAGCTTTCTTTGCAATAGGTCAATTTACTTGGGTTAAGGTGACCTTCAAGCTCTGCCTTCAGTACATGTTTTCAGCTACTCTTGAGACTCATCACTTTTTCTTCTGTTTTATTTGAAGATTTTTAAGAATCATAACTATATCCATGGTTTGTAAATGTGAGCCTTTATGGATGTCTAATAATCCAAATATAAGGCTTTAGCAGTCCTGTCCGAGAACTGGCATTCTTGCTGACATGTAATAATATAGGCAACAGTTTTTCTGTACAACATTTCTGTACAATCACCTGCTCTTATTCATATTACTCACACTTTTATTTGTTTGTGTGTGTATGAGTGTATACATGATTTTTGATCTTGCAAAGTGGATGGCTGGAGTAAGGCTGAGATATACTCCTGGATAGATTTAATCTTATTCCAACTCTACCCTAGTGTGACTCATTCTATTTATACTAGTATAAACAGAAATGTGTTGTGTTATCTCTCTCACAGTTAATTGTAAGAACTTGTCCTGGTTTCAGCTGGGGTAGAGTTAAATTTCTTCATAGTAGCTAGTATGGGACTAGGTTTTGGATCTTTGCTGGAAACAGTGGTGATAATGCGGAGATGTTTTAGTTGTTGCTAAGTAGTGCTTACACTGGTCAAGGACTTTTTCAGCTCCCCGTGCTCTGCCGGGTGCACAAGAAGCTGGGAGGGGGCACAGCCAGGACAGCTGACCCAAACTGACCAACGGGATATTCCATACCATATGACATTGTGCTCAGTAGATAAAGCTGGGGGAAGAAGGAGGAAGGGAGGGGACGTTCAGAGTGATGGCATTTGTCTTCCCAAGTCACTGTTACGCATGATGGAGCCCTGCTTTCCTGGAGATGGCTGAACATCTGCCTGCCCATGGGAAGCAGTGAATGAATTCCTTATCTTGCTTTGCTTCCACGTGCAGCTTTTGCTTTACCTATTAAACTGCCTTTATCTCAACCCATGAGTTGCTTCACTTTTACTCTTCCGATTTTCTCCCCCATCCCACCAAGGGGGAGTGAGCGAGCGGCTGCGTGGTGCTTGGTTGCTGACTGGGGCTAAACCATGACAGAACTTGAGGTATTTCATCAATGAAAACTATGTTAATTACTTCTCCCTCTTTCCAGAAGAATTTTGATTAATTTTTTTTCTGAGAAATTGTATATATTCCTGAGCAGGAAGCATTTATCATATACGATGTTGGAATTCAGTGAATTAACTGTACCTTTCATGCAATTAAGTTTCCATCAGGAAGCAGATTTACAGTTCTAGTTTGTCTATTATAATTCTTCTCTGCACTTACAAATATGAAACCCATTACTAATCATTAACTGTCACATTTTCCAAGTTTCGTGGGTTAATTGATGTCCCCACAACACCAAGGTCACCAGCAAAAGGTTATGACTGGTAGTGTTACAAGTGGTGTGGCAAATTCATACCTACTGAAAATGCAACTTATTTCAAAAAATAAAACATTTGACATTGATATTTAGCAGCTACAATTCCTTATTGTAATTCTTTTCAAGTACTATTAGTAAAGCACAAAAACACATATAATTTCTAATCTACATTTGCAATATATTGTTCCATCATACTGAGCGAGTTCTGTTAGAAGAAAAGGTCTTATGATTTAACAGCTGTTTGGATACCTGCTTCAATTTAGTTCCTACAGGGCAGGGTAAGATTTCTGTTCCCACTGAAGATGGTAGTTTTGTTATCATATTTGCATTTGCAGATTTGAGTTTTTTCAGTATTAAATATTCAATGACAAAAGTAATCTGATGTTCTGATTTGATATTTTCTTCCAAGTTCATTGTGTTCATTTCTTTTTCCAGTTCTCCTACCTATTATCCATGTTGGTTTTGTCATAGTTACCCTCCTAAAACCTCAAGTTAAATATTCATTTAGCTTGTGGTCTGTGCCTATTAGATCTTAAATCTCAGATCTATTTGCACTGCTTACTAGCTCAACTTCTTTTGTTTTATTTATATTGCCGAATAACCTTTTACTACTTGTTTCCATTTCCTTTGCAAGGTCTAACTCAGCTTGACTTTTGGCAATTCTCACTTTATCCCTTCACTTTCTGGCCTCCCAAGGTGTAGCTTTCTTTGCTGGTTAATGCCTTTTTACTATTTCTTCTAAAATATGGTGGGAGTATAAATCAATCCATGTAGGCCTGGACCCCTTCAGCAAAACTTTAATCAGCATAGAAACCATGATTTGGGGATCATTTCCACCCTGGCTTTTGAAAGATAACAGTGTGTCCTCCCAAGATCTTTAGCTGACTGTACTAACAAAATTTGTAATTTCTTAGTGACGTCCAGTTAGATTTTCCCTCTTCACATTCTGAAAGTTCTTGTAGAACTAGCTATAGTTATCCTTCAATTTAAACTGTTTGAATCAGTTTGTGATCTCTTGGTCTAAAGATATTTACCTAACTGCTTCCCCCATTCACATTTTATAGAATCCACTCTTCTTCATTTAAAAACCTTTGGTGCAGGAAGACAGGAAGACTCAGCTGGGAAATTTTTCTAACTGTCCAAATTTTGTCTGCTAATAACCAGAGCCTGAATACCTAATTTTCCATAAGTTGTATTATAAAGGCAGAATTATTAAGAGAGCCTGATTCTTCCTGCAATAAAATCCTGGATTTTATGGCTTATAATTTTTTGTTCAAACTGGAATTTGGACTTGAATTTTCCATACCAGGTGTCTGCCTCAGGCTAATCTTCCTCATTATTACTAGTACTAGCAACAAATTCAGACAAGAGAGTTGGTCAGTTTCCTATAGAGTGACGTCTGGTCAATTTTGATTACAACAATTTTCCAGAAACAAGGGGACTGGACCTTTAGTGTTCCTTTGTAGAAAGAAGCCTGGAGGTCAAGATCTTGAGAAATTTGGGAAAGGACCTGAAATTCCTAAGCCTCCTTCTCTGTGGCTACCAAATGCACATTGTGCCAGCAGACAACGTATGAGTGACCTTTCATGCTGATTTTCCTAGTATGTTCAAGTTAACAGTTAATTTAAATTGCAGAAATCTACTGTTGTAGGCTGCAAGTTTTCAAACATGTTGATGGTCACTCTGAGTGTAAGCAAGGTGTTTACACTCAGTGTCAGATTTTCTGACTATGCTGATACTTTAGATTGTAATATCCCTGTACTTTATGTACATAGTCGTAAAAGGGAATCCACTCTATTCCTGCTTTTTGGAAAGAGTGCTCCTTTCTATTGCATAGATGAGTTATATAGGGCAAGATATACAACAAAAATACTTCAATACTTTTTTATTCAGGATAGAACACAGGAAGAAGATCATAGGCCATAAGTCAGCATTAGAGTAAAATATTAAATGTGTGCTTGTTAAGTAAGAATTCCCAGTCCAGTCCATGATTTGAGGCAGTGATCCTCTGAGCAAAGTAATCTCTCAGCATATAATTCACGATTTACATAAAAGTGGGCTGAACTGAATTTGCACCAAATGTTTCTAATTACCTGATTTTTTCTTTGCCTATTTGATTTGCATCCTGAAGAACAGTATTAAATGAGGGCTTTATTTTGTGTTTTTACTACTCCTGTTACTCTTAATTTTTTCAGTTCAGGTCCAGTTTCTTTACAAGCTGGAGAAGTAAATCCTTTTAGCTCTTACTAATTGGATCCGGGTTTAGACTGCAAGATTTAGGCATGAATGAACAGTGCTTTACATATGTCTACTACTTCCAGGGTTACTGACCTGAAGGCACTCTTAAATTTACACAGGTCACTGAAGTCTCTAATTTGTAGGGTGAAGTCTTGCTTGTGAAGACTGGTGAAACAAATAGATTCTGCCTGTTACAGAAGTAGGATTTGACTTATTATTCTCTGCAGCATTCCTTGCAATCTCATACAAACAGTGATAACCCAAATCTCATCTACACTTGTATAAAGAGCTCCTTACCACTCAGTACTCAATTTTTCTAGGAGGCCTGGATGTTCACTGTGTATGGCATCAGATCAGCATTGTTTTGTGTGGTATCTCTGCGCATGGCTGTAAGGCCACGGTCTGCAGCCTGGGAAACAAGAGGAAAAGTAGTATTTTTAGGTACGTCGTGCATTTCATAGGGTTTCAGGTAAAATACATCTGTTCACCTAGAACTCATCCAGGTTAAATTAATCTGTTTTGTGTGGAAGTGCATCCCAGTGCCTTTAGAGCAAAGCCCCACAAAATCCTAATTTGGATAGTTTCTCTCTGACTTAACCTGTGATTGACTTCAGTGCGAAGATGAATTGCAGGCATGACATATGTAACTCATGAAGTTGATATTGTTCCAGGACAAATACTTTCTGAGAGATTACATTCACCTTTTTGAGATGTCTTTCTTTCCCTGAATAGTGACCACTGGCATTTGGGGCAACAACAGCTCAATCCAGATATGGAGAATTATAAGGAGGGTAGTGCTTATTCCTACATTGATTTCCTTTAAATCTACAGACCACCCTGAACTGAGGCATTCTAGACCACATAAATCTGACAAAAACGTGAAATATATTGAACCACACACAAATGTTTTTAAAATATTATTAGATATTACTCCACTGGAAGGTGTTTCAGCATTAACTTTATATATACTGGGTCTGGCTGATCTTGGTCGTACTTTTTTAATAGGTTTTGACAGTTTAATTTCCTTTTTTATTGTCATATGCTAAGATTATTGTTTTATTTTGCTAAATTTAAGCTTTTTACTGTTCCCTAAAAATTTATGCAATTATAAGTGAACTAGAGGCCTGTCACATGTATATAATGGCAAATTCTTGATGAACTCAAGACAAAGTATACACTTTAATCAGGCTTCAGAATCTGTTTGTTGACTGTACAATGGAGCTGTTAAATTGCAGTCTCTTCAGGAATGCAATGTATATGTCACTTCTACATCTATGGCACTTCATAAATTTTAAAACACAGCATTACCTAACCTGTAGGTAAGCATTTCTTAGCCATATATATTAACAGACTATTGTCTGAAAAGTAGGCAAGGTTTTCTGAATGGTTATTAATAACCTCCGGTTGCACAGGCAGCTAGTTGACTAATTGACTTCATTGCTTGTCTGAAAATAAAATCACAAGTAAGTACTGAAAAGTAAGAAACTTAGTGTCTGGGCAGCATCTGATATTGTTAAAGAAATTCAAGAAATATGGTGTGGAATTGTCATCCAGCAGTCATTTTGTCTCAGAGCATGGAAATCAGCAATTATTTTTTATTGTCCTTGATATGCATATCTTTCAAAATCTTCCTGTGGTATTGGTTTCAACACCTAATGTCATTTGTTCCATTATATAACTGTTATTATAGGATTTTTTTATACCTGGAAGGAAAGCAATTATTTCGTGTCCCAGATTCAGTGTATGTGAATAAGACTGATTACTTGCCTCTTTAATACTATGTTCCACCTTCAGTTCCCTCTTTTATATACCCCTTTCCTTTAATCATTCTTCACAAATCTTGGAATTTTTCTGGCCTTTCTTTGTCTGTGTCTGGAGTACTCTTCTGCATCCCAGTGTGTTGAATCCATCTTATACTGGTTGTACTAACAGTAAATGCAGACTCCATTTCAGTGTGCCATAACAGAATATAGTCCCGTAATTAACTTCCAAGTCTTACAAGTGGCTATATGTATCATTAATGTCCATAGAAATAATATTTCCCCTTTTTGACACATCATCTTTCTGAAATATCTCTCCCCAATACGTTATTTTCCATCATTTCCTTGTGCATTTGATTTGTCCTTCTCATGTTTAGCCTTGTGCATTTTTGCATTCAGATCTTTGCGGTTTCTCCATTTTCTCAAGATCTCCTTGAATTCCAATCCTGCCTTTCAAAACGAAATCCCTCACAAGTTGTTGTCATTCATGAATATTTTTGGTAGAAATATCGAAAAAGATCAGGTCAGCCTTGTGAAGGGCATTATGTAATATATCCTATCCATTCCCCAACAAGCTATTAACAAGTTTTCTGGGCAAGAATTTACAGCAGCTTTACTCAGACCATATTTTCCTAGTTGGTTTATGAGTGTCATGTGAATCTGACATCTATTACTTTCCCAGATCTTGTTATCCTGTCAAAGAAATTGGATTACATTGACATGAGTTATTCTTGACAAATTCATGTTGGTTGTGTTTTGTCTTTCGGTGAATACAAATCGATTGTTTAATAATTTGCTTCACTTATCTTTCTATCAAAGAAAAGCTGACCCTTCTGTAGTTCCCTGTGTCCCTTTTATCCTCCCAGGCTTGTTCTCTAACTTTCTAGAACTTATTCACCTTCCACAAAACCCTCTCATTTCTCCTGCAACCACAATGACAGGTTCCACATGGCTTTGACTAACTCTCTAAGTACTTTGGGGCGATGCTTCTCAAGTAATGACTTAACCATAATCAATGTATTTAATTGATTGTTCCATCCTCAGGCTGGTGTTCCCATTTCCTCGTTAATAGTAATTAAGTGTACGGTCACAGTTAGCCTTTTTGTGAAGACTAAACCAGAGTAAGCTACAAACATTTCACATTTCCTTCAAATATCGGTAAATTGCTCAGTTTTCACAGAATCACAGAATGGTAGGGGTTGGAAGGGACCTCTGGAGATCAGCTCGTCCAATCCCCCTGCTTGAGCAGGGACACCCAGAACAGGGGGCACAGGAACATGTCCAGGCGGGTTTTGAATGTCTCCAGGGAAGGAGACCCCACAGCCTCCCTGGGCAGCCTGGTCCAATGCTCTGTCACACTCACAGGAATGTTTAGGTGGAACTTCCTGTGTTCCAACTTGTGCCCATTGCCCCTTGTCCTGTCATTGGGCACTACTGAACAGAGTCTGGCCCCACCATCTTGACACAAACCCTTTAGATATTTATAGTTATTGATGAGATCCCCCCTAAGTCTTCTCTTCTCCAGGCTGAACAAACCCAGGTATCTTCACCTTTCCTCATAAGGGAGATGCTCCAGTCCCCTCATCATCTTGGTAGCTCTCTGCTGCACTTGCTCAAGCGGTTCCACGTCCTTCTTGAACTGGAGGACCCAAAACTGGACACAGCACTCCAAATGTGGTCTCACTAGGGCAGAGTAGAGGGGGAGGATAACCTCCCTCGATCTGCTGGCCACACTCCTTTTAATGCACCCCAGGATACCATTGGCCTTCTTGGCCACAAGGGCACATTGCTGGCTCATGGTCAGCTTGTTGTCCACCAGCACTCCCAGGTCCTTCTCAACAGAGGTGCTTTGCAGCAGGTCAGCCTCCAACGGGTACTGGTGCAGGGGGTTGTTCCTCCCCAGGTGCAGGACCTTGCAATTGCTTTTGTTGAATTTCATGAGGTTCCCCTTGGCCCAGCTCTCCAGCCTGTCCAGTCCTTGCTGGATGGCAGCACAGCCTTGTGGTGTATCAGCCACTCCTCCCAGCTCGGTATCATCAGCAAACTTGCTGAGGTTACACTCTATCCCTTTGTCCAGGTCATTGATGAATATGTTGAACAGGACTGGGCCCAGCACAGACCCCTGGGGAACACCACTAGTGACAGGCCTCCATCCAGACTCTGCTCCATTGATCACGACCCTCTGAGCTCTGTTGTTGAGCCTGTTCTCTGTCCACTTCACTGTCCTCTCATCCAACCCACATTTCTTTAGCTGCCTGTGAGGATGCTACGGGAGAGTGTTGAATGCGTTACTGAAGTCGAGGCAGACAACATCCACCGCTCTCCCTTTGTCGACCCAGCCAGTCACGCCATCGTACAAAGCTATCACATTGGTCAAGCATGCTCTCCCCTTGGTGAATCCATGTTGACTACTTCTGATAACCTTCTTGTCCTCTACATGCCTGGAGATGACCTCCAGGATGAACTGCTCCATCACCTTTCTGGGGATGGAGGTGAGGCTGACTGGCCTATAGTTCCCCAGGTCCTCCTTCTTGCCCTTTTTGAAGATTGGTGTGACATTTGCTTTCCTCCAGTCCTCGGGCACCTCTCCGGTCCTACACGACCTTTCAAAGATGATGGAGGGTGTCTCAGGAAGAATATCTACCAGCTCCCTCAGCGTTCATGGGTGCATCCCATTGAAGCCCATGGATTTGATAGGATCCAGTTTGCATAGATATCTGACCCAATCCTTCCCAATGAATGGTAAGTCCTCCTTTCCCCAATTTGTCCTCTCTTCCCTGGGGGCCGGGATGCCTGAGGACCAGCCTTAGCAGTAAAGACCAAGGCAAAGAAGGCATTCAGTAACTCTGCCTTCTTTGCATCCTGCATCACCAGGGCCCCTTTCTTGTTCAGCAGTGGCCCCACTGCATCCCCAATCTTCCTTTTACTGCTGATGTATTTAAAGAAGCCCTTCTTGTTATCTTTGACATGCCTTGCCAGGTTTAATTGCAAGTAGGCCTTGGCCATTCTGGTCGCACCTCTGCACACCCTGACAACATTCCTCTATTCTTCCCAACTGACCAGCCACCTTTTCCACATACTGTGAATCTCCCTCTTCCATTTGAGTTTCTCTAGAAGGTCTTTGCTCATCCATGCAGGTCTCCTGTCTCCTCTGCCTGACTTCTTCCTCCTGGGGATGCACCGATCTTGATCTTGGAGGCAGCGGTCCTTGAATACTGTCCAGCTCTCTTGGACCCCCCTGCCTTCCAGAGCCCTAGCCTGTGGGATTCCCCCTAGCAGGTCTTTGAAGAGGCCGAAGTTGGACCTTTGAAGCCCAAGGTTGTAACCTGACTTATAACCCTGCTTCTACCTCGCAGTATCCTAAACTCATCCATCTCATGGTCATTGTAGCCAAGGCTACCCCCAACTCTCACATCCTCAGCCAACCCTTCCTTGTGTGTTAGGATAAGGTTAGAGCAGTGCGTCTTGCCTCGTTGGCTCCTCCACCGCTTGCATCAAAAATTTGTCCTCGATGCTCTGTAGGAACCTTCTGGATCGTGCATGGCTCACCATGTTGCTTTTCCAGCAAATATCAGGGTGGTTGAAGTCCCCTGTGAGGACGAGGGCCTGCGGTTGCGAGGCTACTTCCAGCTGCCTGTAGAAGGCTTCGCCAAATTCCTCTTCTTGATCAGGTGCCCTGTAGCAAACGCCCACAACAGTGTCACCCATATTTGGCTGTCCCTTAATTTTTACACACGTTCTCAACTTGTTCTCCTTCCACTCCAAGGCAGAGCTCGATGCATTCCAGTTGCGCCCTCAAATAAAGAGCAACTCCACCACCATGCCTGAGTGGTCAGTCTTTCCTGAAAAGCCTGTAGACATCCATGACCACATTCCAGTCATGTGAGCTATCCCACCATGTCTTTGTGACTGCAATAAGATCATGGCCCTGCGACTGCACACAGACCTCTAGTTCCTCCTGTTTATTCCCCATGCTGCCTGTGTTTGTGTACAGGCATTTCAGAAATGTGCTTGAGCACACAGGTTTCCCCGGAGGGGCGTACAAGGACCCACTGTAGCCATGCAAACCCTTGAGGTGGTTGGTCTCCTGGCTGCCATCGCATGAGACCACTACGGCACCTTTATCACTGCTCAGGTTGTCTGTTGTGGTTTAGCCGGCAGCTCAGCCCCACACAGTCACTTGTTCACTCCCCCACCAGTAGATGGGGGAGAGAATCAGAAGGGTAAAGTTTTAGTAATATTTTTATTTAGTAGATTTTCCTTGGGTTTTTTTATTCTCTTATGATTTGTATTTCATTACCTGATATTAAAGAACTCCTAATGCAGGCATATATGTCAATCCTTACATTTTCTTCTGAAGTACAAAAGTTTGTCATTGTACCTTTCACATTGTCTCTTTCACCGACACAACTGCCTATGTTCCTTATAAAATCAGTGTTGAGAGACTCACAGAGGAATCTGTTATTACTGTGATAGAAGCCTGACTTTTCTTGTGATACCTCGGTATGATACTGATTTACAGTATCACTTGGTACCTGGAGAACAAACAGAAGATGCTCCTTTCCCTACAGATCAAGCCTGTCTCTTCTCCTGCTGAGAAGACCAGCCCTGTGGAAAAGGGCTGAAGCTCTTCTTAAAAGAATATGTCAGCAGAAGCTGCAGAGTTTTTCCTGGTCTTGAGGAAATAAGCAAAAATCTAATTGCACTTGGAAAAGAGAAGAACCGGGCTGCATGTTTTATAGTAAACTGTTGCTGGATAAAAGTGGTCTAGAGAAAAATATTGTTAGTCATAAACCCTGTTTTCCCTGCTTCAGCTGACTGCCTTAAGCATCAAGGTCTTTCCTGCATGCTTTCCATCTGACTTCTTCACTGTTGAGTTCCTAACTGAGTGCCTCTAAATTTTACCTTATCTCAAAGCCTAATTTTTTTGTCTTCAGTTAGGTAGTTCTGCAACCACCTGTACCGTAAGTATTAACGAGGGAGCAACTGTGGAATTAGATATTTGATTACTGATTACTATTTTAGTGCTTGATATGGCTCAAGCTTTATGGTGCTATATGGGAATACCTGTGCTGGCTCCTATAGAAATGGATCTACTACCAATTATCTTTCGAATTCCAGTTTCTATTTTTCACTTACATGCAACATCCTACTTTTTTTTTTTTTTTTTTTGGTGACACATTGCTGTGTCTGTTTTACCCCAGGACTCATAGATTCAGTGTACAAGTTGCTTAACGGATTGTGTGCTATCCCAGTCAGGCCTGGTGAGGTTTTATTGATGCTCTGTAGGGTCTGGGAAAACTCTAGGTATGTATAAAAATGAAGGAGCATCTTACCCACGTGCACCTATGAGTATCTTTCCTAGTGGCTATTCCTCAAAGGTAATAGATAACTTAATAAAGCAGAAATTCTTAACTTAATCATCGAATTGTTGTGATTTTTTAAAGAAAATATCTCTTTAATCAGAAAATACAGGTCTACTTTTAATAAGTCAATTATGTTCTATTAATTTTTATGTCCTGTAGAAGACCACTGGTTAGGTTCAAGCTAGTGCAGATATAAACTTTTGGGAGTAGCAGGAGGCTTCAGTCTTTCGTTCTACCCTTCTCTAACATATTCAGGCATTAAATTATCACAGCCCATATATTAACTGGGGAGAATCAACATGCCAGCATTTCACCAAACCCTGCAGTTTGCTTGTAGTACAAACACTGATATTAGTAGATTGTCTCAGTTACTTAATATTTATATCACTGTCATCAGACTGACATGAGGAGTGGGTCTAATTTGATTAAAACATTATGGGCTTCTTTTCCACAAAAGAGCAGCATTTGGCTTTGTTTCAAGTATAGCGTTAAAAAGTTAAAGAAACGCCAAACCACCCAAAAGCCTAATATGAATAGTTTCCCTGGCCCTCAAGCTATCAATCCATTTCCCGTTGCTTCCTTTCAAACTGAAGCACTCTACTGAAATCTGAAAAGCCACTTTTTACACATTGCCTTCCAAATAACTTCTAGTCCCAATTTTCCTCAGCTGCCCTTCTAATGATCACTGGGCCATGAGTCTGCCTTTCCCCAGGCCAATTGCCCACACAGCCCACATGGCTGTTTTTCAACAGAACCACAAGTATTTGGGTAGCTGAAAGAGCCCAGTTACAGAAAGGCAGACACAAAAGGAAAAACAGGGAATGGCAGGACAAGACAATTTTCTTTGCTCCATGTGTAACATTCATTTGGTAAATCATCCTGTCACAATGACAGGATTACTTTTAGAGGCTATGAACAAAATATATACACTACAGATTAGGTACCTAAATAAAAAGGCAGAGAGAGACTGTGTTTCAGAGCCTGCTTTTTTTTTTCTTTTCTATTTTCTTTTCTTTTTTATTCTTTTGGTTAAAAAAAGTTTCCATGTTCATTTCATATGGAACATCCTGCAACACTAACTTCTGGCACTGATGAGGCACTTGGTTGTTCAGTCTCTGAAAAGGAATTTGGCATCAATATCCTGGCTTATCTCTCAATCTGGTAACTGTGTGATTCCTGTTTTGAATGTCCATAACATGATCTTTCTTTGATCAGAGTAATTTTTTTAATAAATTGTGCCCTGTACTTGCTCAGCAAATTCAAAGAAAATTCAAATGTATTTTTAAATAGCATATTTGGTCCAGGGATTTGACTGGTAACACTGTGTGAGATGCCAGGCAGTCAATGTACCAGGAATCACAGGCCACCCAAAGAGCTTTAGAAAACATACTTTCTTCTTGTAAAGGTAGGAGCTAACCAGTCTGAATCTGATCACTTATATGAAAAGTTGAGGACTCAGGCTAGAGCTGATTCTGTTCCTATGCGCAAACAAGACAGTTTCAGAAAATATTACTGAATATGTATGGCATTTACAGTGATAACAACAAGAAAAACATTAAAATGTGCTATCTTAGTGCTTATTTTACAGGTCACACAATACCAATAGAAGTTCCAGAATGCTAATTTTTTTCAGATATGTTATGAGTAATTTTTCTTAAAATCTCAATTCAACACTCCAGTAATTACAGGAGGAAAAACAAACAGGTTTTTCAGCTCTTAAGAAATTCTAGATAGTCTTCCATGGGCAACAAATGGGAGCTGATGAATATCAGCCCTATGAAGCCTTTCCAGTTTGAACATGCTTCGACATGATCACAGCCTTGGGTATTCAGTCATGCTTTTTGGTAAAATAAATATTCAGTGTGAATGAGAAATACTGCAGATAATTAGTATTTTAAATATTAAGAATACTTTTTTCCTAAACAGTGCTACAACAGATTAACTGCTGTTTTATATCCAGACTTTCCCTCTGGTGTTATGTATTTTTAATTAAAACATACGAGCATTAAGCATACTCCAAACTTCAGCAAACAAGCATGTGTATGTTTTCCCAGTCTTTATTAAAGGCTGAATTCCCAGCTTCTGTAGCATGACCATTAGACATAGCATGCTCCACCCTGGCCCTCCATCACCGAGGAAGAATGGCACTTCTTCTTCCTCCCAGGAAACAGTCTAGGGATCACCACAGCCAGCAGTATTTCAGCCCCTCACTCAACAGTTGACTGATCTGCTGTTAAAGTGCAAAAATACATCCCAAATGCCAGACATACTGGAACCCAGAGTTCCTGTTTGCAAGAGCTACCCCAGTCATTGGCTCAATCCTGACAGCTCTCTGCTGTTCCTCTGTGTTGATTAACCTTCAGCCTTACCTCTCCTCTCTCTAGGGGGAACTGCCAGCTAGACTGTCCCACAGCAAAGCTCCCCTGTGCAGTGTCAGGGGCTAGTAAGTTTTCTATCCAGTAACCACTAGTCCTGCTTCTGGATGTGCCTGGGTTTCCCAGCAGGGTGCCTGGCCTTGAATGATGAAGGCTTAAAACCCTTGTTTCCTTCCCACTGTTCCTCCCCACCTCCTCCCATTCATTGGCCTTAAAAAAGCCAAATGCTTCAGCACAAAGCAGGTGTGTTACACATGTGCTGCTGAACATCTGGCTAATCCTCCGTGGGAGCCAGAGAAGTGTGCAAATCCTAGAATGGGCAACACTCCAGGAAAAAAAAATGAAGCAAACTATTTCTGGTCTCAGCTGAAATCCAGGCTTACAGCTCTCTCATTCTCCATCACCCCCCTGAACTGGGGTTTTGATCTGCCTAAATTTAAAGGCAGAGTATTCATAATGTGATTTACTTTATGTATGTTCTAGAAAAATATTCATTTCTACATATGTTTTCACACCTTGAAACAATTATGGTCCCAAGAGTGGTGTAGTTATAAAGAAAATTAATAAGGGGGAAAATGTCATTTTGGGTCTCCAATACTGGCTGACTTCCTTTGAAATTGTGGCATGTATGCATCTGAATGGGTAACTACTTCTTTCTATTTAATATACACAAAATACAATTAATTGCTACTTCCCTTAATCATGGTTCATACTGCTTTCATCAAACTATATTTTTATAGACTTTTGTATGAATCATATCCTCACGCTTTCATCCTGCTAGTCCCCTGAGGATTTGTTCCAGATCAGATATAAAACCAGAAGAGTATGTTTTCTGAATCTAATAATGTTGCAGCTCATGACGGTGAAAGGTTCATCTGGTGAACTGTTCTCAAATGTCAGGATGATAGAAATCAAATGGAGTTTAATGCTATGGCATTTAAAATATTTTTGGCCCAACTCTCTCATGAGCAAGTGGTGAGATTCTGATATCATCAAATGGGAACTTTTGCTCTGTTTGATGTTTAATCAAGAGCCTCTAGTCTCAATGTAACCTGCATTTTAAAAGTATTTTTTCTGATGTATATGAATTATTTTTGAAGATGTGACCAGAAACTTAAATAGAGGGTTGCGTTCCAAACAGAACTATGATTTCACTCCATGACCTTTCTGAGGTTCTTAATGCATAAAGGGCATAAAATGCAACGAACAGGGTAAAAGTCAATTTTTGTGGTAAAATTCTTACTGGGATTCTACCTCAGAGTAAGAGTCTGATTAACATTCTCCTTTGCTCAGGCACAAGGTAAGACTTAATAAATAATATTATATCCTTACAGAGAGTGATACGGTAAACAAAGACTATTTTTCATTGCTGGAAATTGCAGAGTTCTTGAGGAATCTATTACATTTATAAATCAATACAGATTTCTGCAAAATGAGTAATGACAGCATTAAAAAATTCATCACATTAAATATGTATTAAATATGTTCTTTAATATTTGTTTGATTTTGCTTTACCAGAGGCATAGTAAAAGAAATATATTTTAAGTAGAATTTTTTATGCAACTATAATCTTAAATAGAATTCTTAATTCTTTTAAATAGAATTTTTAATGGAGCAACAGAGATGGGAGCTAATGCTCTCAGTAAGTTATTAATTTTTCTTTCTTTTCATGAACTCATGGTAGCTGAACAGACTGTAGAAAGCTTCTTCCAACTTGCTGCCACAAATCCAGTGAGGACCAGCAAAACTAAGCTAACTGGTTTATGTGATTTGTTTCACTCTCTCTTTCACAGGGGCAAAGGCAAGCATGAGTAGAAAAGATTACATCATGAACTAAAAGAATTATTTCTGCAATAAAGTTCAATGATGGTTTAATGCCCACCAAGTGTTTGCATGGGAAAGTTTCATATTCTAAAACCAGTGGGCCAAATTCATCCTTGAATTAGTAAAACTCCTTTGTGTTCTCTTGAAAATATTAACAGCAGTGCCTGAGATTGGACCCACGATATATCCTCTGATGTATTTCTTTAAGTAACAGCAGGAGACTCAAGGTAGGGTCTGTTCCTTTAAGATCAGGATGCGTCTTCCAAAGATTGTTCCATGATTTGCAGAACGGGTATTCCACACTCCTTCTTTACATTTCCTGTTTGAGAAGGTGCATAATGATGGTGGCAAGTCTCTCCTCCAGCATAATTTGGGCTTGGACAGAAAGAGATCAGTGGAGACTCCCAGCTGTGCTGAGAGTCATTTGAGTAGAGGCAAGAAAGGGTACATGTAAAGAAGTGAAGGGCAAACCAGTGTAGTTAAAGGATGTTTTCAAGGAGTCTGACAGAGATAAAAAGGGTATAAGTGGAAGGGATCAGATGAAGGTATTATTTACAAATGTTTTGCTAAAATGAAGAATTGTGCAGGTCTGAAAGATGGAAGTCCATGTGGCCCCTGCATTTTCTTCAGAGGTTTACTAAAGAACAAGAGCTCTGGGCAGACAAGCAGTGAGCAGGCAGAAGGATATGTGCATATCACAGAATCACAAAGTCACAGAATGGTAGGGGTTGGAAGGGACCTCTGGAGATCATGTCCAATTCTCCACCCCCACCCCCCTCCAGTTCAGCAGGCACACCCAGAGCAGGGGGCACAGGAACGTGTCCAGGCGGGTTTTGAATGTCTCCAGGGAAGGAGACCCCACAGCCTCCCTGGGCAGCCTGGTCCAATGCTCTTTAAGAAGCTTTTTCTCATAATCAGGTGGAACGTCCTGTGTTCCAACTTGTGCCCATTGCCCCTTGTCCTGTCATTGGGTACTACTGAAAAGAGTCTGGCCCCACCAACTTGACACCCACCCTTTAGATATTTATAGTTATTGATGAGATCCCCCCTAAGTCTCTCTTCTCCAGGCTGAACAAACCCAGGTGTCTTCGCCTTTCCTCATAAGGGAGATGCTCCAGTCCCCTCATCATCTTTGTAGCTCTCTGCTGCACTTGCTCAAGCAGTTCCACGTCCTTCTTGAACTGGAGGACCCAAAACTGGACACAGCACTCCAAATGTGGTCTCACTAGGGCAGAGTAGAGGGGGAGGATAACCTCCCTCGATCTGCTGGCCACACTCCTTTTAATGCACCCCAGGATACCATTGGCCTTCTTGGCCACAAGGGCACATTGCTGGCTCATGGTCAGCTTGTTGTCCACCAGCACTCCCAGGTCCTTCTCAACAGAGGTGCTTTGCAGCAGGTCAGCCTCCAACGGGTACTGGTGCAGGGGGTTGTTCCTCCCCAGGTGCAGGACCTTGCAATTGCTTTTGTTGAATTTCATGAGGTTCCCCTTGGCCCAGCTCTCCAGCCTGTCCAGTCCTTGCTGGATGGCAGCACAGCCTTGTGGTGTATCAGCCACTCCTCCCAGCTCGGTATCATCAGCAAACTTGCTGAGGTTACACTCTATCCCTTTGTCCAGGTCATTGATGAATATGTTGAACAGGGCTGGACCCAGCACAGACCCCTGGGGAACACCAGTAGTTTCGCTGTTGAGCCACTTCTCTGTCCACCTCACTGTCCACTCATCCAACCCAGACTTCTTTAGCTGCCTGTGAGGATACTATGGGAGACAGTGTTGAATGCGTTACTGAAGTCGAGGCAGACAACATCCACCGCTCTCCCTTTGTCGACCCAGCCACTCACCATCATAGAAGGCTACCAGGTTGGTCAAGCATGATCTCCCCTTGGTGAATCCATGTTGACTACTTCTGATAACCTTCTTGTCCTCTACATGCCTGGAGATGACCTCCAGGATGAACAGCTCCATCACCTTTCCGGGGATGGAGGTGAGGCTGACTGGCCTATAGTTCCCCAGGTCATCCTCCTTGGCCTTTTTGAAGATTGGAGTGACATTTGCTTTCCTGCAGTCCTCGGGCACCTCTCCTGTCCTCCATGACCTTTCAAAGATGATGGAGGGTGTCTCAGGAAGAACATCTACCAGCTCCCTCAGCACTCATGGGTGCATCCCTTTGAGGCCCATGGATTAGCAAGGCTCCAATTTGCATAGACCTCTGACCCAGTCTTTCTCAATGGATGGTAAGTCCTCCTTTCTCCCAATTTTGCAGCAATCTTTCTGAGGGAGAATATTGCTGTTAGCTTTTTAATTCCTGTTTTGCCTCCATTTTTGGCCTTAAAAAGTCAAGGATAAGTTGTCTTAATTCTCTGACTGTTGAGTTCAGTGCTACACTGTCATGTTGCCAAGGGTTGTGTCTACTCAGCAGTGGAATTTGAGTGGGGTGGAATCAGCGTAGTGTCTCAAACCAGTTGTCCAGTCTTTTGTGTTTCTGATGTTTGTAGATGGTATTAATGGGAGCGATATAAAGAGACCTAAAGGAATTGCAGAAAGAAACTATGTACTAGACATCTCAGAAGATGTTCAATTTTTCAAGAAGTTTTGTTCTCCACTATTGAAATGGGAATTGTCACTATTGCAGTATCCACCTAATTTATGATGTCCACCAGTACTGGGCAGCCCTAACCTCACTCCTAGGCACCATCATTGCACAAGTTCTCTTCTTCTGATGGACACAGATGTTTTCAGTCTATTCGCTGTCTTGCCTCACCTCCTGTTCCAGTGGCCCTTCAGCCTCCTTTTGCCACTGCCACTGTTCTTCAGTGCCTTTCTTAAATTGTGGGGCTGAGCAAGGTACCACCCAGTGGCCTGGGAACTGTGATGGCACACACAGTTGTGGGCTGGCTGGCTAGGTAGTTCCCTTAGAGACCCATCTTTAATAGCTGAATTCTTTGTAGTTGAAGGCAATCCATTTTGAAAAGGTGAATTTGGGGGCGAAAATGGCACAGCTGCAGTAAAACAAAATTCTTTTCATGCAGCGTAGTGATATAGTATCAGAGCACCACCAAAAGCACACTACATTATTTGTTAACACAATAACCTGCAGAGTGATAGACAGAATGTAAAGGGTTTACTATGGAAAAATATATAGCCTTTTCAGCAGGAACAAGCAACAGAGTGCTCGAGAATGACTGTTTCAATTGCTTGGATTTCCTTTGATCCACTTGCAGAATCTTGGAGACCCCTTAAAGATGTCTTTCATTCCCTTAAGAGGAATGTAAAACATTATTACCTTGAACAGTATATTTTATCAGTTTTAGGGCTGCAAATACAAAAGGCAAAGCAAACCCCAAGCTACTATTCAGAAATGGAAAAAAAGAAGTCTGGAAGAGACCTATAATCTTAAACCTAAAAAGATTTTAATGGATTTTAAAGTGAAAAAAATTGAATTCTGCAAATCTTAGGGCAGGTTTGCTTGTGATGTATTACAGTTTGACTTATTGGTCACTCAGACTCTCTCATTTGTTTCACACTGAATGTGGTTTTTTTATTTATAGCTACGGTTAACAATGCAATAGTCAGTTTATACCACACAAAATATGAGCAGGCTTTTTCATGTTTAAATCTTCAGTGAAAATACATAGAATTTAAGTTATATGTATATGTATGTACATATTTATATATAAAGTAATAAAACCAAAGAAAACATTTGAAGAAAAAATATTAAAATAACTCCTTGTTTAAAAATCCTTCAAATGGCGCTTTACAAAAGCAGCTATTCCTGCTGAGCTCGAAAGAAAGTCCTTTTTCTTTATGCTGAAATAAAGCTTTTTGTATGTTGTTGTAAAGTAGAACAAGTACAAGAAAACATAATTCATGTGAAAATAAAATATGTTACTTGTAGAATTATGCTAATTTTAACCTATTTTTAAAAAGTAGTACCTTTGTCCAAAAACTATTCAGGTTTACTACACTATTAATACACTTTTACTTTTCGATGTTCAAAGCAGTTGGTGCAGCTTGCAGCACTGTGCTCTGTACCGATCAATTCTGCTGTTAATAGATGCTGTTAAAAAATAAACAAAACAAACAACCTAACTTGACCAGCATGAAATCTCTGGAAATGGGGTTCTTTTATATTAATAAGCTGTTTTATGCTTTCAAAGAAAAGAAAAACTGCTGCCTGGACTGTTTTGTAAGATTGCTTACTACCTTTCCATTTCAAGTCTTGTTCTAGGCCTGTTGCTTTGGTCATTTTTTAAGCGGAGCTAATAGATTTTGAAAACAGATATGTATCACACTGAACTCATATTAACTCTACTTGGTCTCAAAACATGTATTTGGGTCAGACAAAATCATTTTGCAACATTTAGACCTAATAGTATATTGTCTTGCCAACTGAGTGCAATGAATAGAAGCCTGATAACTGAATGCAACAAACTCATGACAGTTTTCTTTAAAAAAACCAAACTGGGTGCTTTAGGTTATCAACATATTTTGAACACTTTTTCTATTTCAGATTTCATACACTCGTATTTCTTTGCATTATGGATGTTTACTCTGCCCCTTTGGAAGCTCCCGAATATCCACAGGACAAAGTCAGCAGTGTTAGTGGTATTGCTGCTGCTGCTGCATCCACATGGTGACAACATTCATAGCCTTGAATGCCAGTGTACTGAGTTTGCATGGCAAGGTTTTAGTAGCAGGGGGGCTATAGGGGAAGCCACTGTGAGAAGCTGCTAGAAGCTTCCCCCATGTCCAATACAGCCAATACCAGCCTGATCCAAGACAGGCCCGCTGCTGATCAAGGCTGAGCCCGTCAGACATGGTGGTAGCTCCTCTGGGATAACATACTTAAGAAAAGGAAAAAAATGCTGCAGAGCAGCAGCCTGTAGGGTGCTGACCCTGGCTGGATGCCAGATGCCCACCAAAGCTGCTCTATCACTACCCCTCTTCAGCTGGACAGGGAAGAAAAAATATAGTGAAAGGCTCATGGGTCGAGATAAGGACAGGGAGAGATCATTCACCAGTTACTGTCATGGGCAAAACAGACTTGGCTTGGGGAAATTAGCTTAATTTATTATCAATCAAATCAGAGTAGGGTAATGTGAAATAAAACCAAGCCTTAAAACACCTTCCCCCTACCCCTCCCTTCTTCCTGGGCTTAAATTCACTCCCAGTTTTCTCTACCTCCTCCTTCAATGAGCGGCACAGGGGGACAGGGAACAGGGGTTGTGGTCAGTTTATCACACACCTCTGCTTCTCCTTCCTCCTCAGGGGGGGTGTCCTCAGGCTCTTCCACTGCTGCAGTGTGGGGTCCCTCCCATGGGGGACAGTCCTTCATGAACTTCTCCAACCTGAGTTCTTCCCACAGGGTGCAGTTCTTCATGGACTGTTCCAGCATGGGTCCCCCATGGGGTCACAAGTCCTGCCAGCAAACCTGCTCCAGCGCAGGTTCCTCTCTCCATGGGTCCACAGGTCCTGCCAGGAGCCTGCTTTTGTGTGGGCTTCCCATGGGGTCATAGCTTCCTCCAGTGGACATCCACCTGCTCTGGCGTGGGGTCCCCCCCAGGCTGCAGGTGGATATCTGCTCCACCATTAACCTCCACGAGCTGCAGGGGCACAGCCTGCCTCACCATGGTCTTCAGCACAGGCTGCAGGGGAATCTCTGCTCTGGAGCCTGGAGCACCTCCTCCTCCTCCTCCTTCACTGACCTTGGTGTCTGCAGAGGTGTTCCTCTGCCATATTCTGACTCCTATCTCCTGCTGCAGTTGTGCATGTTTTTTGTTCCTTATTCTTAAATCTATTATCCCAGAGGTGCTAACGCTGTCGCTGATGGGCTCAGTCTTGACCAGTGGTGGGTCCCTCTTGGCATTGGCTGGCATTGGCTTTACAGGACATGGGGGAAGCTTCTAGCAGCTTCTCACAGAAGCCACCCCTGTAGCCCCTCTGTTACCAAAACTTTGCCAGGCAAACCCTGTACACAGCTGGAGAGATATATGGACTGTTTAAGACTACACTGAGAGCAATGGGGTTGGGACACTCAAACACTGGGGTGTGCATTTAGCAAAAGCCACCTGGTCAGTCAACACTCAGGGATCTGCCAATTGAGCTGCCCCTGCCCAGTCAGAGCTCTTACGCACTGTGGAAGGGGATAAAGACCCTGCAATGCACATAAAAATATTCTGGGGAAAACAGTCTGGGTTATTCCTGCCTCAGGCAAAGGCAAACCCGTTCATGGAATTACTTTTGCTCGAGGACCTGGGTGCACTTGGTGGGTGGTGTGGGAGGATGGAGGATTCCGGTGTGTGCCTCAAGGGGATTTGATTTTGGGTGAAAACAGCCAATGAACTGAATGGTGTGATATTAATTGCTATATAATGTTGTATGTCATCATTACTATGGTTGCTATATACCATATCAACGGAATTACAGTAAGAATCACCCAGATTAATGAAGAATGAACTATGATTAAACCAATCAAAGTGCAGTGGTGATGGAACAAGGACTGACTTCAGCATGCAAGAATCCAACACTGCGCTCACCATCTCTCCTGCCCTGAAAGACTGTTAGAGTAGAGGGACCCCAAAGGCAAGGACTAAATGAACTCAATGGACGTTTTAGAGGGGTTGTCCATAGACTAAGGGAACGTTGTCTGTGTATTACTATTATTATTATTATTATTATCATTATTGCTATTAAATTATTCAACTGTTCTTATCTCAACCCACAAGTCGTCTTACTTTTGTCCTTCTGATTCTCTCCCCCAACCCACTGGGGTGGGTGGGTGACCAAGCAGCTGTGTGGTGTTTAGCTGTCTGCCAGGTTAAACCTCAACAGGACGGACCTCATGCTGGAGCAGGGGAAAAGTGTGAAGAGAAAGGAACAGCAGAAACAACATGCTATGAACTGACCGTGACCCCCATTCCCCATCCCCCTGTGCCTTGGGCGGCGAGGAGCTATAGAAAATCGGAATGAAGTTGAGTCCAGGAAGAAGGGAGGGGTAGGGAAAGGTATTTTAAGATTTGGTTTTATTTCTGATTATCCTGCTCTGACTTTTGATTGTCAATAAATCAAACTAATTTCCCCAAGTCAAGTCTGTTTTACCTGTGGCAGTAATAGGTGAATGATCTCTCCTTGTCCTTATCTTGACCCACAAGTCTTTCATTATATTTTCTCTCCCCTGTCCAGCTGAGGAGGGGGAGTGATAGATCTGCTTTGGTGGGCACCTGGCATCCATCCAAGGTCAACCTCCCACATTGTCATGGCATAGATCTGATGTTTTCTTGAAGAACAAAGTCAAGAAAGTGGAAATAGCAAATTGTGACTGTATATGTTGACAAAAGGCTAAGTGGAATTTCATCAGATAAAGAGAAATCACTTCCATCAAAAGTCTGCTGCATATGATGTCATTCAAACACACTAAAGAACCAGAGACCTAACAGAGCATAGTACTTTACCTAAATATTGGGATCTCTGCCTCGAAGTGAAGAATCCGTAGAGAATTGGTCTGCACTAGCAGCAGCACCGGTAGGATTTAACACTGTAAGGTCTCTGAAGAGTCTTTCTCCTATGTTTCTGAACTGACACTAAAATAGGGGTGGTGTCATCCACATTTGAATAACTAAGCAAAAAAAAAAGTAGTAAAGGATATTTTTTTTGCTTGGTGAACACTATATTATCAAATAGCAAAAAATTTGTGTATGCAATTTTAGTGCTCAAAAAATGAGAAGATCTATGCCTGTAGTTTTAGTGTGTTGTTCATAATAGAGGATTACAAGCTATTTCATAGTTAAAGTTGAATTCACTTTTTTCTTTTTAAAGACCAATTTTTCTAAGTGTATTTCCCTCAGACTCCTTCACAGTTTAACTTTGGGCTTCTTTAAACCAAGGACTCTTGAGGCATAGCCTCCTGGTATGTTTTAAAGTTAATGAGTACTCTAATTTTTTGTTTTGCACAGACATGGAGGTTCAACCTCCATTATGGTTTTAAATATAATTTATCTGATTTATTGCATAGGTCTGGCTAAAACACAAAAAAGTTACAATTGAAAAGAAACACCAAAAAGCAGTGTGGTCACTGGACTGGGTGAAGCCAAACACTCAGACATAGACGGCTTGTAATGCTCATGTGCACTCACCAGCCAAGAGATTGTCTTGACATCTACTGTTAGCACAACTGAAGGGAGGGGAAATGAGTGGGCTCTGGGATGATATGTTGTGACCACTGATCATGTGTGCCACCCAAGCCATTCAGGTTGAAAGCCGCCTTTGGCAGAAACCTGAGTTTTCTTTAGGCATGCATTTAAAATTTCCTTCTGCTGGGGGGTGAACACAGGATTAATTTGGGGGAAGGATATAATCTGAGTAAAGAAGATAATTTAGAAATTGCCTAGATTGTTTTAAAAAAGAAATTAATTGCACATATAAGTGTTTGATGGGGAGGGTTTAGTGGTTTGGGAACAAGAGATATAGACTAGAAAAGCAAGTTCTGTTTTTAACTATATTATAGAGAAAAGACAACAGTGAGAAGGTTGATAATGAAAAATAGGTAGAAGAATGAAGTATTGGAGTAAGGGTCACAGGGAGAGAAATTAAGCATGAGAATGGGACGAATACCTGGATTTGTGGTATAACAGAATGAAGATGCCTGTCCTTATCAATTTTTTTTCCTCTCACATCTCTGCCAAAATGCAAGTGAACAAGGTGTTCTTCTATTTTACTTGTTCTATTACATGTTATAAGCTGAAATGACAGACAGATCTCTGATTTCAGGTCAACCTTGACATTTCCTTCTCAGCCCTAATCTGGGAAACCTACCCTTCCTGGTGAGGAGCTATAAACAGGAATGAAGAAAACATTCACCAAGAGCTATCCTTGCCAACAGAATTCAGCTGAATTTTGGCACATCTGCCTTGTGGAATTGAATTCATAACCCCAGCTATGTGTTTATAGTCCCTGAGCAATGTATAGGATAGTAGGGTGCCAAGGAGTTGAATTCACACCAGCCAGCATTGAATGGGATTGAACATCTAAGCCAGCAAGTGGTGAATACCAAAGTTTTTCTGCAATCTACTTTTCTCCTGAGTTTTATGCTCTTTGCTGTGCCTGTGAAGCTAAAATTCACAGCCTAAAACCTTCACATAATTTAAGGTGTTGAATTGTCCTATTGGGTAACTAATTCACTCTAAAATATAGTGGTGGTAGTAGTGTCCAATGGTTGTAAACTTAACAGTTTATAATAGTCTTTTGGTTTGAACGCATGCCTGTGAAATGTATCTTCCAGAGGGGAATCAAACTCTCACTTCCAAGAAAAGTACCCTAGCTATGAGGCAGAAGCAAGACTTGTAGCAGTCCTTGGGCCAGAGCCCAGAATCTATGACTCCCAGATCCAGTGTCTCTTGTGCAGGCTTCTAAGAGCATGCTTCTTTTATGAATTGGACGAAACACCCATAAGTTTTCTGTTCCTTTTGTGTAGTGGCTAGCATCAGTAAGAATGGTGGAACTTGTCCTCACACCTCATTGTTTCAATTCAAATGGTTAGGTCATGTTCCTGAGTGCTAGAAATAGTGCTTTGGGGCTACTTGTTATGTCACCTCCTCATCATTTTCAATTATCTATGTACCTCTAAGATTTTCTAGACAGTTTAAAAGGAGTTTTGTCAGAACTCTTTTGGTTTAAAGCTGTATTAATATCTCTTTCAGGTGAAGAGGCCATGTCATAATTTTCAGGGCCACCTGAGATCCATAGCGTATTACTTCCTCCATCTCCAAAAAAACCCCTCATTTGAGTTGATGTGCTTCGGGTTTTTACTTATCAAAAAGGCATTGCTTTCAAATGTCATACAGCATCTGAAAACTAGTACTGTTATGCCTAAGCAATTATTCCTGTTTAAACATAGGAGTGCTTTCAAATGTACATGTTCACTGAAGTTTTCTTAAAATCCTCTGTGCCCTGCCGAAGCATAATAAGATATATTAACTATGTAACTTTAGGATTAACTGAGCAAGGGGTGTCTCAGATATAAACCTCCAGCCATCCTAGGAACTTGTGCAGTTCACATATTCTACCAGTCATTTAAGAAACAACTAAACCATGCTTTTTTAAAGGTTTTTATTTTCAGGCCATGGCTCCATTTATTCCCCTAATGTATTGCAATTCCTTAACATATAGGATTTAGCTTTCTTTTTCTCTCCTTCTGAAGAAAGAGTAAGGAAAGTTAAATATAAAGGCATCTAGCTCTGAGGATCTTAAGAGGGTCTGGTAGTCCCTATTTTAGCACCAAAGTCTTACAGAGGCATTCCTGGTATATGTGTACCCTGGAAATTCCTATAACTGAGATGGGATATAACAGCAGAGTATGGGTTTTAATTCAGGTGGTGGATTAGGAGAAAGGACAGCATAATGACAGTGGCAGTAAAATGATTTGGTTGTAAAAAGGGGAGAAGGAATTCTAATACCTGACATGGATGTCTCTGAATCTTAACAGACTTACTCTCTGAGAGTAAAGTAAAGGTAGGAAACTGCTGTTAGACCTCAAAATGTAAACATGACTTTGTTTTGGTGGAAAGAAGATACTGATTGTGCTACAATTGACACAGATACTGTTACCTAAATGATATTATCTGCAAAAGTGGAAAGGGGGGTGAGCCTTTTGTGAATCTGTGTGGTTAATGCTGGAGTGATTATAATGAAAACTGAGTTAGCATATACCTTGATTATTTGTTTCCTGCCTCTCAGATATAAGCATAACTCTGCTTCACCTTCCAGAAAGGAACAAGACATTTCAAAGCAACCTTAACAAAGTAAATTGGGAAAATCTGTACTATAACAGTGTATTCTAATATAATGGTTTGACCTTTGGTCTCTACAGGGTGTCTGTGGCACCAGTTCAACACAGCATTTAAATGTATGCAAATGATGATACTTATCCACTGTTCAGAGCCATCCCTGGAAGCCTTTCCAAAGGACTTTTGGATCAAGGTAGTCTAACAGGCACTGCTATTTTGTCAGTCAAGCCTTCAAGATATCACTTTTAAAATATCCTCCTGAAGGAAGTTTCAATAATCTGCAGTATAATTGGAACTTTTGTCTGGAGCTATTTAATTCCCCCTCATTTCCATGGATTTTCTTCTTTGGTTATTCATTGTCAAGCTGTTACATATTCACAGTATGCATCAGCTTGACCACAGGAAAGTTGTGCCAGCACAAAGGGTTTTTTCCCCCCTAAATTTCATTATTTTGTTGAAGTATTTTATATTCTTATTTATAGAAGAGTCCATTTGTTCCTTAGTGGTAGCATCTTCCTCCCAAACAAACCTTAACCCACCTTAATTTACAGTGAACTGCCTTAGCTGTTGGGTGATTCACTGCAGACTTTCTTTTGATATTGGCATGCTTCTTCTCTCACTAAGACAGATAAATAAAATCTGAACAAGAACTGCACTCCCCACTGTCCAGCAAAGCACTGTTCAACTCAAGATGTATATGGGGCAGAAAGAGAATGTGTGTTCAAATCAGTAAGCAGTTACGATTTAATTTGCTGGGAGAGCATGAACTAGGCAGATTTTGCATCATGAAGTGGAAAACAGTAAAGCAGTTGCAGTATCAGACAGAAAATACTATCTGGTGGGCAGCACTAGTGAACTCTTTTCCTCCAGATATGTAGATATGCATAGTTTTTTCTCAGTAGTTTACAATGAACACATTATTCTGTTTTAAATATTCCTCAGACCTGTTTCACATACGACAAGCTATCATTCCCACACATTACTAAGTCATGAGAAATGTTAATTAAAAAAAAAATCTTTATTTTTTTAAAATGGAGTACAGCTACATCAGCTGTGGTTACTGGTTTGATTTCAAATCCAGAAACCACACTAAAGGCTGTTTTCCTTACATCAGATGTGGTGATTAATATGTGGTAGACTCGGGCTCCAGATTTTTACAGCTCTGTTAATTGATCATGAGCCAGAGCCTGGGGCTGTATAATTAAGTTAGCTGGAAAATTAATGCAGGAATTGGCTTCTAGATTTGATTGGTTTAAAAATCTATGAATACACTTATTTAATCCTTTTGAATTAAACTTGATGCCAAAAAAATTATGTTAACTACATCTGCAATTTCATAACTTCAGGGCAGTATTCTTTTTCTGCCTTTGAAATCAGTGATGTTTGCACAAAATAGAGTCATCTTAGATGATCTAGTAAAAGGTCTCTCTGTCACTGGTTAGAGATGCTGGATTGTCTGTGCCTTTGGTCTGATGCTTACAGGCACAGACATTATATTAACTGGGATCTAGGGACCAAATGTCCTTACTTACAGCTCAACAGTGGATTGCTGTGCCTGTGCAAAAGCCCTCTGAGGTAAATCAGACTCCATGTGGGTGCAGCTTTTACATGCACATTGCAGGACCACAGGAACAGGGCCTCATTAAACAGTGGTTGGTGTTACATATTGTGCCTACACTATGGGGAAGTAGGTATATTGCCTCTCCCTTGTATTTTGAGATTGAATGAGGTCTCCAAACAAGATTAAAAATCCTATAGCAAAAACATCCTTGAAAGAAGGGTAAGGAGTAAGTAAACACTCTCTAGTTCTGAGCTCATCCATTGCCTTCCCATAACTCAGGAATAAATACAGTCAGCAATTATACTGAAGTCATAATTAAAGTCAGTGCAGTAAGTGTAATGCTGGGGACAAGGAAATCCAGTTTAGGCTTAGTGAATAGATACCAGGTGTTTTGAAAAAAGGTGTTTTGTTTTGCTTTGTTTTGTTTTGTTTTAAATCTGTAATGAATGTGCACTAGTTTTTGTCACATAATATAGCCAGTTTATTCTGTTTTGGGTTAAGTTTGCCATTTGAAACCACATTAAATGACTATTACTCAGCAAGTTTAGGTCTTTGTAGAGTCATTTTAGGGCTGCTTTTCCTCACAGATGGGAGGTGACATTATAAAGCCAGGGGAGAAAGAAAAACCATGATGGACAAATAAAAGTGAAATAAGAAATAGCTCTCCCAGGACTTTCTCGCACTTAATTGCATTTAGACTTGTCAAAGAGAAAGAACCTTAATCAAGGGACCCTTAATGATAATATATGTGCAGTATAAAATATTTTGTTAGAAAAAATGCAAGGCAAAAGTAAAAAGCCCATTACTGAAAGTGCACCAGGCATCAGTAATAAATAAACCAAGACTGAACATAATTGGGGTGAAGGGTTATGGTTGTACAATTAAAGTTGTTATGCTAAGGTGATGTCCTAACATTACTAGCATAACCAAGAAGCAAGTCTTTATTCTAACTTTTAGAAGCAAGCTACTGTGAGGGGAGAGAAAGTCTTCTACTGCTTTATTCGGTTTATTTGGGAGCTACAGGAGTGCTAGACCAAAACTGAGGTTGTCTTACTGTTCTTGCAGTTCTTCTTAACTGGATGGAGGAGCAAAATGAGAACAAAATATGCATATTGCATATAATTTTAAAGCAGCAGAAGATGATAAAATCAGTAAAAGGAAATGCTGTTGCTCTGGGAATTCAACATTTTTAGTGTTATGACTGAACATGAACTAAAAGCTTCCACATTCTTAAATTCCTAACTAGTGTTTTAATATTGGACCATGGTTAAAGAAACCTCTTAACTTTTTTATCAGGATAAACTGTTTTTGAAAAGACACCTTTTGTATTTTTTGCTACAGCCTTGCTTCTGTCTGCATGAGTTGTTAATCAAAACCTTAGAAATGATAGAGGTTCAACCAAGAAAATCAGTAATTATATTTCAACAAAACATTCCAGATTTTGAACCTCTATAGAATTATGCATAGTTCAAGTAAATCTCAGCCTTCTTCCAGATATACTTTTTCTGTAATGTGAACAGATTTAATGTAAAAATCTTTAGAAAGTAGCATTTCAGTCATGGCAGGTAAAGTTATAAAGATGAATAATACTTAAGGAGGAATTGGGAAGTTTGTAGAACAAATCATTAACAGCTTTTATTTTACTACCTTCTCATCTATTGTAGTCCCTTGCAAGTTCTTCTTTTGACTGATATAGGCACTACATGTCTTCTGGTAGGAAGTTGAGGTTTCCTTTCTTTGCCTTCACAAAGTGGTAATAATTAGCTAAACAAGGATATATAACAAGGGCTTGATTTTCTTCCACTGGTGGTGACTGAAAAATTGTAACTGGGACAGTTTATTTTTCTTTTTCTATGATGTGCTGCCATTTACACCTTTATGGAAAGCAAAACAATTGTCATTATGTTTAATTAATATTTACCATTTACTTTCCTCTGTTGGAAATTATTATGTGAAATACACTCTTTGAGGGAATCTGTGTCAGCACCTTCTCCGGAAGTATATGGTTTTAAGAAGATTAGCATCCTGAACACACTAGGATTTACGTATGAAGGATCCCATCCTGTGGTATTTATTCAGACATAACTTCTGTCCCACTTTCCATGAAAATTTCAGTGTTAGCTCCAAAAAGTTCCATCTTCTGTTATGTGGCTATGCCAGTAGTGCCAACACTGGAGGATTTGGATGACCTTATGTCATGCCCCACACGATTGCACATTATGTTGTCTATAGAATCATTTCAGGACTGCCTTTTTTCACAGGGTGAGATAAAATTATATGTAAAATTCTGATGGGCAAATAAAAGTGAAATACAAACTGTAATACTGATATTTATTAGGAAAATAATTCACTTAGGTTTCCCTGAATGTGTTGCCTCTGCCTGTCTGAAACTTTTTTCTGGGCAGAAATTGAAAAGTTTGGATATTTCTGTGGGGAATGCAGGCTGGATCTAACACCTCTGCTGCACCTGAGCTCACAGGTGGCCACTGCACACACAGGAAATTTCATGTGCAGATCCGATGCTCTACACAGCACTAGACCATATATTTCTGTCCAAAATGTCCTGGGCAAAATATTTCCAGAACTTCTTGGAGGAAGTAGGGCAACACTACTTCATCATTCAAATTCTATATATTTGCTGTGTCTTTCCTAGGAGTTCTCTGCTGTTACATTTCCCAGTGAAGTTTCTGAACTGGAAGTTCTGGTCCTCCTGGAAGTCAATAGTAACTCAACTGACTCTTTTTTTTATTTTTTTCTTCCTTTTTTTTTTTTTTCAGTTTGACCAGTGAACAAATTCTCTGGAGCTTCGTCTTCAAAGACCTTGGAGTATTGTAGAGAAGAAGCCTAAGCGAGAAGATAATAACACTGAAAATCAGTTTGAGCAAGACTCTGGTGTACAGTAGTTTACTGGCTTCATTTTGGTCAAAAATGTTAAACTAACATTGGAACTTAAATCTTATTCATATATAGGGCTGTAGTAAGTTTTCAATCTTACTCACTGAGTTAAATATTCAAAAAATACAATGATGGGCCATATATCTACACAAATCTATGAATTTTCTAAGGTCACAGGGAAAATTCTGTGAATCCCAGGTCTCAGCATAGAGTAATAAAATGTAAGGTGCTGAGGCTTTTTGCCTGTTTCACCAAACCACACCCTTGGTAGGACAGATGGGTAGTTCTACACCCCTGAGATTACAGCTAGTGACATTTCTAGACCCTTGGAGGCATCACATCTGGCCCAATGTGAGTGGCTGTAATATTGTTCCAACAGAAATAGTGCCATATCATGTGAAGAAATCTCTGCAGGCATGGGGAAGCCAATGCAACAACCAGTTTCCAGCTCCTCATTTATACCTGACACACTCTGTAGAATCTAGAAGACCTGGTGTTTGCGAATAATTTTGAAGAGGGCTGCAGAATGATGACAGGGAAATTAAAGTACCTTGACTATTAAAGACAGAACTGAAACTGGTCTAGGAAGAGTGACGGGTGCTCCTTCTCTTTAGTAGACACATCTGAATTTTAAGCCACTCTGACTGGTGTTCATGCTACCAGTCACTTCAGTAAGGGGGAGTATCATGGAGGAAGTCTGGTGTTGTATGTCTGGTAAAGCAGGAGGGAACAAGGCAATGCCAGCATTGAATATAAGTAGTTAAAACAGCTGTAACAATTATTTTGAGTAACTGATTATAAGCACTTAATTTCAGTGGTGAACAAGAAAACCTAGGACACTCCTGTAGGCAAGGTGAAAATTTGCCTATTTTCTGTCTATCCTAATGCATTCATCATAACAACAACTCTGAAGAGCCCTCTTTTATAACTTTTGTAAACTGGGGAGTTAACAGAAGTGTTAATAACATGGATATCAAAAGACTCATCCTAGCACCTCTGTTCCTGGTTGCTGTTCCCTTCAGGAGTATTAGTGACTGCACCACTTAAAAGCACAGAGCCTCGGTGATAAAGCTCCCGTTCAATTTGATGCATGAGAATTGTACTTTCGGCATTATTGCGGACAATGGAGCCATTAACTCACTATCAATCACCAGGCTCACAGCACAGCCCGCTCTCTAACAAGAAGCCATGAGGCATAAGGTATAAATAGCAGACATAAGTCAACCTTTTTGACCAGTTGTAATTGTGAAAGAAGAATTGTAAACTGTGCTTGGGCCTCTGTCCAGGCTTTCTGAAACACCCCAGCGTGCACGTGGAAACTGGGCTAGGGAGATTTTGTTTTATTAGAAGGATCTGAGGGATGGGTCTAGAGTTCCGTCCCTTCTTCTCCCTTCCCAAGCATTCATTTTAGATGTCTTGAGTACCTCTGGGTTGTTTGACGAAGCTTTTTCTGTTGTAACAAGGCAGATTAAATTGTAACTGTTTTGACTTTTTGAAGCATTAGGAAGCCTCTCTTTGTTGTTACGTTGGCTATACTGGGGTATAGTGAGGCTGTGGGTGTAGGGAATAGTATGCCAAGAGTTAAAGTGACACAGCAGAGAATAAGTTTATGTTATTGTGGATGCTGGGAGAATTAAACCTAGACAGGCCTTCAGAGATAGATGATGATGATGACGATGATTATTATTATTATTATTATTATCATCATTATTATTATCATTATTATTATTATCATTATCATTATTATTGTTATTTCTATATTTGCAGTCTGGTTGGTTTGGTTCCATGAGAGCAGTTAAATAGCAGGATTCATACAGTACTCTTCTCCCTTTACTGTTTCTCTTCCAGGGGAAGTGAATGGAAGCTATTTTAATTGCCTTTCTTAGAGCGAATGAGATCACAAACTAGCTGCAATCTCCTTTTATAGTTCTCTTTGTTACCTGGCATGCAGGGCTAATACAAGCTTTTAAAAGTAGGCAATTCTGGTGTAAAAGTGGGGTGGTCAAGATCTGTCATTCTTCAATGGCTTCCACTGACAGCTTTATCAAAATTAAATTGCCCACTCTTCTATTCTATAGTGGAAATCCTGAGAGAAGGTAGCAGCGAAATAGCTCACTGTTTTCAGCCAAAATGTACTCCATCCCTTATGCAAAGGGATTTGCTGATGCAAAGAAGTGTAATTTACACCATCCTGTGACAGCCTTTGTGACTTTGACCTGGAAAGTAAAAAAGAATCCAGGCATGCTTACCGAAGGTGTCTATAAATAGATTTAAATGCAGTGGCTTATCTTAAGGTTAACAATAAGTTGCCCTTACAGCGCTAGCAAACTAGACCACACAGCTTTGTTTTGATTTTTACCTGAAGTATAGACCTGTGTGGCCTAGATGGATGATATCAATTACATTTGAAAGCCTGATAAAATGGAATGGAGATGATTTATCTAGCTGATACCAACCTCTCCATAAAAGCTACAGTCATTAGCAAACCTTGGCGTATATATATCATTCTTATTCTTATGAATATGTGGTGAATGTCTTCTTTTAATGCATGTATCTTCCTTGCTTTGAAGAGTTTTTCCCAGTGGTGGGAGGGCAGTGGATTATGGTGATTGTGCTGCAATTTACTGTGAGACATTGTAACCAAAGCATGCTCTGCAGATAGCCAGCATATTAATTAGTCTCACATACTCACACACACACAATTGCACCCTTCCAGATGCTGCTTCTGTCAACTTCCTGGTTGAGAAAGTATTCTTATTAAAATAAATGAAAACTATTGCTTAAACCTCTGGAGTTAGAAACAGTGCCTTCAAAAGTCTAAAACACCTCAGCATTTCCCTGTGTGCATACTGTTGTAAGACCATGCTACTGTAAGTGAATAATTTAGCACTTAAAATACTAAAGTATATGAGTCTGGTAAAATTGTTATTCCCTAATTAGTAGTTTTTTAAAACTTATGTGAAGAATGGGGAATACATGAAAATTCTTAGCAATAAGCATGGTTTCCAGGTGCTGCAGAAACATATTTGAAACTGGTTGGAAAGGAAAACTGAAGCATGTCTAGGGGAAGTCACAGAGACGGACAATCACATGCCCATCTTAAGCGAGAAATATTCTCTGAAAGTCCCCTGTATGGCAGCATAAGCATGGACATATGCATGGGTATTCCCAAATAATAGACACTATGAAAACATTTCCAGCATTTTTCAATGAAATATAAAATCCTGATGAGATTAAAAAAAGTGTTAGGGGGAAAAAGTTGATTTTTATATTTTAATAGTGTTTATTTTTCCTGAATGCCAGCTTGTGACAAACTATGATTTCTAAATATGTAATTTTGATGTTAAAAAGGTGGAATTACTCAATCTGGCACTTATACTCTTTCATTTCACACCTGTGACTGATTTATTTTAGCCCAAATTAGGCTGGGAAGTATTGTAATTTTGTAAGATTTAGAAATTTCATTTTCTAAGGAGGTGTTTTGGACAATCATTTTGGAATGCAAGAAACATGAATTTTAGGAAAGAAACTTGGAAAAGGCTTGTTTCATTTACTGAGATGGGAATTTATTGTGTATGGGAGTTTCATTTGCAGCTAACATTGCTTGGCACTTCTGGTGTGTCAGGCTGAAATTCCAGGTCTGTGGAGAATGGTAATGTAATCATTTCAGAAAATTAAATTTTGGAAGAAAAGTTGCTATAATTTCTCCTTGGATTTCATCTCAGGAATGTGAGCCTTAGTACAGATCAGAGGTTCAGGGTTTAAAGATACCTTTGGACGAAGCTGTAAAAACCCATCACTGCTATACATGAACATTTTAGTATATGTACCACTTAAATTTGTGAGGGCCTCTCTGCTAAAATGTCCAAGTGTTTTCCCCCAATGAATTCACTGTTGCTGAATGTTGATTCTCTCATGACAAACCGAGAATTACTGGGGACTCAGAATTCAAGCTTTGGCTGCTGAGATGATGTGATTCAAGGCATTGGCAGGAATCTAAATAGTCCTCGCTCCTCAACTGCATATGTTTCACAAGGCTTGCAGAGCACAGCCACATCTTGCTATTTTAGAAAGCAAGCAAGCATTATTTTGCTTATATTGCAATTAGATTGTTGACGTTTCCAGCAGAGCAGGGGTCAAATTTTGTGCAGTGTGTTGTGTGGTCAGGATGGGAAGATGACTAAACACTCTTATAATTTCCAGTTTCTGGACTGTTCCAGAGGTCACTGTGGCTTTTCTAACTGATGACATTCTCTCCTTCTTCTTAACAGCCATTTCCTTCATCCCCTGATACTCTCTCCTCCTCTGTGTCCCTCTTCTGAGACCAAACTGCTTCTTTTAGGTCCTCTCCATTGCCAAAGGGGTAGCAAGGAGTTACTGGAAATGAAAGAATTTTAATCCTTGTCTCTACAGACCAGAGTTTCTCTAGCTAAGTGTACTCTTGAGATTTACACCCAATAAGCTGAGCTCAAGACCAGACAAGCTGTGAGTTTATGGTTTGTATAACCACCAGCAGTTGGAGAAGACACATTAGAAAACATAGGACTCCTTATAGCTGAGCATGTATAGTATCTACCTAGGAAACCACAACATCTTGCATCAGTTATTCACATGCAGGCTATCGGGAGTCCAAGAGGAACTATGTGAGATGCAGGCGCACTGTGTATGTTGTGCCCATGACTGCTTTCTAAAACTGGTGGAGACAGCTCTCTTCTGCTTGTGGATGTATTACAGCAGTGTCTTTTAACTGTATGACCACAGACTGACAGTTTTGCAAGGACACTGATGGTTGTACAAGCAGCAAATAATATAAAAGGCAATGAAATAAAAGTCTTTTTCTATGTATGACACTTGCCTAGACCTCAGGAGAGCTTTTTTCCCCTATTGAATTCTCACAAGATTCCAGATATACCTATTTCTAGTATTTCACAATATCACATTGTTTGACATTGGAGATGTAGTGTTCTTCTATAATGTAGTCCTTAGCTCTTACTATAACTGTCTCAGCTGGTATCCCTTGTACTTGGCTCTGTAAAACAAAAGAGAAATATACAGCCTTTAGTTTCAAATGTTATTACATGTTATATTCCTTCCCTTCATGTTTTTCACTAAAGCTTCCAACACACTGCTCAAAGCAAGAGTGAAGTCAAGGGTTATGTAAAAAAACCAAGCAACAATAAAATGGCAGCCAACACATAGTGTTCTTCTAAGTATTACTCTTGTGTTATTAGTATACGAGTGATTCTCAAGTGCCCAAATTTCCTGGCTACCACAGACTCAACCTCTTACATGAACACAGGTTATTCCTTTACCTCGAGCCGTAGCTTTTACTAGGTTGGCAGTAGTGATCAATGCAGTGATCAACAAGACTCTTAGTTAGCAGAGATGCTGAGGTAACTGTCTTTCCTTCCAGGTAGTAGGAGGAAGTAAACATCTTTAACTGTATTTCTATAGAGTTTTAATACAGGACTATTCCTGGATAGTCACCCACTGCTATTAGCCTAGGTGGGAAATCTGAAGGGTGACAATAGGAGTTTTAAGACAAAAATGTTTGGGTGTATTGATAAGGTCAAGACCCGTTTTTGCAGAAGGGAAAGCTAGAAGAAAATCTGCTTTCTGAATCAGCATCTCTCAGTCTCTGCTGCCTGAGAAGCAGTTACACTGAAGTGGCTTTAACACAACATAAGCTTGTTCTTTGTCAAGAATGTCTCATTATGTAAGTCTTGCTGATTTTTAAGATCTGGAGTTTTCATACACTTAGCACAGATGGAGAACAAAAGGAGCACAATGACTGATTTTACTCAATCATTAAGGAATTTTTGATATAGCTCATTAATGTAAGGTGGACACACTAAAGGTTGCTTTTTAAGGAAGATTTAAACTGATAATCAAATTTTATTAGTACTCATGAAGTCTTTCTTTAGGCTATCAAGAATCATCTGTATGATGGATTCTGCAGGTTTTAAAACTGGGAACTAAACTAAAAATTCAATTTTTTGTACACTAACCTAACAGATACTATTTCTGAAATTGAATATTTTATACTTAGGCTACTAAAGAACAAACAAAACCCTAATGATTTAGTTAAGTTTAAGAGACATGCAAATGATTGGGTTGTGACGGTATAGTAACATAACGTAACAACTCAAGATAACAATATATACTAAGATATAACAACAATTTGTACAACAAAATAAACTCAACATATCTAAGTGAAAAGGAAAAAAAAAAGACATTTGGAACTGCTCATGTGTTCTATAATGATTTACAATGAGTAAAATTGTATTTATTGAGTTTAAAACCAAAAAAGATAATATCTTTTTTTTATAAGGAAATCTGCTTATAACACAATAGATAGGTGTACATTTGAAATATATACATTGCATACAAATATATCATATAGGTACATGTATATTGATATATATACACACATGAAATAACTCCTGGAAAGTAATAATATGCCACTTGTGGCATTTTTAGAAGGAAAAATCTATTTATTGGGTAGAAAACTTTCATTACTGGAAAGCACAAAATTCAAGATACTTCTGTCAAAGATTTTGTTAAGAGACTGCAAACTTCCCCCATGTGGAACTGAGCCAGTGCCAACCAGCTCCAAGATAGACCTGCCACTGGGTGCATCTGGTCAAGGCTGAGTCAGACAACAATGGTGGTAGCACCTCTGGGATAACAGATTTAAGAAGAGGTAAAAAACACTGCACAGCAGCAACTGGGAGAGGGGAGTCAGAATATGGCAGAGGAACACCTCTGCAGACACCAAGGTCAGTGAAGGAGGAGGGGGAGGAGGTGGTCCAGGCTCCAGAGCAGAGATTCCCCTGCAGCCTGTGCTGAAGACCATGGTGAGGCAGGCTGTGCCCCTGCAGCTCGTGGAGGTTAACGGTGGAGCAGATATCCACCTGCAGCCTGGGGGGGACCCCACGCCAGAGCAGGTGGATGTCCACTGGAGGAAGCTATGACCCCATGGGAAGCCCACACAAAAGCAGGCTCACAGTCTGCTCCTGAAGGACTGCACCCTGGGGCAGGGACCCATGCTGGATCAGTTTGTGAAGAACTGCAGCCCGTAGGAAAGCCCATGCTGGAGAAGTTCATGAACGACTCTCTCCTGTGGGTGGGACCCCACAATGCAGCAGGTGAATAGTGTGAGGAGGAAGGAGTGGCAGAGACAAAGTGTGATGAACTGACCACAACCCCCATTCCCCGACCCCTGCACTGCTTGAGGGGAGGAGGTAGAAGAGTTTTCAGTGAAGTTAAGCCCAGGAAGAAGGGAGGGGTAGGGAGAAGGTGTCTTTTAGATGTATTCTTATTTCTTACTATCCTACTCTCTTATTCATTGGCAATAAAATAAATTAATCTCCCCAAGTGGAACCTCTTTTTCCCATGATGGTAATTGGTAAGTAATTTCCCTGTCCTTATCTTGACCCATGAACTTTTTGTGTATTTTCGCACTCTACCTTGTTGATGGAGGGAAAAGCGATAGAGAGGCTTGGTGGGCTTTTTTATTTTTTTTTCTTAATAACGGACTCAGCTGACTAATGTGAGAGATTCAGAAGGTCCAGTCTGCATTTGTGGAAATACTTGTTGAAGTTCAAACTCCATATTAAAAACAACCATGTCCATGCACATTGGTAGGCACTATGATTATGTGGTTCTCCTTCTGAGAGGATATAGAGCACCAGGGCCTGAGTGTGCTGCATAATGGAAGAAGAAAATGAGGAATAATAAACAGCTGAATAACTTTGTCCTTTGAGTAGAAAAGGGAACCAGAAAAAATTTGTTGGAGAAAAACTGAGCCAGCGTGGACATGTGATCAAAAGTCAGTCTGACTATGGCTATGGCTGGGATGACTGCAGGAAGGAAAACAATAAAATAGTAGAAATGGGATTTTTTTGTTGTTGTTGGTTGTTTTTTGGGGGTTTGTTTGCTTGCTTGGGTGGTTTGTTTTTTTTAATAACAAACTTTTGCATCCTTTTTGCAGTTTTTCATTATCCTAAACTTCATCTACTAAAGCAGTCATGAAGGAATACTTTTTAATGGAGCGAACCTCACTTTTAGATAAATAAACAAATAACAGCTTTTTTGAATTCCATATTAGATTACTGTTTTGTCTACATGGTCCTTTAAAACTATTTGGAAATTTCACTTTTTGCATGCCATCTGTTTAAGTGTTGCATCTTGTGGGAAGCTCTCCATGTTGCCTGTCATTTTATGTCTAGTCACAGTTATAAAGGACTAGGTTTTAATCTACTAATCACTTTGAAAAAAAAATGCCCTTTCTGAATATTTCTTCCTCTGCCAGTGAAGTAGAGACAGAGTTTCAGTTCATACAGCAAATCTCAATCTTTTCTGAACAGGATAACTGTTCACATGGCACAGTGGAAGAATTCCAGTATGGAAAAATCTGGAGTAGTTTTATGTTTTAGGGTTAGATTCCTGGTTGGTATAAATTGAGATAGTTTTCTTTAAGTTTCAAGCTAACTAATAATAATAGAGTGTTCATAAACCACTGGTGTGGTTTTCCCTTCTGTCTTTCTAATTAAAAAGCATTTATGTGGTCAGAACAAGGGACACAGATACATGCTTAGAGTTAAATGGCATAAATGTCACATAAAACACTGTCACCCACCCTAAAATACCCAGTGGGATATTGCTTTTTGGAATGAAGCAAGAATGCATAAATTTTTACATTATCCCAGCCATTTCACATTTCAGTGGTTTTAATCTTAACATGAGAAGAGTTTACATTGTTATTCTTCTCTAAGAAAGACAATTTTAGAATACCGTATCATTATGCGATGCATCCTCTGTAATGTTTGTCAGTTGTACTGTTGTCTATATATTTGAACTACAAAATCTATTATGCCAAATAATATTAACTGTATTGCTACACAACAAGTCTATTGTACTATGCTACCTTTTCTTGGAGTCTGCAGAACACCTATTAGCTTAGGTTATTTATTAATGCCATTAGGCACCCTTTCTTTGGGCTAACGGATTTGCTGCTTGTAGGTTTGAGAGGTTTAAGTCTCTTCTGTGATGTGTCGACTTAACAAATGGCAAAGGTGTAATGCATTGAGATTTATAAAGTAACGTGGTGGTTAAGCATTTACAAATGTTCTTAAGCTTGAACGGAGGTAGCTTAAGCTTGCGCTCCTACCAAGTGAAGGACAGCTTCTGCAGCCATTGCTCCTCATGGAGTGGCTTCTATTGATGCAAGGCAGCCTTCTTTCTGTGGGCAGTGACACCTAAGGGTCAAAAAGTGATTAGAAGGGTGAAAAGAGGAAATCATAAGCCTTTATGTTTTAAATGCTTAGTTATAAAATTGACTTGGAGATGCAGTTAAAATAAAAAAATATTGCAGACAAATTATGATGAATTATAACTAGGAGCAACTGAGCTCCTCAGGGAAGGGTAATGAGAAGTGATTGCAGATGTTTAGTTAGCAGAGCTAACAGCTTTTAAATGCCTACACAACTTAGTTTCTTGAGAAGGGAGAGTCAGCTTTTTAGTCTTCCACTGGTAGGTACAGCCAATTTTTTGTTCTTTCTGAAAGGACTAAGGAACTGTTGGATGTTTCTGTTCCTTGATCAGTTGTTGCATGCAAGGAGGGAGGAGTTTGTAGGAAATTCAAAAGGAGATAGTACTTCCATTATTTGAAAAGTACTGATGCAAACTAGTCTAATCTGTTCAATTAAAATGAATAGGTACTTTTTTGCAGGGGTAAAGGTTGTGGAATCTGGCTTTCTGAATAAACATAAAGACATGCCTCTGAGCACATGCACATATACGTGTGTTTCTCAGTAAACATAGATAGCTACAATTCTTTCTGTATTGTATTGGGATTTCTTTGTGATGATGAGAGATAAGAGAATATCTAGAGTAAAGTGGCCTCAGAAACATTAATTTTACTTCGCTGACACTTCAATGCAATGTATAGTCTTTCCTTAAATAATCCTGTATTATGCTTTCCTCCCTTCACAGGACGTCCTCATTTCAGAACTTTCACTATTGCCTTTTATCTTTCCCTCCCTTTCAAGGAAAGTCACAGGCTTTTGAGTTGCTTCAAAGGCTTCAGTAGATTTTCTAAGTCCTCATTTGAACATACAAGTGTTTCTTGCTATGGTAACCAAGCCAAAACTTAATCAAAGAGTCTGTGGGTTTCCACTTCAGTGCTGGAAACCTTGGTACCTATTCATCAGTGAGTTTATGTTAGCCTCCTGTATATTATAAATCAAGGCAGAAAGGTTCAGTGTATAAGTTTGAAGTATTGGTTAATAGCATGTACACACTAAAGGTAGGACTCAGCCTAATTTCAAAAGTATAAATTACTGAAACAGAATTAGGATTTCAGTGGTAATTATTGTTTAGAAATGAGTGCAGTGAGGGTCCAGTCAGGACTTTCTCATTTTTCCAGCTACCTCTAGCCCTGTATCTTAGGCAGATATGGTGGATAGTCACAGAAGGCAAACAGAGCATATGGGGCTGAAATCACCCCTGTTCCCTGGTTACCATAATCTCAGACTTAACACAGCTTCCTGTGGCAAAGGCCTCTTCAAAATGTAAGGGGAAAAATATGAGCAACCTGGCTGTATCTAGTACCACAACATCCTGGTAGCTGCATATTTTCCTTTTACAAGCTTAAATTGCTTTATATTATATGAGTACTGTTATGATGCAGTAGCATAATTGAAAGGCAGATGTGCATAAAAAAGGAAAATTACAAACATTTCTATTATCCTTTTAAATAATAGCACTTCAAAGAGCTGAATTAAAATATACACATAATATTAAGACAGAACTGATTAGAAAAGGTCATAAATTGTCATTGTATACTAAATCTCCTAGTCAGTCCAAATAACCTCAAATTCAAATGTAGTGACACGTTCTAATATATCAACTGTGAAAGTAATATGGAGAAAGGTCTTAGGCATAGAAATAATTGCAAAAGACACAATGAAAGAGTTTTATTCTATGCAGCTAAATATCTTTTGGTTGTCCAGTTAATATATTTAGCTATAGTCCATTGGGTTGGACTCCATAAAATTTTCCATCCAAATCTTTTTTTGGACTGAAAATTAAGTAGCAATTAATTTTCTTTTTTAATTTTACTAGTTGAATTTCATTTGTGTTGTGAGCATTGCAACATGGCAGGATTATTATTGGGAAGTTCTTATGTTGCTAGTCTCTAAGAATGATCGTGTTGTGGTTAACATTGTCTACACATTGGCTATGACCAGGTCCATATTCTGTCTGCAATGGTGACTACGAACAGAAGAGAGAATGTCCACATTTCCCTCCCCCCTGCCCCACAGTATACTTGGTAGGGTTCTCCAGATCTACTGCCAGTTGTAGGAAGGATTGCTGCCTTTTGATCAGCCTTGCTCCCAGAGGCTTCTTTTGGTGGCACCTTGTTTTGGAACAGTCTGTGACTGGTCAGCCCCTACCCAGATAGTCAAAATTCTGAAACCCTCTTTTATAGCCTAATTAAAACTGTCTGTTATCCAGATTGAATCACCCCATGATTCCTTGTAGAGAAGCCATTCCCTGTGTTTGATCATCAGACTCTGCTAGTCACACAGAGTGACAGCAAAACTGGCATAGATGATACCAAGGCATAGAAAAAAGGATGACAGTTGCAAGGTGAAAAAAGGCTTCATGATTAAAAAAATGTGGTACTTCTTGATGCCAAGAAAGCCATGGTAAATATGCAGTTATCTGGAGGCAAGGAATTAGGAAGACATAAACAATGACAAGGGAACAGAAAAGGTGTGAGAAACAGCAGATAACCAATAGGTCACAGGGGTAGGTAAAAAGTGAAACTGAGGTTAAAAGACAGTGGAGAAAACAGACAATTGGAAGATAAGTCTTTCAAGACAACGTGTCTTGAATATCCAATTATTCCTATTTTGACCAGTCCTGTGGCTACTCCTGTCCTTTGGAATCACTGCTTATTAATTCCTGCAGTTTTTTTCTTAACATGATTGTGCTCTTAAGACCATAGTGATGCACACTGTGGTATCTACTAGGGAGTAAAGGACACTGTGGAGTCTAAATTGAATTAGATTTTCAAATAAAAAACCCAAAATCTCATGTTCTGTGTTAAGACCCCTCAGTATACGAATCCAGTCAGACTCTGGAATCCTTTGCTTTTCTTCCTGCTGTGGTTATTAGGTATGTGTCTGGGGTTATTTTTCATCCTGAAGAAGTTGGCTGGTTAATGTAATTTTGGTCAAGCTGTAAAGATTTTTTTTAAGAAGTCTTGCAGCATTTCTTTGAGACATTCATATTCTAGAGTGGCCTGATCCCTAAAATCTCATTTCATTTCCCCTGAGGCCAGTTTGCCACATTTATGGTCATAGTACAAGAGAGCTGACATTGTAGGTGTTGCCCCTATTTCTAGTTAGTGGAAATGTTTTTCGAAATGAGATAATCAGGCTAACACAAGAAGGCTGTGATAAGTATTAAAGAAGTCATGCTTTTGACCTGACAGCTTCAAAAATTTGTAGACCACAATGAGTGCTGCCTTTATCTTAAAGCTAAATTGAGGTTCTAGAAATTTGTTGTTATGCAGATTATGACAATTTTTGTGTCAATATCCCAGAAAGAGAAAACATACAGATTGTTCAATACTGAACTGTCACATAGTAGAGAAATGAGAAAAAAAGTGAATTAATTTGCAGATTTATTTGGTTTGTGTAATAGGGAGTGTAAAACAGTAAGAACCCAGTTGCCTAGCTGTCACCTGCCTCCAGGGTACAATCAAACACTGCCAGTGAATCAATATGCTAAGAAGATTTTTTTTTTTTGTAGCTGGAGTTTAACATGAGGCTGTAAGTGCTCCAGGTGGCAGGGTCATTTGTTCATTACTGACTTTTCACAATAAACAATTGTGGTCTCATGACATGACAACAGTAATTTACAAGGGAGGAGGAAGAAAAGCAAAGAAACCCCCAAACCCAGAACTCTGAAGGAAAAGACCCCCGAGAAATTCCTATAAATCCTAAGAAATACTAGTCAAGATTATGGCAACAGAAGCAAATACTGCAGTAAAAGCCCATTATGTTGTTCATTTGCAGCGTAGCCGATTCACTTCATAAAGAACTTTTTAAAATTGCTTTTCATTAAAACCAGAATCTGGTATCAATACTAGCATCACCCTGCATGCTTCAGGCAGAGATTTAACTTTTACATTGTTGCTTCATATTCCTTTTTTCCCTCTTCTTAATGCAAAGCCTACAGATCATCTGAGGGATGAATTCCAATGGGTACTGTGTTGTTAATTTATGAAATCTGTGGCTTTTAGAGATTATTTTGTTAAAATTAGTGTAAGCACTGGTGATGCAAGATAAGAAGAAAGAGCATTACACTGCTTATGCGTTTCTTCTGAAGTCTGAAAATCCTATTTACAGACCAACTTTAACATGATTTAAGACTTCCAGCAGTGTTTCTGGAAGCATAATAAGTAAAGATTGAAGTTGTGAGAGTGGGTGTATGTCAGCTTCCAATTTCTTTTGGGGAGTGCGGTATGTAAAAGTGGAACTCAAGTTTGCCTGAATTTAAGGCTCTGGTGTTTGGCATTTGCTGCTTGTGTGCGAACAGCATGACCACACTTTGAAAGGACAGACTAAGAGAGAAGGAGGAAGGATCTTTGAAAGTGTATTGCTGTGGGGTTGAGTTTGCCCCTTTAATAACCATTAAATAATCAATAAATAATTATCCTGGCTTTTGCTGTTAACCTAAATATTTGTCTCCTGTCCAGTGTGAGAGAAAGGTATCCTTTCAAGGAAGATAATTGTATATTGCCTAGGAAAATGGATGACCATGGAGAAACATATCCAGTACCTGAGGAAACTAGCTGTGCTTGAGGTGATTTGTAGTGACCTAGGCGATCAACAGTCATCCAAAGATCCAGATGAAGCTGAGTGCACACGGCCCATGTGGTGAAGTTTGTACAGAGTGCACCATCAACGCATGGGAACTCATCGGCAGTAATGTCCTGGAAAGATGATGAGGCACCAACGGTGGTGGACATGATTGATAGACTCTGGAATTATGAAGCAAATCTCTCTTCCTCTCTTGTCTTGGCTGTGGAGAAACTGTCCCAGGAGGTCCAGCAGCTTGAAGAGGATATGTCCTACTCCCTACCAGTACGAACCAGTATCTCAGCCACTAGGAGTAAGCGTCCCTTTGCTTGAGAGAGATGATACACACCACAGGACATCCTATGGTGTTACCTGCGTGACCATGGAGAGGACATGAGGAAGTGGGATGGAAAACCTACCTCAACTGTAGAGGCATGGGTACGTGAGCTGCAAAGAAAAACAATCACTCAGGGGAGTTTCTCCAGGAGAGCTGCTTCTCCAGTTTCCAGTGAGCAGGTCCCCAGACAGAGGAGTAGAAGTGCTGATTTTATTTCTGAGCTTAATAGAGAGATTCTTGAGTCACATTTACAGGAAGTGAGTTGCAAATGCCGTGATTGGAACTAGAGGGGCCCTGCCTCCAGCCAGTTGGAGGAAAGGGATAACTGGGCTTACTGGACTGTGTGGATTTGGTGGCCTGGCACATCCGACTCACAGGAGTATAAAGCTTTAGTGGACACTGGTGCACAGTGCACCCTCATACCATCAAACTATATAGGGGCAGAACCCATCAGTATTGCTGGAGTGACAGGGGGATCCCAAGAGCTAACTGTATTGGAGGCTGAAGTGAGCCTCACCAGGAATGAGTGGCAAAAGCACCCCATTGTGACTGGCCCAGAGGCTCTGTGCATCCTTGGCATAGAGTACCTCAGGACACGGTATTTCAAGGACCCAAAAGGGTACAGGTGGGCTTTTGGTGTAGCTGCCTTGGAGACTGAGGAAATCTTACAGCTGTCTGCCTTGCCTGGCCTCTCGAAGGACCCTTCTGTTGTGGGGCTGCTGAAGGTCAAAGAACAACAGGTGCCCATTGCCACTGCAACAGCACACCGGCAGCAATATTGCACCAATTGAGACTCTCTGATTCCCATCCCTGAGCTCATTCATTGAGTGGAGAGTCAAGGAGTCATCAGTAAAAGCCACTCACCCTTTAACAGTCCCATATGGCCAATGGTCTAATGGAGAGTGGAGGCTAACAGTAGACTATTGTGGCCTGAACGAAGTCACGCAGACAGAGAGTGCTGCCGTGCTGGACATGCTACAACTTCAATCCGAACTGGAGTCAAAGGTAGCCAAGTGGTATGCCACAATCGATATTGCTAATGCGGTTTTCTCCATCCCTTTGGCAGCAGAGTGCAGGCCACAGTTTGCTTTCACTTGGAGGGGTGTCCAGTACACCTGGAATCAACTGCTCCAGGGGTGGAAACACAGTCCTACCATTTGCCATGGACTGATCCGTAATGCATTGGAACAAGGTGGAGCTCCTGAACAACTTCAATATATTGATGACATCATCGTGTGGGGCAACACAGCAGAAGAAGTTTTTTGAGAAAGGAGAGAAAATAGTCCAAATCCTTCTGAAAGCTGGTTTTGCCATAAAACAAACTAAAGTTAAAGGACCTGCACAGGACATCCTGTTCTTAGGAATAAAATGGCAAGATGGGCATCGTCAGATTCCAATGAATATGCTCAACAAAATACCAGCTATGTCTCCACCAACTAGCAAAAAGGAAACACAAGCTTTCTTAGGCCTTGTGGGTTTTTGGAGAATGCATATCCCAGATTGTAATCTGATCGTAAACCTTCTCTGTCAAGTGATCCAGAAGAAGAATGATTTCAAATGGGGCCCTGAGCAACAACAAGCCTTTGAACAGATTAAACAGGAGATAGTTCATGCAGTAGCTCTTGGGCCAGTCTGGGCAGGACAAGATGTAAAAAATGTGCTCTGCACCACAGCCGGGGAGAATGGCCCTACCTGGAGCCTCTGGGAGAAAGTGCCAGGGGAGACCCGGGGTTGACCCCTAGGATTTTGGAGTCGGGGATACAGCGGGTCTGCAGCCCGCTATACTCCAACTGAAAAAGAGATATTGGCAGCATATGAAGGGGTTCGAGCTGCTTCAGAAGTGGTTGGTACTGAAGCACAGTTGCTCCTGGCACCCCGACTGCCAGTGCTGGGCTGGATGTTCAAAGGAAACATCCCCTCTACACACCATGCAACTGATGCTACGTGGAGTAAATGGGTTGCACTGATCACCCAGCGGGCTCGAGTAGGAAACCCCAGGCACCCAGGAATCTTGGAAGTGATCATAGACTGGTGAAGGCAAAGATTTTGGATTATCACCAGAGGAGGAGGTGACACGTGCTGAAGAAACCCCACTGTATAACAAACTGTTAGAAGATGAAGAGCAGTATTCTCTGTTCACTGATGGGTCCTGTTGCCTTGTGGGAAAGCACCGGAGATGGAAGGCTGCTGTAAGGAGTCCTACATGACAAGTCGCAGAAGCTGCTGAAGGAGAAGGTGAATCGAGCCGGTTTGCAGAGGTAAAGGCCATCCAGCTGGCCTTAGACATCGCTGAACGGGAAAAGTGGCCAGTGCTCTATCTCTATACTGACTCCTGGATGGTGGCAAATGCCCTGTGGGGCTGGTTACAGCAGTGGAAGCAGAGCAACTGGCAGTGCAGAGGCAAACCCATCTGGGCTGTCACATTGTGGCAAGATATTGCTGCCCGGGTAGAGAACCTGGTTGTAAAGGTACGTCATGTGGACGCTCACATCCCCAAGAGCTGGGCCACTGAAGAACATCGGAACAACCAGCAGGTAGGTCAGGCTGCCAAGATTGAAGTGGCTGAGGTGGATCTGGACTGGCAGCATAAGGGTGAATTATCGAATTGTATTGAATGATACAATGGACTATTAAAGACTACACTAAGAGCAATGGGGGGTGGAACATTCAAACACTAGGATACGCATTTAGCAAAAGCCACCTGGTTAGACAACACAAGGGGATCTGCCAATCGAGCTGGCCCTGCCCAGTCAGAACCTTTATGTACTGTGGAAGGGGATAGAGTCCCTGTAGTGTACGTAAATAATATACTGGGGAAAACAGTCTGGGTTATTCCTGCCTCAGGCAAAGGCAAACCCATTCGTGGGATTGCTTTTGCTCAAGGACCTGGGTGCACTTGGTGGGTGATGTGGGAGGATGGAGGAGTCCAGTGTGTACCTCAAGGGGATTTGATTTTGGGTGAAAACAGCCAATGAACTGAACGGTGTGATTTTAATTGCTATATAATGTTGTATGTCATCACTACTATGGTTGCTATATACCATACAAATGGTATCATGGTGGGAATCTCCCAAGTTAATTTAAAAAATGAACTTTCATTGAACTAAGCAAAGTGCAGCGGTGATAGAACAAAGGCTAACAGTGCAGCAGTGATGGAACGAGGACTGACTTCAGCATGCAACAGTCCAACACCACACACAGCACCTCTCTGAAAGACCTGTACAATAGATGGAACCCAAAGTCATGGACTAAATGAACTCAATGGACATTTTGTGGACATTTTAGAGGGGTGGTCCATAGACTAGGGGAATGATAAATGAAATCTGTATATCCTGTTAAAAGATGAGAAGGCGGGTGGGGGTTACTGAAATTTTATTGGATAGTATGGGACCTGAGCATGACGTAAATGATATGGATTAAGGGGTTTAGCTGGTCTAGAGTTAATTTTCTTCACTGCAACTGGCATAGTGCTGTGCTTTGGACTTCGTATGAAAACAATGGTGATAACACACCGATGTTTTGGTTGTTGCTGTGTAGTCCTTATACTAGTCAAGGACTTTTCCAGCTTCCAATGCTCTGCCGGGTGCACAAGCAGCCGGGAGGGGAGGGGCACAGCTAAGAGAGTAGTTTCAAACTGGCCAAAGAGATATTCCATAACATGAAACATCATGCACAGTATGTTACCCGGGAGGAGCTGGCCAGGGGCGGGAGGCAGCAATTGTGGCTTGGGGACTGGCAGTGTTGGTTGGCGGGTGGTGAGTGGTTGTATCGTTTCTGTTTCTGGTTTTTTCCCTTTTCCTTTTTATTTTACTATCATTATTGTTGTTATTATCATAAACACTATTATAATTATTATTTTATTTTAATTATTAAACTATTCTTATCTCAACCCACAAGTTGGTTTTTTTTGCTTTTGCTCTTCCAGTTCTCTCCCCCATCCCACAGCGGTGACGGGAGTGAGCGAGTGGCTGCGTGGTGTTTAGTTGCCGACTAGGGCTGAACCACGACATGTTACTTTTTCATTAAAACAACCAAGCACCAGCTAGGCATTTTCTAAATCCTTTTGTGTTCATCAAATGCCAGTTATGCATTCTGCATAACTTGCTCTGCCTGCAATTGAGCTACCACCCCCTGTGTATCTCTGAACAGAACTTCATGGACTAATTGCTTTTTAGAAGTGGTAAACAAATGGTAAGTAGCACTGAGAGGTTGGATACCAGTGCCATTTACTGCTAAATGCTGCAGTAAAAGAGATTTGACCTGCTCTTCTTTGATAACTGTTACTTGGGAAGGATAAGAAGAAAAGCAGTTTTACCTTCGTAACCAGCAGGTACCTTTTAGAAAAATCCCTTTGTGAAATGTGTGGAAAACCTGACTGTTGAACCACTTAAAACTTTTTAAAATTTTTCTTATGTGTCCCTACTGGTTTCAGTAAAGTTTCAGCTTAAGTTAAATTCCAGTGCTTAGCCTGTGGAAGAATGTACATAATCATAGTACAAGTGTGTCTCGTGTTCAGTTATCTCTGTTCTTAGATTGTTCATTACAATGATTTCTCTTACCCAAGGAAATGGTTGAAGTTTTATCCACTATTTACATTGGACACACTTCAGGAAAATTTTAAGCGTGTGTTTCATTTTTAGAATGCAAATAAAGAAGGGCCAGATGTCCTCCCCAATCCAAGACATTTTCATTAACTTCTTCATTTTTTCCATTGAGATTTGAAATGATCTGTTCCTTAAAAATTTCATCTTGAAGAAGTGTAGGGGAGCAATGGTGATATTTCTGACCAATCTAAACTTTCAAGGCATTTAAGCAAGATTTTACCAGTTTCAATAAGGATGGCATTTTTGAAACAGAAGACACTCATTTATCCCTGAACATAACACAATCCTTAGGTTAGTGCATTTATTTTGAGGCAGCCCTACTTTAATGAGCATTATTGGATGTTCTGAGAAATAGCACTTCCTTTTACAACCCTTTCTGTACTTTGAAAAGTCTGGTTTTATAAAATTCTGAATATAGGGATATAAGAAGGGATGCTCTGGTTCAGAACGGACCATTTAGCCAGTGTTCTCTCTTAAAAAGCATGTATGTCTTTCAGGAAAAGAGTGGCACGTATGGGGCATGGGAGTACGAGAATGGGCCAAGCATCCATAATTCACCCCTAATGATTCCCCAGCCTCCATACATTTTCAGCTCAGGAGATTTCCTGATCTTTTTGTCATTTATCTTTCTAGTAACTTCCATTACATATATTTTAACAGAGTTGAAGAGTTACCAATTTCACTTCTGTGTAGTGCTTAAGTGGCAAGGGTTTGGTAATGGAGCAACCTCATGGGTGGCTTCTGTGATGCTGGTTGTGGCTCTGTTATTAATACATAACATATATATAACATATCTGATGTTATTTATATATAAGAATACGTATAAGAAAGGGTAAAAACCACAGTGTAGCAGTTGTGAAAGGAATGAGAAACATATGAATGAGGCAGCCTTGCAGACACTAAGGTCAGTGAAGAGGAGAGGGAAGAGGTGCTCCAGGCACCAGAGTGGACATTCCCCACAGCTCATGGAGAAGACCAGGTTGTTCCCCTGCAGCCAGTGAGGAAACATATCAGAACAGGTATCTGCTCAGCAGCTCATGAAGGACCCGATGCCGCAGCAATGTATATGCCCTGAAGAATTGCAGACTGTGAAAAGAGTCCATGCTAGAGCAAACCCCCACTCTGGAGTAGGGAAGAAGTGTGAGGAAGGAGTGACAGAGACAAAGTGTTATGAACTGACTGCAACTCCTATTCCTCATGCCCCCTGCACTGTTTGGGGAAAGGGGAGGTAGAGGAGTCAGAAGTGAAGGAGTAAAGTTGAGCCTGGGAAGAAGGGGGGGTGAAGGTCATGGAAGGCGTCTAGTTTTGATTTATTTCTCACTATCTTGCCCTATTTTTAATTGGCAATAAAGTAAATTAATCTTCCCCAAGTTGAATCTGATTTGTCCCCAATGGTAACTGGTAAGTGATCTCCCTGTCCTTATCTCAATTGATGAGCTATTGCACCTTATTTTCTAACCCATCCTGCTGAGGTCGGGGAGTGAAAAAACAGCTGGGTGGGCACCTGGTGGTCAGCCAAGGCTAACCCACCACAACAACACTCTTCTTAAAGATTAAAGAAGCCCACGTCCATCATTATTTTCTTCTGGATTATGTTTTCAATAGTTTCTGACCTTTTAACCTTTTCTTACTCTATACTAACTGATCCACAGGTTTCCTGAAGTACCTTAAAATGGCATTTGACTCCAGCTGAGGTCTCCCCAGAGCTGATGAACTTCTGGGGTTTGCATGTTCATATTCTTGCTGTTGCATCCCAGCATTAGATTTGCTGTGTTCAGCACATCCTTACTTTTTGTTTGCTCTTTGAAGTATTCAGTTGTAGATTAATAATAAAACTTTGACTTATTCTTTTCTGAACCCATTGATATGTACCAGCCTAAGGTTTTGCATTTAAAACATGATCTGAACCTTGAGAAATCTAGGTTGAATCTCAGTTCAACTATAATCTTGCTGTCTGAACTGGACAAGCATTCTTGTTTGACTGACCTTTCTGCCTCAGTTCCCCTTCTACACCTCTCAATTTATTGTGGCCATTTAGATTGCAAGCTTTTCAGATTGCGATTGATTGTGTATATGCAATGCCTAGTACAGGGTTGTGGTTTAAGTCGGGTTGAGCATTACCAATAAAAATAAATCACAGCACTCAGTGAAAAGCCTGGAGTTTCTGCTGTTGATGACTGAGAAGGGTAACTAAAGGGACATATACCTGTGAAATAATACCTTTACACCATGCAAAAAAACCCACAAAACTATTTTGTCTTGTATTTAGCATGTGTATCTCTAGAACAATACTTTAAAAAAATAAGAAAAGAAAATGAAAAGAAAGTAACAGCATAATATTTTAGTTTGTTTAGTTTAGCCAGGGAGTAAATGAGAGAGACTAAAGGTAACTTAGGCTGAACAGAATACTCAACATCTTCAAAATTCTATGCAAGCTGTAACTAATTAAGCCTCAGAGTGGACAAAATACTTTTTTTTGGAAGCAAGACAAAAGTTTTTAGATATTCATTAGATCTGAAGAAAACCAAATTGCAGGTCAAATAGTTCTAACAAACACCTCATTTTTCCTTCCAGTTTGGCTGTTTGACAAGAAAATGTATTTTTTTAAAGGAAGAAAAAATATTCATGTATTTTTAAGGATTTCTGAATCTAAATTTTTAATTGAAGTTTTATTGTTCTTATGGTTTAGAATCATAGAATGTCCTGAGTTGGAAGGGACCTGCAAGGATCATCGAGTCCAACTCCTGTCCCTGCATAGGACAACCCCAAAATTCACACCACGTGTCTGAGGGGACTGTCCAAGTGCTGCTTGAATATCACCAGGTTTGGTGATGTGTCTGCCTCCCTGGGGAGCCTGTTCCAGTGATCCACCACCCTCTGGGTGAAGAACCTTTTCCTAATATCCAGCGTAAGCCGCCTCTGGCACACCTTCCTGCCATTCCCTCAGGCCCTGTCATTGGTCACCAGAGAGAAGAGATCAGCGCCTGCCCCTCCTCCTCCCCTTGTGAGGAAGCTGTAGACGGTGATGAGGTCTCCCCTCAGTCTCCTCTTCTCTAGGCTGAACAAACCAAGTGACTTTAGCCATTCCTCATACAATTTTCCCTCTAAATCCTTCGCCAACTTTGTGGCCTTCCTCTGAACACTGTCTAGTCGCTTTATACGTTTAATGGCACCCAAAACTGCACACAGCAGTCGAGGTGAGGCCGCACCAGCGCAGAGCAGAGTGGGACAATCCCCTCCCTCGCCCGGCTGCAATGCAGGGCTTGATACACTCCAGGACACGGTTGGCCCTCTGGCTGCCAGGGCATGCTGTTGGCTCATGTTCAGCTTGCCGCCAACCAGAAACCCCAGGTCCTTCTCTGTGGGGCTGCTCTCCAGCCTCTTGTTGCCGTGCCCAGGTGCAAAATCTGGCTCCTGCCCTTGTTAAACTTCATTTGGTTGGTGATTGCCCAGCTCTCCAGTCTGTTCAGATCCCTCTGCAGGGCCTCTTGTAGTGTCAACATCTCCTCCCAATTTTGTGTCATCAGCAAACTTAATTAGTGTTCTTTCCAGTATTAGTGTTTCTGCATCCAAGTAATTTATGAAGAGATTAAAGAGTACCGGCCCCAAGATGGATCCCTGCAGAACCCTGCAGTGACTGGCCGCCAGCCCAATGTAACCCCATTTACTGTAACGCTTTGAGCCTGACCCATCAGCCAATTGCTCACCCACTGCATTGCATGTTTATCCAGCTATATTCTGGAGATTTTGTCCAGGAGGATACTGTGAGAGGCAGTATTGAAAGCTTTACTGAAATCCAAAATTATTACATTGACTGGCTTCCCATGGTCAACTAGGTAGGTAACCTTGTCATAGAAAGAAATTAAATAAACCCTTTAAGAATTCTCTCTCATACATTAAGAAGTTAAAAGTCAGAAAAATAATGGTGGATGTCTTAACAGAGGTCAAAATATTCATCATGCAAATGGACTGGTTTGGTAGATTAGTCCATATCATGTTATCTTAGTTATCACTATGCTGGAAACAATGTTCACATTGACTTTGTAAGAACTTATGCAGCAGTGAACTGAAAGATCTCACTTACATTAGGAAAACACGTTAACTTTACTTAGAGATGAGGGAAAAGTAATTTCAGATTTAGATTTTACAGAGGAAAGAAAAGCACCAGAGGCAATTACACATTCAGTAGACAGAATTAGCTCTGGGTTGAACCTTTAGAAGATAATTTAAGCTACTTCTTTAATCAATTACCTTAATGTCAGGCCACAACTCATGCTGGATAGTACCAGCTTTTCGAGTTTGGTACTCTTTTCCTCATATTACTGTTCAAGGAAGTACTGGATCTTACACAGTTTTCGCTAGAACAGTCATTGTCTGTGCAGTAATAGTTAAGTTCTATCTAACCAAAAGGGTTTCAGTCCTCCTGACAACTTAAGTTAGACTTTTAAAGGGGTATTGGAGGTCCTTCTTTTAACATTTATTTCTTAATTTCTTGCCTAGAAAAATTGTTATGCTGTAGCCTATGAAGTTTCACATTTGTATACCTTCCAGCAGTCTCACTATTCTTATATTTTAAGGTATGGAGCAGTCATGTGTCACACTACCTTACAAAAGAGGCCAAGATAGAGAAACATGAGGGAAGAATGTTTCATAAGTGTGAATTGTTGTAGTTATGAATCTTATGAGAATGAACTTAATGTGAGTATGCAGATCAATTAGATGAGTGAACATGAATTCTTGTATTTCACCTGACATCTTTGAAAATATTGCTGGAATTGAAAGCGTTAAATATGGTGCAGTCAGCAGCTTTAAAATTATAGACACCCCCTTGTTAAATTTTATTTCAAATGGTCATTTATGGTAAACATTGGCATGTCTGAATTATCCTGTTGTATGAGACATAACACTTTAAGACAGAAATTTTTGTCTGAATTTAGGTGCATCAAGTGTAATAGGCCAACTTGATGTGATTTATTCAGTGGCTTAAGACATTTCCTCACTTAAGAGAATTAAATTATGACTCACTTAAACTGAGCAGATCTGGGCAGGAACAAACACTGACCCTTTCCTATTATACCTTGGGTATTCCTGTTATCTTTTCTAAATCTTGAGAGTTATTCTTTGCAGAAATTAATCGAATAAACATTGTTGTGGCTTAGCCGGCAACTCAGCCCCACACAGCTGCTCACTCACTCCCCCACCGGTGGGACGGGGGAGACAATCAGAAGGGTAACGCTCGTGGGTTGGGATAAGAACAGTTTAATAATTAAAATAAAACAACAACAAAAATGTAATGGAAAAAGAAAACAATAAAAGGCACAAAACCTGGGGCAGGGGAGGGAGGAAGAGGAATGAACCACCAAAACAAACTGCACATGACACAACCACTCACCACCCAGCAACCCAATACCATCATCCCCCAAGCTGCAACTGCCCCCATTAATGTACTGGTCATGGTGTCACATGGTGTGGGATGAACATCCCATTGGCCAGTCTGGGTCAGCTGTCTTGGCCGTGGCCCCGCCCCTCCCAGCCCCCCGCCAACGCGGCAGAGCACGGGAAGCTGGAAAGGTCCCCAACTACTACAGGCACTGCAGTGAAGAGAATTAACCCCTTCTCAGCCAAAACCAGCGCAGACTGGTTGAATGAGAAGTTGTATTCTCCCCTAACTGAGCATGCACATCCACAAAATCCAGTGGTACTGTGTTGTAGCTTTTTTTCCAGTCTTGAGTATACTTCAAGCAACCTGTTACTTGCTAATAGACTTCAGTACAAATGATGGCTCCTGTAACAGTTAGAGATGCTTTTTCATATTCTAGAAACAAACTGAGTTGCAATTAATGTGACTAATTTTGGTATTATTTACTGGTAGTTGTAAAGATTTAAAAATAGAAGGAATTCACTCTACTCTCTACCTCCAGCTCCAAATCTATTCAGATTATTTTTTAAAGCATGTATTTTATTATTTTGTACTCTGAGGTTCCTTTAGATCATTAGAAGAAACCGTAATCTACCAGACTCTGTCTAGAAACTTGAGGGAATCCTTTCAACAATAGCTCCTTCAAATACAGTCTTTAGCTCCCGCCTCCTTATATTCATACCCAGCTGATCCTTTTTTATTACAAATAATTCTTTATTAATGCTGTCTAACAGTAAGACAGTCAGCATTTTTTCCAGGATTTTTCCAGTATTTCAAATGTCAGAGATATACCAGAAATCCAGAGTAGTTCTCTCATTGTGAAATACAGTGGTCCATTGATAATAGAGAATAAAAGATTTTTTTCTTCTAAATGTGCAATTTTAAAAAAATCTTCTTTTAAATGATCTTTTTCAGAACTTTTAAGGTGTGTTTTGTTTATGATGCTTGAATTACAATGACAACATCACAGAAATCTATTTAGTGGCTCATATCCTGAACTGTCTTTATAAGAAATGCGATAACAGAGAGCTATGGACAGAAAAGTGAGGATATAAGATCAATCAGCATAACAGGTTAACAGCTTCTCTGTACATTACAGAAAAGGAGACTGAGAGAAGGATTTTTCCAAAGACGGCAATGGGATATTGAAGATAATTATGGAGATTTCTCAGTCACAAAGAGCAGAAACAGGAAATATTGGAAACTACTTGTTCAAACGCTGAAAAAAATATTATGGAGGTGAACATTTCTAGTTGTCGGTCACAAGATCCAACGTTTTGACACTGAACATATGTGTAGTGTGATAGGATGTTTAGAAAAAAAGCCTTATTTCTCTGTGTGGTTTTTGCTTTGCTTTTTTAAGGGTTTGTCAAAAACTAATATTAAAAATTCATTTCTAATAGAGCTTTCTTGTGATGAGAAAATTTCTGGATGTTCTTCATGGTACATTTTCCTTTCTGTGGAAAGTCCAGCAATGAAACACACTCTGTGCTATCCTAAGAGAATGTTTATGTGATGGGACAAGAAAAAGAAACAGCCTTGGAATGTGGGGTGGCTTGCAATAAAATATTGAAATTAACAGCTGCAAAGCTTGGAGGGCCAAAACATGATTCCAAGAAATCAAATCCTAAAATTTCCTTAATTTTGCCAGCTGTGGGAAAATTAAACAAATAAATGAAAACCATGGTGTATATCTCAAAGAAGAAAAATTGTATGGAGCTCCTAACTCCTGAAATGTATCACGACATTATTTCCACTAACCTCACATTGATTTGTATTTAAAAAAATCAGTAACTTTACATTTTGAAGTGTTTCAGGGATAAATTCTTCCTGATGCAGTTTGCCTCTGATTTGAGGTAAGCCTTTTTATGACTCAATAGTTTATAGTTAGCTTTTTTCTTATATTTGAAAGGGAAGCGGAAGTGATACCTGAAAAGATATTATTTTCTCTTTATTAGAGAATAATTTTTGGAAATTCCTTTCATGTTTAGAGGATTCTCAGTCCATCAAGGAAATTTAGCTTCATCCTTTAGCACTGATACCTAAATTAATTCTGTTGAATTCAGAATGCTTAGAACAAAAAAAAAGTATCTTTTCACATTGCTGTGTCTTTGCTGGAACAAAAGAAAAACTGTTACTGTAGCAGACTTCGGTTATTCCTATCTGCTAACATCCAAACCATTTTCATGCCACTTTAGGAACCTACAGATTAATACTACATGTTTTAATAAAACATTCCAGGGCTAGTCAGTGCTGGTGAATTTATGCATGTTTATGCACAGATATTTGTCTTGACTGAAGACAGTACTTTTGCAATGCATTTTATAATGGAATCAAATTTATAAGTATAATGGAAATTAATCAGACCAGAGTACAGGCTGAAGCTATTTCTTTCAATAGCTTAAGCACCAATGAGATGAGGATGAAGAAAGCAATTTAAAACCTCAGCTATCAAGAGGTATGCTTGTTGACTTCAACAGCTTCAATAGCTTATTCTTCTCCCTTGGCTCTCTCTTAAAGCCCCAGTCCAGTTCAAGTGAGTCAAATTAATGTAGTCTTATTTTGATTTGGATATTTGCTCTATAAAAAAAACAACTAGAAAATTATTATATACACCCCCAACAGACTATTTAGGTTTTGATTCACATGACACTTATGTTCTGTTCAAGTACTTTGCTCTACATGTTACTGAAGAGCAATCTGTACCGTATAATAAAAAAATACAAATCACTTTACCACTGAGAACAACTAATAAGTCTTGCATCTTTTTTATTACTAGATCTTTATTGGAAAAAATAAATTCTGTGCACTCAGGCGTAATTTTACCTTATGTCTTAACATTTGTTTGTTAACAAAATATAATTGTCCTTTCCATCATTTTCTTGGAGTGTGTCAGGAGAGCTCCTGCTTGCCATCTCCTGAAAACTGAGAAGGCTTTGTTATAGTATGAAAGTTGCAAAGAAAAGCATGTGTTCATCTCTCACAGTTTAAATTATTTCCCAGTAAAAGTAACTGAAATGAAAATATGCTTGTCCATGAACGGAAGAAAAATGTGCATTTGTGTCTTCTTTCACAAAAAAGATCCAGAAACACAAGAGTTCAATTTCAGTTACGAGAATCAAAATGTTTATCACAGTAATAAATTCCTTATAATGGATAGAGGCTGGAGAAATGGGCCACCAGGAACCTCATGAAGTTCAGCAAGGAGTGTGAAGTCCTGCACCTGGGGAAGAACAATCCCATACACAAATACATGTGGGAGGGTGGGGGGGCGCCCAGCTGCAAAGCAGCATGGCAGAAAAGGACCTGGGGGTCCTGGTGGACACCAAGTTGAACTTGAGCCCAGGGACATACCCTTGTTGCAAAGAAAGCAAATGGTATCCTGGGCTGCATCAGGCAAAGTATTGCCAGCAGGCTGAGGGAGGTGATCCTTCCTGATTATTCATTACTGGTGAGACCATGCTGGAGTCCTGTGTCCAGTTCTGGTCTTCTCAGTACACAACAGGCATAAACATACTGGCATACTGGAGACAGTTCAACAAAGGGGATCAAGGGCAATTAAGGGACTGGAGCACCTCGCATATGAGGAAAGGCTGAGAGAGCTGGGACTGTTCAGCCTGGAGAAGAGAAAGCTCAGGGGGGATCTTATTAATATATATAACTACCCGAAGGGAGGGTGCAAAGAGGACAGAGCCAGGCTCTTTGTAGCAGTGCTGAGTGACAAGACAAGACATAGTAGGCACAAAGTGAAACACAGAAGGTACCATCTGAAGATCAGCAAACACTTTTTTACTGTTAGGGTGATGGAGCACAGGTTACTATGGGAGGTTGTGGAGTCTCCATCCTTAGAGATATTGAAATAAAGAGTTGTGGGCAACTGGCTTTAGGTGGTCCTGCTTGAGCAGGGGGTTTGGACCTGACCTCCAGAGGTCCTTTCCAACCTCAACCATTATGTGATTCTGTTATTCTGTGGTACACAGTCTACAATTTTTATCATGGTTACATGGCTTAGGATTGCAGTTCCCATTGACTCACAGTGGTATTATGCTTCAGCTTCAATAGGTTCTTTAAAAACCTCTCCTATTAGCATGTTAGATCAACACTGACAGTTGTCACTTTTTGCTTAGTTTCCAAATTATGCATTTAGGACTCTGCGTTTTAAAACGTTTGCTAAGACTTTTTTCATGTGTCCTCTGCTTTGTATTTGAAGCTGTTCATTTGTGCATTACTCCATCATAAAATTACATGGGTAGCTGTTTTCTTATGTCCCAAACACCATCATTATTGACATGAAATCTCTACATAGATCTCAAATGATCCATGAACAAAAGTAAACTGTTGCAAATGCTGTGATCTTTAGAGGCAGGTTAGGCTGCTGTTGATTCAGTGGTGGCCAAAGAGTCTAATAGTAGTAATGGTAACATAGGATCATTGACTAGGTCAGTATTCATCTAATGATGTTAGGTGTAGTTGGATCAAGGATCAAGGATCTTTTGACCGATATAACACAAGAATCCAACAGTTTGTAGAAATTTTTCTTTCCAGCACCTTGAAACCACAAAGAAACACTGTGCTTTAAATTATTCCATTCTATATATACTTACATCATTTTTTTCTGGTAATTGTTTATACAGTGGTTATGAAATTGTGGTCTAGAAATATATGTTGGTGACATGTGATGTGTCATGTCATGTGGGACTGACATTTCTTATTTGCATAAAATAACTCTTTGTTATATTTTCTTTAAAAATGCCTCTTCTACTTCTACTATTTTTCTAAATAGGTGGTTCCTAAAATAGCTACTGCAAGTGCTAAACAAAATAAAATGTAAGCTGTGTGGTCACAGAAGGGACAGGGTACAGGTCTTGATACAACTTCTTTTGAGATGTAGGTGACCTTCTGAAAATTCCTTGGGGAATGATATTTGCCATTCTTTAAACTAAATTTCTGTTCAGGATTATTATGTGATATAAAACATCATACTAGACCAGGGTATATTTTATGTGTTCAGGAAGTGACCTGGGTGTGTGTACATAGGCCTTCATGTATCAAAGTTTTTTAAAGGTCTTCCTAATACAAGGTAGGTCCTTTATATATATTTCACTACTGTTTTATCAGGCAACAAATCAAAAGAGACACCTCTGAAAAGAAAAATGTTGTTTTGGCTGACATAGTCATGTGGGATTTGACACTGCTTGATTTCCTAATTTGCTGTAGTTTTTCTGCACAGGCTTGAGTAAGCCAGAGAGTGTGAGGTTCTCTAATTTAAGACATATAAAACATAAATACATGTTCAAGCTCCAGGAAGTAATTCCATTCAAAGACAGATACAGGAAGATTACCTTCTGGTCATGCTTGTCTTTCTCTATTAACTATAGAAAGAACAAAGAAAATTAGCTAAGACTAGATATCTGGGTTTTGGATGGAAAAAAAATAGACAAAAGAGAGCCTACTTGCAGTTTCCTTGTTGATACAGCTTTAGTCATGGACACCAGAGAGCTAGATGTGAGCTAACAATACTCAATACTAGATTTCCCTTAACAGTCACTTTTATAGCACAACTTCACTGAGCTGCTTTTGGTGTTTAGCTCTGGCTTAGATGAACTGTACATATGAGTTAAGTGTCTAGATCTTTCCTTTTACTATGAAGGAATTTAGATGACAAGTTATATGCACATGTCTAAATGAGAGACGTCTTGCTGAAATTGATTTCTCAGTTCTATCTCTAAAATATTATTGAGAATATCTTCCCTTTTTATCATCTTTATTATTTTATATTAGCCTTTTAGATTCTATGTGTTTTTCAGAGACAGCTGTCTTTTATTATCTACATGTCTTTGATTTAATGGGAATAAATTCATGTAAAGACACAATCCAAATAAGAATGAATATAATAAACTATTGGAGTCTTCCAATTTAAGAACTCTGACTTCAGAATTAAATTTAAGAATTAAATTTTTAAGAACTAAGAACACAACAACTGAGTTAGTAAATTAAGAATTGTTATTGTTGTCTAACAATGAGTTATTCCAAGGTTATTTCTGCATGCATCTGAGCATTGTTTCCCAAACTTTGCACAGATGATCTTGAGTTCTGCAGAAAAGATTCCCAGACTGAGAGAGCCAACAGTGAACAAGTTCGGCAGTGTTTCTTCATTTTGGTATTCCCTGTACACTAGATTCTACAATGTAATATAAACGTGCAGACCCTATGTACCAATATAAACTCACACTGATCGCTTTGCAGGCTTACAGCCAACATTTGTATTATCAATAGTGAATATCATGGAGAGGTTGTGTGCAGTCACACTTCAAATTAGATTAAGAAATTAATACTTAATATGTCATGATTTATAATAGTGTATCTTCCTGACAACAGTATTAGGCTAATTGTTTCAATTAGGTTGGAATTCATTGCTTGTTACTGGGAATTCATATTGATTAAGAGATGAGATACCAGAAGGTATGAAACAATTTTATTACTTCCTAGCAGTAAAAAAGAATTTAAAGTCTTCCAATGCATGTCAGTATTTACAACGCCTTTTCACAAACCCTTGCATATTCAGTTATTCTAATTGTATGTGCCTATGTTCACTTACCAAGCAACCTATTTTGGAGGATTCATAAAATATTAAATTTGAAGACTGGGATGATAATATCATATCTGTAATTAAGATCTGCTAAATAAAAAGTATATTACTAATTTATATTATGTTTGTCAATAGGTGAGATTTTTTAATGCCTTAATCCAGTTACTAATGAATTTGAACTGGCATATACAAAACAAACATATATAAAATCTTAGACTAGCAGTTTCTTGAAATGCTTGTAGATGTAGCTTCCTCCAAGCATCTGGGTAAGGTTCTTTTGGTCTATCCTGTCTGCTGGTACTATGTGCCTCTCTAACCCTATTTCTGATGAAGTCTAAGTAGTAAAGCATAGGCATTAGTCCTTTTGTTCTCTTCTTGCACCTCACAATTTTTGATTGGAATAAAAACAGTAGTGTCTCTTTCTCTTGTACAGCTCACAAGCCAATTCTTTTGTGCCCAGTCATCCCATTTAGTAGTTTGAATAAGCATGTATATATAGTATCTTGAAATGCTTGACTTTTGGGTAGCTTGTGTACCTGGTACTGAGGATTTTGAGTCATGAGTGAAGAAAACCAGCTTGGCTTAAGTTAACTTTTCTCATGTGCCATGGCGGAGGCTGAATCTGCAGAAGTTTCTTTTGTCTCCCTGAGGGTTGTAACACCACAAAATGTTCTTTGAACATTTATTTTCCAAACAAAATTTTAAACTAAAGGAGGGTAATTTAAAATAACTAATTCAGAAAAGTAATGAAAAACATGCTGTAGATTGTCCTAATGGCAGGTTTTCCCCCTGGTGGCTTGGATGGTGGCTTGATTCATTTGGTCTACCAGAATGCCACTTCTGTACTGAAGCTTCCTTTTGCTCCTCTGACAGCCAAAACCTTCACAACAATTGAACAATGTAGGGCACATCCTTCCTTTAAGGAAAATATGCAAGTCTGTAACAAAAGATGAAAGGTAATCTTCCTACTTCATAAAATGTCCGGTCACATCTTGACCTATTTCCCTTGGTATCCATAGAATTCCCAGTATTTGTGGAGAAGCACATCATGGGGATCTGCTTTTTGTACAAAATTTCTATGGAAGGAGATGTTCATCTGGAGTCTTCTTCAGTCTTCTGCCAATTTGGTAGCACCTGGATTTTGACAGGAGACGATCTTTGAAGGATGAGTGTAACACTTTGTTCTGTTTGGAGAGGCAGGGCAGGAACATGGCCCCACTTTGGACGGTTAAATAATAGATTATGATTTTGAATTCAGAAAGTATATGCACACCAGAACTGAAATATGCAAGGAAAGTATATCTTAATGGTGGAAAGCTATCAGATTTTTCTTCTCTATTTGTAACAAATCAGTATTCTTGATTTAATTAATCCAATGTTTCTTTGAATACTATGAAAAAAAAAAAACAACCAAAACCCAAAACTGGAAACCTCAAACTATAGTAAAAATGTGAAAAATCTTTATCATAAGTATTTTTTGTTGAAGAGGCTTATATATCAGCACTAAAACTCCTATATAACCATTCTATAATATGTACAGGGTAAGTATCTCAGACATATTCTCTAATTTCTAACAACATTGAAGAATGTGCACAGGGTGTGTATGTTTCCCTGTATTGGGCTCTGTGAGAGGGCACCTTTTACCTTCTCTACTATATTACATGAGGTTGTGGGACAAAACAGCTCTAAGCCTGTGCCTTGGCCTGGGTTGCACTGGATGCAGGGTCCTCTTAGAAGGTATGCAACCTCTAAGGTGACTTCATGGTACCATGATGTTTCCTTCTTAAAGAAGTGATTCATTGGACGCAAATGATGTAGAAATCCTTGTGAGATGTCTGAAAGCAGTCAAAATACATTCACAGGTGTTGCATGAGAAACGTGGCATGTTCTGGGAAGTGTCATGTGAGTGTGTCCTTGAGCTAAATACAAAGTGCAAGGTTTGACAGACCTGATTAAACCACTGCCTTGCCTCTTATAATAGGAGGACAAGAGAGCTGAACTTGTGCTTAAAATGAATTCAAGGTTCAGTACTAGATGAGCAAACATCTGTCTTTATCTAAATATTATTAAACATATTATTTTTTGTTCTTAAAAGAACAAATCAAATCAAAGTCAATACTGTTATAAACAGGCAGTGAGAGGAAGCAGGAAATTCGGTACAAATTATTTTTTTCTTCAGAGGGTTCAGTGTTTGCAATGGTTACAGCTATCGACTCTTAATGACTTGCATGGGATATTGATTCAAATTGCCTTAAACATAGCAGGCGAAAAATGATTACATTAAAGAAAATTAAATTTAAATACCGTGACTCTTACTGCCAATGTGTGGAAGTTCTTATACAGCAAAGCAGAAAGTACATCATCTTTAGGTTTTCCAAATTTGCCAAGTGTAAAATTGGCATTTGTTGCTGTTCTTGCATGCAGTGGCACAGTTAATTGCAATAGTTTGCTGGGTGTACTAAAGTATATAATGAAATTAGACTTCGTGGAAGGTTTCAAAACTTTGCCAGTGGGTAGCTGTTTACTACATAATTCAAATGTATGGTAAACTTTAAAGGACTCTAAACTTTTTCATAAAAATAGAACCCCACAATCTAAAGAGGTGTTTTACTTGCCTTTCTAGGCTAGGCAATTGCTTGTTACACACTGTTCACATTTGGCAGCTGATGTTTCCTCTAACTCTGAGGAAATAATCTGAAGTGCCTGGTTTTTTATAGGGGAATAAGTATTTTGGCACTCTATTAAAGAATACTGAAAAACTTCACAGAATATAATGTCTGTCTACCGAATAAGGCTCTTACCTAAACACGTTTTACTTCCCATTTTAGAACCTGTCAATACATTAAGGCCAAAATCTGCATTTGAATCACCAGAGGGAGATTTTCCTGTAATGCATGAATTCCTCTATAAAGCTGCTGAAGCCATAGCTACCAGCCCCCTGAGACCTCCTGGCAAAAAAAGTATTCTGAAGAGTTAAAGTGTTAGATAAATAAAATTGTTCAATGAAGAAAAGTCTTCAGAGGATATTTGGCCTCTAACTCACCAGAAAGACTAGAAATATGTACACTAGCTCTGAACAAGCTATATGGCAGTCTCCAAGATAAACTGGGCCTTGCTCTCATAGGCTGTGTCTGGATCTATATGAACTGAATGCTGTGCAGCTCTGTGTCTCCCTGCAAATCAGTACCTCCCAGACATATTTTCTTTGTACCCATCCTGAACAAGGCTAGAGTCAGTCTGCATACAATTCCCATCTGTCCTTGAATTTGAGGGATAGTGAATCTGAAGCCTGGCCTTGGAACCACTCCTACACAGCAAAGAGCCAGAGATCAAGCTGTCAGTTTAAGAAAAATAAAGCCTATTTTTACTGCCTAGCTGGTAATACTAATTTTACACTTATTTGTTGCCACTATAGAGGGTAAACTTTACCTTGGCTAGAAACTTTGCTTCTACATGTCTCACTTGCTCCTTTGATCTTTGACTTAAAAAACCCCCATATGATATCCCTATCTGTTATGACCAAGCATCACCAAAACTTGCTTTAAAATCTACCCACTTATTTCTATCTCTTGGTTGCAGTGGTCTCAAAATGATGGTAAAACATTGTGAGAAAAAGTTACTTTACTTTCAGGGGACTTTCACTCATTGTAGAAAATTGTAAATATTTTAATATTCAAAGAGTTGGGATGGTCAGAACATGTGGTGGTCCTCCAGAAATCCAGTAGATTATGTTAGGGGTGCCGCTTAATTTAAACACACCACCATCCTACCAGTGCAGTCATGTGTTTTGTGGACTTAACAATGGAGTATAGTTTTTTCCCCACTGAAAATATTTGCATAGTAAGTGATTGTCAAACTGTATATTATAGTAGGCTGAGTGCAAAAATTAAATGACACGACAAATCAGTTAGTTATACTGACCACCAGTTTTACAAAAGGAGGTACACTTGCATGGGTTTTGTTTTTTTTTTTTTTTTTATGTATTGGGCAACAAACATGTCTAGAGAAGTTCCAGGCATGTTTCAGAAGAAATTTTGCTCATCAAATCTAACTGTGACAGACAGTGTTTCATTAGCTAAGATGTCGCACATTGAAGCAATTTTCAAGACTGGAGGCTTTAGGAAGTCCCCTGGGATGCATATATACTCAGTGAGATCCTCAGTGACTAGAGAGATTCATAAAGGGTGCCCTTACCCAAGCTGTGGTCTGTCCTTGAAGGCCATATCCAGGTTCATCAGCTGTTCTGATATATAGTTGTTATGGTTAAGGGAATACCAGATTTCTTAATGAACACACAGAATATTGTGAAGTTAAATTATAATATGGATAAAAAATATAATATGGGTAAAAGAAAGGTCTGTTATTGACTTTTATCTGTTTTGAAATGTAGAAAATAACTTTTTTTCAGCTGATATGGTTTTAGAATCAACTTAATTTTACTTCAGCAGTAAATTGCATGTTGTTGCCATACCTGTTTGGCAAGCAAAGAACTGATGAACTTTTCCAGGGTGCTGGATTGCTATCAAAGTGCCAGATGCCACGATCACAAGGAAGTACAGGAACAGTGAGAAATTTCCTCAACAAAGCTGCAAAGTTAGGTTGTCGGTTAGTGCCTTGATAGCCTTAGTTTGGCAGAGGATTCACTCATGACAAACGTTGACCTCAATCTCTCTAGTAAACAACAGAAAATAAGAGAGGACTCATGACTGGAAATTCACTTTTGGATCCTCTTAAAAGTAGTTAGTTTAACATGTCAAAAAGAACTATTCATATCTACTGTGAAGGAAGTTGACTAGCCAGTGGCTGGAGGGTGTTTCAGAGACTCGACATAGATATTGGTAAAAATGAACTTGATAATTTATGCTGTTTAATTGTTTGAATGTCCCAAGCATCGTCCCAGCCCAGGCCAAGAAGCACAGTCCCAAACTAATGATGGGCACAAGTTAGGACCTAGCACAGGCAGCAACCATTTCCAAGAAACAATTTTGCTGTTGATATCCGAATGTTAACACCTTTTTTCTTGGTTAATATTACCTTCCCCTCTTTAAATCCCTATCATGCTCTGAATAAGTACAGCAGCCAAAAATTTTTTTTAAAGATTGGGATTTTAGCATATTTCTCTGGAAATATGGACTCTGAGCTAGGAGTCCAAATTTGTACCTAGAATTATGAACATCAGACTGTGAGTTAAATGTTTCAGTGTCTAATACAGACCTAAGACTCTGATCTCAGCAATTTATTTCTCGAATTTGGCTAATGGCTTCAGTCATGGGGGTAAAGATAGGAGATTATTTTTTAATTAGGCCTCTTCTGTGGTAGTCTGAAAAGTATGGTCTGATTGAACACCCAGGGAAAGGCACTAACAAAATGTTAGATAACTGCAAAATACCTTTGCAAACTGCTTGAGTAACCAGATCATCTTACAGAGAACATCTCACAAAAATGGATGGCTTCTAACTGCATTCAACATCCTCCTTATGTTATTTATAAATAATCATCTTTGCCCAGAGAACTTAGAGGACAAAACCAAGTGGAAATATGAATGTGTCTTTTTAAAACTCTTATGTTGGCATGTAGATTTATTTGAACTGTAACTACTGTAAGCCCTTATCAGCAGGTTTATATATTAAAGAAACAAACAGAATTTTTCTGTGATCACAGTGCAAGCTGTTTCTTAACTCAGTATAAATGTGGGTATAAACTTGTTGGAAAGCTTAAAAAGTTACTCTAATTAATCCCTTAGAGAATAATTAGTACAGCTGAAGATTTAAAATTTAAACCTCCCAGGTGGTTTTTTTTTATAACAGTCTCATAGAACACTAATAAAAGTCCTACACTTCTCCTAAGAGCTAATGCACTTGTAAAACGACCAGAGCATAAAATATTTGTGTAATAATCAGGAGATTGAAGCAAGAAGACTGTTTAAATAAATACCACTTGTCAAGGAGAATAGACTCTTAGAATGGTTCCCTCTGTTTCTCCTCTGTTAATGTTTCTAGTTATTATGCTTTATGACTCTGTTTTACAAGACATGATCATTTCTTTGTTGTTTGTTTGTTTGGTTTTGTTTTGAGAGAGAGTGAATTAAATTTGCATTTGGACAGACTTGTGTGTGCTGGATTTAAGTGAGGCTACTGACATGCTCAAAGTTAACCTGAGCGGTTCCAAAACTGAGGTCAAAGAAGTACTGGTCAAAAAAAAAAACCCAAAAAAGGTTTAGTGGTTTTGTGTTTTTTTTTTTGTTTTATTTAATTTTGAGCTTTTGTTGTTGTTTTTTTTTTTTTGGTAGGTTTTTTTTTAACAGCACCTTTTTATTTAAATAGCAATTTCCAATAGAAAAATCAATATTTAAGAAAAAAACCAAACACACACACAAAAAACCTGACTAACTACAACTATCAATAATACTTCCTTTTGGTTTGTGGAAACATCAGAAAAGAAAACCAAGAATAAAAAATTTAAAAGCTCTTGAAAATTTGTAAAGGCAACAAAAATATGCCTTGACCTTCTCTACTAAGGAGAAAGGTTACATAATAAGAGTACAGGAGAGGAACGAAGTAAGTAGACACATTTATCAGATGTAGCAGTCCACATATTTGGCTATTTAGGTATGATTACCTGTTGAACTAAGAAAAAGGCATGTGCAACCTGTGCCTGGTGATGAAGGAGAATGTAAGTATGGAAGTTAATTTGTCTATTGTGAGCTTTTCTTTTCCTTCTGTTCAACCCATGTAAGACTTTTTTCTCCCAGGCTCACCTTGCCTGTTGGCTGTCTCCCCGTGTTGCCCTGCAGAAATCCAAGTGCTTCTCGATGCAGTGGCCCCTGCCTCACAAGAGCTTCCATCACTCTGGGAGGATATAAAGGCTCATTGACCTTAAGCTCTTTTTCACAGCCTTTTAGGCAATATGTAGTTTAACCCAATGTAAGTGACCAATGGGCTTTGGAAAATGTATTCAGCAACTTTAATCTTTCTTTTAAAGCACACAAATAATTGATATTATGTTGAATAGCTGCCAGTTCTGACAGTGTCTTCAAGCATCTCTTTTACTCTAGCATTCAGAAGATATTTCTCTTCCCTTAAACATTCAGAACAAAGACATTTGAAGACATCAGATGAAGGTGTTGTATATATCAGGCTGAGAAATGAGCTCAGAGGCCAGAAGCATGTTTGGTAGTAAGTAAAGAAGGAAGAAGGTAATCTCTAACAACACAGGAAATTGGAAGTTTAAAGAGTTGCAGGATATCTCATATAATTTTGTGTCACACAGACACACAAATGGTAGTAAATTGGCAGGGGGAGGGGTGTGTGTGTATGTATGTATTTTGACCCTCAAACAATCCAGCTGTGATTTTTTTTTTAATTCTAAATATCAAAGAAGCAATTGGTTCTTGCATTGTCTGATATAATTAATTAAATTTTGCTGCTCCAAATTAACTTTGGAGAATAAAAACTGAGGCATTATTACTGATTTATTTTCAATATTCTGCACAAAGGATGGGTTACTCATACTAAGTCAGAAAATTAAATTTTAATTGGAAAAGAAGTGATGTTTATCAAGAAAACTAATACTGGAGAGAAACTGCATACCATGAACTATGCCATATGAACAGCTGTAATATCAGGTGCTCTTGTAGCTTTGAGTGGAAGCCATCCTCCATAATTTGTGAACTGCATACTTCGGATTTAATTGGATGTATCATGTGGGGAGGCCGGACCCAATCCTTTGCTTTTCAGATACAGGAGGGATTTATTCTGGATCTGGGCACAAATAACAGGTCATATTTAGTAAAATGCCTTAGAATGCTGCAAAGAAAACTGAAAAAGTATACTGCTTAAATTTTGGCAACCAAATGTTTATTTAAGTGGACTGATAGCAGATCTGATTAATTTCAGAATATTATATCAAGACGATGTATTTCATAAACAAAAAGCGTTTCTTCGAAGTGAGATTGGAAATACATTGCCACTTAGAAGTGCCTCAGAGATACTTTTTGTTTTCAAAAGGAAGAAGTTAAGACAGCACGTGCAAATGATTTGAATGTTCAATCCCTTTGAGTGAAACCTTGTTTAATCCTTTACAAAAAGCTGGTCTAAAACTATCAGGGTGACTCAGTAAGCTTTTATTGACTTCCAGGAAATTTCATATAACTTCTTTTAAATGAATCATATGTTTGGGGCCTCGTCTTGTTTCTGTATATGCCTGCTCAGCTCTGAGTGTTATCACTGATATCTGTGCATGCAGAAACAGCAGACAAAACAGAGATCCTAACGAATTCCACCTAATTTTTTCTGCAAATGCAAAAATTTCCTCTGTTTTATTAATCTGCATCAGCAGTTTCTCCAAGCAAGACAGTCTCAGGAATGACATGAAAACTGGTAATTATGGGCAACTGAGTCATATCCTTCCAGTGTAAACTGGCCTTCAGCTCCCAGTTCATGCCTCTAACTACACTGAAACCTGAGGTGGCATGGCATGAGATCATACTGGATGGTATGTGACCCCCATTCCCTTACACACTGTCTGCACATAGACTATGAGACAATGATATATCGGCATATTTCGAATGACTGTGTGTGATGAGTGTGGGTTTGAGATCGCAGCAGTGATTACCATAGAGTACACTATTTCCGGAAAGTGCGGTGAATTTGGAAAAACTGTACACAAGTTAAAATAACCTGCAATAGTCTTGAGTAGTCAAATCTTTATACCTCTGCCTACTGATTTACTCAAGGAGACAACCAAAAGCAAAACATTTGACCAGCTGCACATATTATATGCCTTTCCTGAGAGATGACTCTTGCAGCAGCACAGTGCTGGCTAATGCATGGGTATTGATTCATGGTTCTCCTGCATTGCTCTGTAATTTTAAGATGCTTTGACAGCTGTCAGAGGTCAAGGATCTGTGTATTACCTGGCAAAGGTGTGTGTAGATTGCACAAGAGGGAGCTAGGTTTTAAGTTGCCTACTCTTCCCCTTAATAAATGCTACCTTTTCATTGAAGTCGTTACAGGTGCAGTGTTTTGCCACCAAAAGAAATCCCCTTAGGCCTAAGGAAGTAAGAGGGAAGAAGTAAGGGGGTGATTTTTTTAATGCCATCGATCTCAGCTGCTGCTGAGTTTTATATCAGCATTGCTTTAGTTTGCACTCCTCAGCATGCTTTGGCAATGTTTCAAAGTAATGGCTAAGGCTAAATATAGGAACGTTCAAAGGCTGGGGTGGTACTACTGCCATAGCAGCAGGAGCAGCAATAGCAGACTAGTAAAATTTCCCAGGAACTGCAAAAAGACTACAGAAGGGAGAAGACCAGACACGTCATCTCCCTTCTCCAGTCACACTTTGACTAAATCTGTCCTGAATAATAATGAAAAAGCCAGTGAGCATTAAAATTGACCCTTGCCTTGTGGTTATCTGTTCTTTTAACAGACATGCTGCTTCAGAAGGTTGTGCCTTGTGACAGTCATCATCCTCCCAGACTGAGCTTAGACATGTTTTCTGAGGCGAGTACACACCAGGGTTTCTTCTCAACATGCAGTGTAAAGGGTGGCACCTCTTTCTGAGGAGAAGACAGCTTAGCTGAAGAGGTACAAGCTATCCTGTGACAGTGCATTAGAATAGGTTGTGACCCATTTTATTTCTAATACAGATTCAGCCTCTGAAGATACCATATGGTATAGGGGTTTTTTTTTGTTTTGGTTTGTTTGGGTTTTTTTGCTATTCTGTGCACTGCAAATGACTTCTCTCCATTAAACTCTGCTGTAAAAGCTCATTCCCTTTTTCCCCTTAGGGCAACATAAGAGGCTGAGCTCTTTCAAAGGTAGGGAAAAGGAAGGAGAGGTAACAACTAACTTCATTTTTTGTTTTTCCTCCTGCATCAGAGAGCCGTGGCCATCTCCAGCCTGTGTAATGACTTTTCAGCTCTGTCTGGGAATGGAGAAAGCCATAACTGTCCAGAGCAAGAGAAGAAGCAGAGGACAGAGGGCTGGGCATGCTTTGCTCCCACTTGAATAGCAACCTATGTTGGGTGACAATGCCCTACAATAAGACTTCTGTCACAGCTGTCTTGCAGCACTGAAAGTTCAGGATAGGAATATATTAACAATATATCACAGGGATGGGATGAGGTTTCACACAGTCAGGGATTCTACTTTGTAATAAAAAAAAAGGGAAATTCATGTATAATCACAAAAATGCATTGTTTTCTCATGTTCCATAGTCAAGCATATGAATGCTAGAATATGTTACTACCTTTTGTACAACTTTAAGACTTTGCTTTCTTGGATACTTTAAATTTCTCTGTGTGGTTGTATACCAACTTTTTCACAGAATGCCTCTCTGCTCAGTATAGCTGTAGAAGTGAGTGAATAGATTGCCCATGTGAAAAACAACCCTGACATTCCTTAATTTAGATATTATTCAGGTTGCCAACATTCATCACAAAATATTTAACTTTACAAGAACATTTTCTTTACACAGTCTTTATACATGTAGTAAATACAGTGGTCCCACTTTAAAAATAGTGTTTAAAATGTTATAGATTACGTTTTTTTCCACTTATTTAAGACTCATTTACTGCAGCTCTACCCATGTGTTAAGGAGTGTTAGTTAGTCTAAATAGCATGCTGAGGAGCTATAGGAAGATGGAAATTAAGTAACCAATCTCTTTTATGTTACACCTTCTTCCGGCTTCTAAGCATGTAAGTTATAATGAGACTACCTTTCACATCAGTAAAGTGGCTGTAATTAGACCTAAGTGACTGGAAGCAAGCCTGAGTTACAGTTCTCTATGCATTACTTCTTCATTTGGCACACTTTCAAATATATCTAATCATCACATCCAAGCTTCATATCATTACATCTAGGCATTGCACAAGAGCAACAAAAAAGAATGAACTCTATATGTGGCTTTCAATAGTGTTTGCCCTTAGCAATAAACAACTCCTCCCCTTCCCACACACAAGAGGTACCAGAGGACAGAAAGCTTTTCACAGATTAGCTAGTGATGTGGTTCTGGTAACAGGGTCCAAATAACACTTACTGAACATATTTTAACAGTAAAAAGAAATAAATTGTCAGGTATGAAACCACAAGAAGACTATCCTAAAAAAGAATGTCAAGTGTTCTGCGTTTCCAGTTGGTGTCACTGATCAGATTTGGTAAATAAATGCTAATTATTAGGAAATATATTGTCAGCATGGTCATTAAAGGGTTTTCCCTCCTAATATATTTCAAAGAAAGGAGAAGAAAACACAGTTGAAGTAATGTGAGTTTGTGCTCAGTATAAGGAACTTTTTTGTGAAATCTGGTTCACAACAATGCGCTCTCCCACTCAGGTAGCACCAGGAGCATATTTAAAGACTTCTTATAAACTGGTTGCCCCAAAAATGCATGACTGATATTTTCTGCATGGTTGTAACAAAGTTTACTGCTACCTTTTGCTATGCTGATGGAGCTGTTTGTACATTGTCCAGGAGACAGCCTCAATGAATGATGTGGGCTAAAAAAGAGCTCCCCAAAGCATTTGCGTTTGTGCTTTATTTGGGTCATTTCATGCTTCTGGTTTATGGTGTATTCCTACAAATAATCGCACCAGGATGAGCAGATGTCACAAAGGAGTGACGAAAGTGGTTAAACTAGTTTTATGGCTAGCAAAAAAAATGAATGCAGAGTAATGAAATTTTCTGGCAGCACAGGAAACCTTACATTCCTGTGAAAATGTGGGTGTCTCCCAGGATAATTTAAGACTTTATGGTTTAAAATTTTTGACCTAACCCACTTGAAATTTTAGTTAGCTACCGAAGTCTTCTTTTTGTATCTTATTCCAAGTTCTTGGTTCAATATTTGAAAATACGACAGTGTACACACTGACTAAGCATAACACTGAATCAGAACCTCAACTTTAAGCAGTTACAGACATCCTTTCCAGACTGGAATAGTCCCGATTGACTTCAGTCTGTTTTACATTCGTTTTTGAGTGTGCTACTGTCTCAACTGCAGAAAAAAATATTTCTATAACCGACTTTGTTGAAAGGGTAAATATGTAACTTGAAAAAAAGCCCAAATACAGAATTTTCAAACTCCACCAAGACTTCTTTAAGTATTAATATTCATTAAAGTCTTTTGGTCTAATAGCATGTTTATAAAACACAAATTGTCCTAATTCTTTTACAAATGTTGAGTTGTCTCTCAGTGATAGCACTGTGTTCATATTTCTGTGTTGAAACATCTGTCTGAATTTGCCAATACTACTTTTGTTAGTTTCAGGCATTCATGTTCTTTTTTAAGCCACAATCTGTCCATCTGTTGATTTGAAAAGGGCAGTTGGATAGTTTACTGGCTCAATTATAAGATGTGACAGTAGCGCTCACCATTTCATGATCTCAGATCTCTCAAACTAGTAACTTACTTTCTTTTGACTCGAATAAGAAAAAGGTTTTTATACTTATTTATTACTTGTAACTTGCTTTGTAGCACATATAGCAAATTCCTTGGAATGTAGTGTGAAGAACACATGTAGTGGGCACCTTGTGACAGGAGATTCAGTTTTCCAGCTGCCTTCTAAGTGCATGAGGGAGAGAAGAGGACCTCTGAATTCAGCAGACTCAGAGGTCTGTAATAGGTGTTAAAGAAAAAAAAAGAAGATACATATTTAAATTAACTATGCTCCTTGCCAAGTGGTGAGGCATGTGACTGCCCGTTAGTCAGGAAATATATGACTGTGTACATTAAAGGCTTTCCTTTAATTTCTATCACTGTAGGCTGGTTTCACATTAGAGTAACTCTATTTTCTTGAGTAGAAGAGCACGTGATTTTCACTAAGGTAATTTAACGTGGATGAATATCACAAATAACATATAAACAGTCCAGTTCTCTGGTAATGTAAAAGACAACCTTCTCTGTGAGAGTGCAATTGCACCACTGTACAACAGCACTTAGAGCTATGACATTTATTAGCCTATGAAACCTGTGCAATTATCTTGCTTGAAAAGCAGGGAATTTTCTGTACTTCTTTCCTTTTTCATTTGCTACCACACATGTTCAAAAATTCCTAATAGTGCAGGGCCATTTCTGGAAACAATACTGTGCTCTGGAAACCAGGATATAAGCAGCACAGATTTTAAGAGAAAAAAATATCGCCACTTTTCATATATATTTGCAAATACATTTCCTAAGAAGAGAGCAGTAGAAAGGGAGGGAGATAATGTCTTCCAGATGACAGCTTTCTGGATGGAATCTGAAATCTAAAGCAAGAGAAAATTTTCATTAACATTCAGATTACATGTCATTTTGATTCACACTCCCTAAGCAAGCTAATTTGGGCTGCAGCCAACCTTCTTACAGTGTGATGACAACACAACAAGCTTCACCGCCTCTCTTTCATTGCTAATGATTCCTTGAGTGACAGCCGCGGTCTCTGAGCTCGGCACGACACTTCACCCTGCAGCGACCTGCAGTGTCAGAGCTGCCTCTGTCCTTGGCCCCTGCTGGGCTTTCTGCAGCAAGGACACTCCACTGCGCCAGGACAACAGCAACAAAGGGAAGGGTCTGCTCAAAACCGCACTCAGAGAATGGTATGTTTTCTGTGCATATTGCTGTGATACAATAGCCACAGAGGGTCACTTGATCCCCTCCCAATGCCTCCACCATTTCACACTGAACAAAAAGGAGCAAAAGAAAAGATCTTTACCTCAGCACTTGATCCTTTGTGAAAATGATAACTGTGATGTGTTTCCCTCACAAATGTTTTCAGTAATCTATGTTCTTAAGTTCTGTCAAAGATTTTAGTCAACCCAGTCTTGATGGAACAATGGAGGCTTAACGTTGACCAAATATTGCAAATTGTTAAAGAGTCACTTCAAGCTATGTTAGCATGGGAAACATTTTACCCGCTTGCTCTTGTGTACAGCTGCTGTAATGTCTGACCTATTTCAAGAGCTTCCCTCTGTGGTAGAAGTTTAGTCTGAGGCCTGTTCAGCTGTCTATGTCTAAAAGTATAGTTATTCTAATAATTCTCAAACTCATGTTTATAAAAGGAAGGGAAGGTTTTGGAAACCCTAAACATCTGATTGCACGTTTCCCTGCTGAGAGAACCTGGGCATGATCTTATCAGGATTTGGGAAATCTATAGGTTATAAAGAAGTCTGCATAACTATCCCTCAAGGGACTGAGTCTTACTGGAGGGCTGCTGCAATACCCTTAAAGCCAATGGAAATGTATGGGCTGTTAATGATGTTTGGATTGATTATACACACACACACACACACACACACACACAAACACACACATATATAATGTCACTCCCAACTCCATTAATTTCAGTGGAATAATATTGTAAATATTAAAAAAACAAAATCTCCAGAGCTGCATCCCATATGCTATATCCACTGCTACAGGGACTAGGTGCCTGCTCAAACATTTTTCAACATTGTGTTGAAAATTCCGGCCACAAGAGTAGAGATTTGACTAGACCTCTAGCGTAGGAAGGACGAGATAGAAAAACGTTCATACTCATAGTATCGGAAAAGTGAAAAACATTTGGTTAAGTGCCTTCTCCTCGAAGTCCACATAGGTTGGGCTCCCTTTGAGGCACAGCTATGACTTGTGGACTAGTAAACCAAATGGTCCTTGGACTTATTCTCTGGCCCCAGTAATAATTACTTTACTACCATAGTCCATCCTATTTTACCTTCTACAACATGAGTCATCTGCATATCCCTGCTAAGAATAGTCCACAGGCCATGCTATAGGTACCAGGGAACTCTCTGAGAGGGTGTAAATAGTCCAAAAACCTGTGAGGTGCCAACCTAACAATTTAGCTGTGTGGATGATTGAATTCCAGTGCTCTTACGGGTCTTGGTACTATGGAATTTGCTCAGGAATATGTGTATGTGTATGTATAAATACATATGTATAGAGGTGTGTATCATTAAAAACAGTAAGGAAAATAAGAAAGGACCTCAGTTAAGGTGAGGACACAGTGCTTGTCTTGGTTGAGTGTGATGCCTGAGGGCTCTTTCCTACTTGTTAGGGAGTATCAGCTCTCCTGTGCCTGTGGAAGCATCACAAGCTTCTAATGTGCTGTCAATAATAGGCAGACAACTAGACCATTTTTTTCCTCTAGCTGCTGTTACTATGAATTGCCCTAATCACATCACTGGTTTTACAAGTTATAAGCATCTTTAGAAGCAGTGTCTATTTGGTTATAAAAGCAAGGGCTAAAGTGTTATGTAGAACACCCACACAAACTACCTGGGAGGTCCACTGAGAGAGCTGAGGACTTGTATTTAAGTATAAAAAAAGTCTTGAGCACTGACTTTGTAAATGCGGGCAGGTGAAAGAGGAGTGGAGACGCCTCAAATCATGTTTCTGCAATGTGGAGCAAAATTATGTTTCAAAACCCTTGTTTTTCCAAGTAAGAGTGTGCTGCCATCCTTCCACTGCTTCTGTTTCTTTTATATCTGCCATTAACAGCAGGATGTTTTGGCATCATATCTAGCATAAGAACCAAAGGTGGAGCAGCTCCAGTGTCAACACCCAGAGGCAGATTCAGCACTGAGAACTGCTACAGTTTATAGTCCTTTCCAGCACAAGGCAAGTTCTGTGGAGCAGCTGATCATACATTATATTTCAGTCATAAAATACAACCCATATAGTCTGTTAATAGTGAATGAAATATATTGTTCTGCATGCAACAGAAGAAATCCTTTTTTATTTGCAGTTGAGGAAGGAAAGCTAGTAAGGAGTAGGCTGGACAATTCCACTGTTCCTAGGCAAGGTCATGATTTTTCCATATATATTATCTGTTAGGTAAAAGTGGCTGTTTTCACTACATCTGGCCCTGTTCCAACTTTGCTGTGCAGTTTTCATATTTAGAATTGGGAGTTTAATTCTGCAGCTTCTTTAATTTCCTTTTTTGATGCAAATATGCATAAGCCATTTCTGTGTGCACAAGAATTTTAGCATAATAAAAGCACTAGGGTGAATATCTGGTTACTGGAACAGAGCAGAAATTTCATCCATTTCATATCAGGATTTAAAGTGTGGATTACTTAAAAATGCATTTATTAAGTCTGACCTACTTTTTAATCATCAATATTCCAGATTGGTTTCCTTACAACAAGAAGACCTTCAAGGTCTTCTTACTCCTGCCTGTTGTTAAATGGTATAGGGAAACAATGATCATTTGCAGCAGGCAACATGCCTCAACATGCTGTGCATGGGGCTGGAAACCTGCCCACTGAGGAATTCCTCAGTTCAAGTTTTGCGGATGATGCTGTCTTAGAAGGGTTAACTTAGCTTTTCTGAATCTTCCTATTTGCAAGCATTGGGTTTTACATGATTATATTTGCAACTGTGCTAAGAAGGACTGGCACTGGGTGATGCTAGTCATGCTCAACCTCTTCTCAAACTGAAAACGTGCAAAATCTGACCTACTATTACCTCAAAATAGTATCAGATTTCATAAGTGTAACAGAAAATTATTACAGTATGAACGAGACAAGTACTAGAATTATTTAGATAGGAAATTAATATTGGCAATCCTTTACATGCTTTTTAAAAGTGAAAAAGAAATAATAACCAAGATTTATAATGTGTGACTAGAAAAAGGAAAACGCTAACCAAGATTAAAGAAAAGACAGTGTTAAGTATTTAAGGTGTTGAAATACCAAAATAAAAGAAAGAAAGAGAGGAAAGATTGCTAGTTACTACTGAACATGATGTGAAAGCAAAGTCAGGCAAAATTGTGTGCATGTCTGAGATGTGTCTTAGACATTTAAATAACAGGAAGATAGTACATCTTAAACAAAATTTAGTCCAGTATATTTTTAAGCTCGATGAATTATATCACTTTTGTGTAAAGACTGAAAGGCTGTTACTGAGATTTTTGAATCCCACAGTGCCAGTAGCTGATGTGCTGATATTTCTCCTCTGCTGGAGAATTATGATGGAATGGTAGTCTTACTAATAATAAACAGATGGAGAAAACATTTTTGGAGATTAGTTTGAGGTTTTAAAAAAATATAGCCAAGATGTCTCTGTGTTATGAGATCTGAGGTTTACCGGTGTAGACACTTAAGTAAATTTTAAATTCACATATACAAACATTTGTTGAAAACATATCATAAAGCCTTAGGGAATCCCAGATTATCATAAATTCATGCTTAGTATGACCACATAGCACAATTTAACATGCTCTCTACTGTGTTAACCTTTAAGAAACATTAGCTTTATACTCCTCGATAGAGAAACAACGGTGGAGATGTATTTGAGATATAATTCCATGATTATCCTTGAAACCAGCACTAGTTTCAGGGAAGGGAAAAGAAAGCCAAGCAGTGTATATGCTTGTTGCCAGCCCACCTTTCTGCGACTTACATATACTCCCTGGTGCTTTGTGTATCCGATTTCTGGGAAAAACAAATGTTCAGAAGCTTCCTAAAAGGCTGTGCCTACTGCTAGAGCAAATGGGATTTGAGGAAAACCTGAATTCAGGTAATTCAAGTTCCCCTTAAGGTCAATATGCACAAGTGGAGTCAGACCTGAGGAACATGCTGAAACTCATCTCTTCTCCCAGAATTTGTTACTTCAGGAAAAGCTCGTTCTGAAGCATTGTGCACTTAAATGCAATGGCATTAGTTTTGTGTAAAAGACTGCCCTTTTTTGAAATAAAAATATATATTGAACTTGAATTTTGGACAAATACCCTTAAAGAACCCTACACGGTGAATCCATAAAATTGAAATATAGCAACAGCAAAGATGGATATTTTTAGTTACCATATATTTGTAAAGAATACCTGTGGATATTCTCTGAAAAAGAATTGTATACCAGATATGCTGTGCATACTGTCTGAAGATATTCACTCAATACTGCTTTTTTATTGACCATGATTTTTGGAAGTATCATACCCCAAAAAGTTTATTAACAGTACTTGGTACACAAGATGGTATATATACAAGTATTGAGAAGGCTTTCTTCATTTATCTGTGTTTATTTTGGTTTTGTGTTTTTTTTTTTCCTGTTTCCAACAGTTATTAGTTAGCTGGGCTGCATTGCCTTGGATTTTAGATGGTGATGGTTGAGAATAACTTGTTCTTAGCCTTTCATTGCATGACCATCAATATTGTTCACCACGTGAGAGCACTGTCAGCCTTATTTCACAATTCTGTTGTTGGTGAGTGTTCAATGATTCATGGACCAGAAACAGTGATGTTAGCTGTTAATCACATCTACTCTTCTGGATACTACTCCTGGTTTCTCACTGAACAAAGACTTTATCTGAATCTGTGGTTGACTGGAGCAAGCCAAGAAATTAAGTTAAAGCTTTGTGCTGCCTCAGAAGTAAAATGGTGCTTCCTTTAGATGTAGTGCTAACTCTGGCTCTCATAGGTGTCTTTGCTTCCATAGAAGAAGCTCTGCAGTGAAGAATATGAGGTTTAACTATCATGGTGAGATACAAAGTCTAATATAAGCCATATGCTGAGCAGGAAAGAAGTTGCACTGTAGTGCATGTATTTAAGTAGACTGAAAGTTCATTCTTGTGAAACTACTGTTCGTTGGAGCTGCACAATAACAACATATGTAACCATCAAAGCACTTCTCAGCTTGCTCATTCTGATACGGGGTATGTGGCAAAGATGCAATCTGGTCCATAGTAAAAGGCAATGTATTTGCTAGGATGCAGACATAGCAGTTTGGTTATGCTTCATTGTTCACAGAAGAAATGTGTCAAGTGTGATTGCATTCATCATGCCTACTGCAATGCTTTCAATCCTTGAAATACATTTACTTCTTTTTTACAGTCTTATAATAGAATGGGTTTTTTTAATTTTAGTATATAACACAAAAGAAGTACATACATTAATAATATCCATAACATGGTTTGCTCTTTGTGCTGTTACATTATAGCTATCACTGTATTTCAAAACAGACAGCTGTGTATTATTGCAGGGGGTGGGTGGAATAGAAAAGCCTGGGCATTTATACGCCATGATACTACAGTTGTGTGGCAATTAACAACCAAAATTCTTCATTCTGATCCAATGACTAAAAATCTATTTCACAAAGATCCTCATGAGGTGGAATGGCTCCTGGAAAAGTGACTCTGTTGGTGTCTCATGCATTTTCTGTGCCAATAAAACAGTACTTTGTTTTATATCCTTCTTTTAGCACGGTTCCTGAATTGGTAATTCTTATAGGTTGCTTTTTACTTATATGACTGAGATAGGCCAAAATCATGTGTTGCATATATGCAAGTGGTAAAGATGAGTTTGACTATGACATATCAGAGAGAACACTAGGGAGTATATGTGTGCTAAATGAATGGAAAAAAACAGATTACCTGAACTTGAAAACAATGTGCCATAATGGCACAATTAGGATCCTAATTTTGTACACATACTCTGGTGTGATTCTTAGAATTGCTTCAATGTTTATGTGAAGATCCTGAGATTGCTAGTTTATTGGCATGCTCTTGTGCCAATAAAATGATGCCAACAGAAATTCTGACTCTTGAAAACTCTTTTTTCTGGAGGTGCATCCCCTTGAGAGTTTATAACCCTGCAACTCTGTATTACTGTCAGGCACATGTATTGTTTTGTATAAATTAGGAAGTGATTGGCTTCATTTTATAGTTTCTATTACAAAGTGGTATAGGTTGTATCACATCAATTTTGCATATTTTACATATTTAACCATTTTCTAGAAGACCTGTGTGATCTTTCCTTTGAAGGAATAACCTCTATTTTGCTCAGATGAAGCTTTTTGAATATTTTTTTTATATATGCTGAGTAGTTCTTAGTACTTGAGAGTTAGTAACTTTGATTATCACTCACTAGCCCATCACAACAGCTGAAGCCTGGCTAGAGGAAAAGGCTGCTATTTTTCACTTGAAAGGTGACTAGAAAGGATTGTATGAGTCAAAAAGTAGAAAAGGAAAAATTGTATTGGGAAGCTTCTTTCACAAACAGGATAATACATAGACTTTGTTCAAGGGATGAGCATCCAGAGCAGTTGTTCTCTCTGTGTCACTGAGGAGAACAGCAGGAAGAGGAAAGCAACTTAGATATATGAGAGTGCAATTCATCTAGTATGCAAACAGAAGGAAACAAATATATACACCTTGCTATTTTTTCCCATAGGTTCATCACTCTTTCTGGCACCATCTCTTGCTTTATTGAGAAGTCTGTGTTGGAAATTTCATTTTTAATTCTTTCTCAAGCATAAAATTCAAATGACTAAAAGTTCTGCTCAGCAGAATACACTTTAGACCTCAGGAGTTAGGAGTAGTGATCCTGTTCTTTTCAGACCCAGGTGGTGCAGCAGGTCAGTGGTCTGCCAAAGAAGAAAAGGGGCTGGGGAAAGAGGTCCCAAATTACTCGCTTGCAGGCTCCAGACAATCTATGGAAATAGTCACTCAGGAGGTAAAGCAAGACTACATCACATAATCCTCCTGAGAACTAGTATGTGGTCAGTACTGGGGAGGGGAGAAGGATTTAGTAGCTTAATAGCTCTGGTTTCTCAAAACACTGCCATCTCAGAGAGTTCATAAAGGACTAATGTGGCATAATCAATCCTCTCCCCTGCCATGTGCTGCAGTAATGCTTGGTTCTTTGCTCAGGGCTATGTTGAAAACCACAGTCTCACCCTGAGTAAGCTTCAAAATAGATTGCTCTAATAGGAATATAATCTGGCTTTCTAAGAAACCATTTGCAAATTCAGGAGAATGTCCTGAAGGTTTGGAAATCTTCCTTTCTAAAGGTTTTCTTGTGTTACTATGGTATGCTAAGGAATATCAGAGTGTGAGGTTCAGGCTGTAGAACAGAAGAAATTTGCAAGCTCCTTGTAGATTAAAACCTGATTGGTAATAAATGAGTCCAGAAAGGAAGAGGAGAAAAACCAAACAAAAACAAAATGTATAAACTATTTGTAAACATTTAAGGTCAGTAGCAATAATAACTCAGCAGGAGCTGTGCCTAGTTTCAGCTTCCACTTGCTCAGAATCTGCATCTAATCAGTGACTAACATTGCTAAGCGCTGGAAACCTCATTTACAACAACACAGCTGCAAAGGAGCTGGCACAAAAAGGCAAACTTAGAAGACAATAGAGTTTATGCTTAAACCTTTGGATTCCTTTTAGATTGTTGGATCACTTTACATCAACCTCGTATTCAGGTCACAATTTGTTAATGGTGATAGCAATAAAATACTCTTTTGTTTTTGATCATGACTTCTTGCAAACAAGCCATTTTGTGTCTATGGCAGTGAGGAAAGAGGTGCTGGGTAAGAAGAAAGCTAATCTGCAGCCAGACAGGTTACTGTAAGTACAGGGTTCCTGGAATGGTGTTACACTCTTTACTCCTTGCTTGCTAATTATGCACAGCTCTATAGCCAAGAAGATTGAAATTGCCCTTCTTTTCTGCCAGGGCCCACACCTGAATGCCCTAGTTCCTCATCTAGAATAAACCCACGTGCTGGTATAGGGAGTTGCACAAAGGAAGCACAGATTATTGAACAGTGCTGTGTCTTCTTGATCACCATTTAGTTCCAAGTTTGAAATGTGTAGATAGGAGGTCAGGTAAAGCACTGTATTGGTATTATCTGGGATAGAGTTAATTTTCTTCATAACGGCTTGTATGGTTCTATGTTTTGGACCTGTGACCAAAACAGTGTTGATAACACAGGGATTTTTAGCTCCTGCTGAGGAGTGCTTACACAGCATCAAGGCCTTTTCTGTTTCTCACACTGCCCTGCCAGCTAGTATGATGAGGGTCCACAAGAAATTGTGAGGGAACAATGCTGCAACAGCAGAACAAAGGGATATCACACACCATATTATGTGCTCAGCAATAAAAGCTGGGGGAAGAAGGAGGAATGCGGAACATTCAGAGTGATGGTGTTTGTCTTCCCAAGTCACCGTTACATGTGATGGAGCCCTGCTTTCCTGGGGATGACTGAACCTGCCTGCCCATGGGAAGCGGTGAATTAATTCCTTGTTTTGCTTTGCTTGTGCATGCGGCTCTTGCTTTACTTATTAAATTGTTTTTATTTCAACCCATGAGTTTTTGCACTTTTACCTTTTCAATTCTCTCCCCCAACCCATTGTAGGGGGAGTGAGTGAGTGGCTGCGTGGGATTTAGCTGCCAGCTGGGGTTAATGCACAACCAGAACTTTTATAATTACAGTCTTCCTCAAGTTTTCTTGAACTCCTATATATACCCAAGGTTGTATAAAAGTGCGAGTTTTACTCTATTAGGCCTCCTTGGTGGGTTTTATCTTCTTTCTTTTGACCTGTATTTCTCATTACTTCTGGCTAACCTCATTACTGGACAAAAATGTCCAAGCACAAGGGTGAGAGGATAGTTGTTGGGTTGCAGGTAGTAGGACATTGGGCCCAGAAGCCCTTGCCATCACTATGAGTTCTTCAGTCTTTTTCTACTTCTTCCCCAGGGTGTTTGGGCTTTATTCCAGAAATCTGTGTCCCTGAAGGATAATGTGGGGATCTTCCCCACTGATCCCTTCCCAGTGCTGCTCCTCTCATTGGGTTCCTTGGCCATGTGCCAAAACTAGTTGTCTCTCTGAGTGGCATATTCCTGGTGGAAATACCCTTGGCCTTGCCTAGATTATAGCTCCACAAAGGTATAATGGCACAGACCTTTAAAGAGGGTCCCTAAAGACTCACAGAAACAGTACCAGGATAAGGTAGATTTGGTCTGACACAAGAAATCAATGAAGTTAATGAGCAATTAAATAACATTACAAAAATATATATGCAGATTTGACATCTAGTGATTGAAAACACCAGTGAGGGAGTTTTCAGTGGATGTGCCCATAGCCTCAGATCTCTTTCCCACAGCTGGCCTGCCACAACCAGAGTTCACTGAACCTTGGGTTATAGATGAAGAGAGATTTTTGCCTGAATTTGTCTGAGAATGACATATATATGGGGTATGTAATAGTGAAAAGAAGTTGAGAAGCATGGTTTTCATATCGGCCAGCTAGCTGCTTAGAATCACATTTCTAAGGCAAAACAGTCTCTTTAAGTTGCCTACTTAAAAAAAAAAAAAAAAAGAAAGATATCTGATATTGTTTTAAAGAGGTAAAATAAAGGGCTGGATAAGAGATACATCTTTAATCATGATGTACCTGAGATGCTAAAAAAGCTAACTATATAGAGGGGTTAGATCACTACATTTTGCAGCACTAGCATACATCTTCCTCAAAAGGCTTCACATTCATTATTCTTTCAGAAGGGAACATCCCCAGTGGCTGTGAGGAAGTACAATGTGACCACCACTGTAATTCTTAATTAAGACCTGAAAGAAAAGGGAAGAGTGAGGAAAATTCTAATTCTAGCTGCTCTTCTCAAATTAACATAACTCTTAAACAGAGCTCTGACATGAGTGTATGTGCTCACACGTCTTCAAGGAACTGCCCTTTCACTGAGTGACCCAGAGTCTCAATTATTCTAATCTCCTCACCCCAAAACCAACTGTGAATGTAATGCTGTTGTTAAAGCACTTTTCCTGTAGATTGACTTTGGTTGATAATTTATTAGTCTGAAAAAGAGTAAGGACAGGCAGAGATCAATATATACATTCCATCAGGCATCCAGATACTCTGTGCCACTAATGAAACTTGGGCAAAAATCTTCACACCAAACAGATATGGGATAATTTGATCTTTTTCCCACAGACTAATAATTAAAAAATAAATCTTAACCCAGAAAGATTTACATTCCTGCTAGGATTTTTTAATAACATTGTTTTCAGTTTGGACTTTTACAACACAGACCATTTTTTTCTATCGGTATAAATCTTTAATGGCTCCTTAAATGTTAAATCCTTGGCCTTTGCACTGTCCTGTGGCAATGAGTCAAATGCAAGTTCAGATCCACAAGCTCAGGAGTACTGGGAGTTGAAAAAGGCTGAAAAAGGAAGAAAGAAAACATCACATGATGTAATTCCTTCATTAGCTCATATCTATTTCTTTATCAAATAAATCAGTAAAAAGTTACTGGAACAATATTGCCCTGATCACTTGTTCTGCTGGGTATTGAGTCTGCCAGGTAACAATTGTTTTTGAAAAGATTCAAAAAGCTTTATGAGTTCCATAGCTTGTGCTAGTCCACTGAACTTCTTAATGAGCAAAATGCTAATCATTACCCTAATGTAATCATTAAAAATATTTTAGGATCTGAAAGATTTTCTATACTGGTGAGGCAAATCTTCAAGCCCCATTATAGTTGGGGGAGCTTTTCAGTGTTATACAAAGTATGGATACAGCGTTTGCACACGATGTATATTTAGGAATAAATTGGCTTTTTAAAATTAAATAAAAGAAAATCAATGAAATTGAAATTTAACAGGTCAAAACCAGAAGCAGTTACGGTACCCTTTTATTTTTGTGATGACTTCAAAATGAACCATAGATTTGCCCAGAAAAAAACTCTAAAACATCTGCTCATATGCTTTACTAATTATTTAAAGTAATTCTCACATTTTTTAAATTACTTCTACCATAAATATGCAAAGTAGTTTTGGACACAGTGTTAGAGGCTGAAGACAAGTAGATTGACATACATCTAAACACTAAAATAAGACTTTGCTTCCAGGGAAAATATGCAACTTTTGATGCTTACTCAAATCTTTTATGTTGTTATACTAGCAGAAAAGTAAATTACCAGGCATTTTCTTATCTTAGACATACAACTCTGGCCTAAAATGCTTAAAATATACCAGGAAAATGAGACATGCTCTACATATTAGAAAAACATCCTATCCAGTAGCAAAACCTGATAGAACAAGCCAGAAGGCTGGACAAAAGATCAAAGAAGCAGAATGCAAAATATAATACAAAAAGTTTTCTCTCTCATCATCCTAGTATGGGATTAATGTTTTAGTAGTCCAAAATTCAGAGTTGTGGTTCTAGTTCTCAAGTTTCTCTTAGTGGGAATTTAAATTCTAGTGATGCACCCTTGCAGCGATGAAGGCCAACAGCATCCTGGGGCTGTGTCAGCATGGACTGAAGGTAGAGCTTGCCCTTTCTTTTTGTCCATTTGTTAGACTGCATCTAGGAACTGTTTTGGAGCCCCGGTTCAAGAACGTCACTGAAAGACAGGAGTTCAACAGAGACCGCACAGATGGTCGGGTGGCTGGAACACTTACCCTGTGAGAAGAGGCTGAGGTGAGTTGGGCTTCTGCAGCCTGGAGCAGACAGAGCTACAGGGAGACCTAACAGCAGCCCCCCAGTGCCTACAGGAAGGTTATCAAGGAGGCAGGTATTTAGTAGAGGTGTGTAGCAGGAGAACAAGAGACAATCATCATATATTGAAATAGTGGGAGGTTCTGACTGAAAGTACAGAAAACATTCACTATGAGGATAATAACACCAGGGACAAGGCAACCCAAGAAGGTCCAGATTTCTGTTCTCAGAGTCTCCAGTACATGACTAAACAAACCTCTAGGCAGCATGGTCTGGATTTGGTGCTGACCTCACACCGAGGAGACACATGAACTAGATGACCTCCCAAGGTCCCTTCCAATATGAATTATCCTCTGAGTGTCTGCTTCAAGAATCTGCTGCTTCTTTCAGAACTGTTGAAAAATATGCTGCTGGATTTTGTGTAATACTTCCTTAATGCATTAAGTCCCTGGATTAAGGGACAGAATTCAGGTTTCCCCCTTCCTTTGGGGTTGCTCTGTACTGTTCAGGGACAGTTGTGCTAAACGCTATAGTATGATAATTATGTAATTCAAGTCTATGACTTAGTAATAGGATCATAGAATCATTAAGGTTGGAAAAGACCTCTAGGATCATCAAGTCCAACCATCAACCCAATACCACCGTGCCTCCTAAACCATGTCCTGAAGTGCCACTTCTACACATTTTTTGAACACCTCCAGGGATGGCGACTCCACCACCTCTCTGGGCAGCCTCTTCCAATGTCTGACCACACTTTCAGTAAAGGCATTTGTCCTAATACCCAATCTAAACATCCCCTGACACAGCTTGAGGCCATTTCCTCTCTTCCTATCACTAGTAACTTGGGAGAAGAGACCAACACCCAACTCACTACAACCTCCTTTCAGGTAGGTGTAGAGAGCGATAAGGTCTCCCCTCAGCCTCCTCTTCTCCAGGCTGAACAACCCCAGTTCCCTCAACCTCTCTTCATAAGACCTGCTCTGCAGACCCTTCACCAGCTTCATTGCCCTTCTCTGGACACCCTCCAGCACCTCAATGTCCTTCTTGTCCTCAGGGTCCCAAAACTGAACACAGGATTCAAGGTGCGGCCTCACCAGTACCAAGTACAGGGGCATGATCACCTCCCTGCACCTGCTGGCCGCACTATTCCTGATACAAGCCAGGATGCTGTTGGCATTCTGGGCCACCTGGGCACACTGCTGGCTCATAAATGCAGACTTTCTCTTTGATTTGCATAAGATATCTTCGTTCTTCTTGACTTCCTAACTTCAGCCAGCATGGTTGTGTCATTTAATATTCCTATTCAATGTCGTCTTCTTGTGTTCAATTTCTATGTTGTTGAAAATTAAAAGCCTAAGACCAGCTCAGCCTAAGCTGAGCTTCCTAGCACAGACCTCTGCTACTTCAGCTAAATAAAAGGGTTGTTTTACTGGCAGCCACTAGGAGGTGATGACACAGGTTTTGCCATTGGGTTTTACAGTGCTTCGCTGAGAGCAGAGAAACAATGACACTTGGAACAGCAATAAATCGCACACTTGCCAGACACTGAATCATATGTCAGAAACATGGTAGCTTTAGTTTAATGAGAGTATATTTTTCACAGTCTAACAGGATTTTGAACACTATATTTTCCTAACTTCAGGTTTGGAAATAGTGGGCTGATTTTTGCTGAAAATTTTCAGTAATACTTCTTTTGAGGATCTGTGGGATATCTTACTTTGAATACTCCAAGTACAAAAAGTAGGAACCAAATTCTAGGATTTTACAATGGGAAATTTTAGATAGTATAGGCAATACTGACCCCACCTTTAACTTAAATGGTTAAACAGATGATGTGCCAGAAGAACGTAATTCAATAACAGGCAATACTGTTTCAGAGGTTTGCACCAGTTAAATATCTGCATGAACACAGTAGGAGATTTCTCCACTGTGGGTTTTAGATCTGCTCTTGACAATTTCAATTGTTAACGTTCATTACAATTTTTCATTTCACTGACACTCTAAGTCTATACTGGGTTAGGATTTGGTTATGACAGGTGTTTTACAGTACCAAAATAAGGCATTAGGTGAAGGTAAGTGAGAAAAAGGGGGAGCAGGAGGATATAACAACAGAATGTGAATATTTCTTTTACAGACTGACTCACTAGAGAGACATACAGTCTCAGTGGATGAATTTTAGTCCTAATTAGGGCATTGTCAGTGGAATAGTTATTGTCCTAATCAGAAACTGTGGCAGACAGGTGGTCTGTTAGACAGGTTGTAAAGGATACACAATGCATAATAAAGTCACCAGAGACCAGGCAATGTACTGACAATGATCCTAGCGCTCTTTCCATGCTGCCCTTTGCATTGAAATTTGGGGCTTATCCCTCTGATAAATATGCTTTTAACTGTAAGACTATGACATTTGAATGCCTATGCTAACATAGAACACACTTCCATTTGATGCCAGGATAACATAAAGAGCCTTACAAGAAGAGTGTTATTGTTTTTGTCACCTGCAGAATATTAATTCAAATATTTATGTTGTGCCAATGACTGTTAAGTGTTGAGTGGTTTATGTGCTGACCACTTGGACTCAGTTTTACAAGCTGTTATGTGCCTGTATTTCATTTTAGCAAGAAAGTAGATACTTCACAGTAACAGAAAAAGAAAACATTAAAATTCTTCCAATGTCCATAGCAATTTTATTTTTCATCACATGGTTTGTCTAAGCAGAACTGTCTAATCTTGGGTGAGCCATGATCCGGGGAGAAAGAGACAGTATTTGTCTTCTGCTTAAGGCTGCCTGAGATTTTCCAAGTAGATCCACTTACAGCTAAGCTCTTCAATAACCTAATCTGCTCACAACTTTCTTAACACACATTAATAATGATAACTTCAGCAACTGCAGTGGCGAGAAAACTCAGCTAGTATTATGTACCAGGGAGAGTGGATTCATGCCCTTTTTCATCCCGAACACAATTACACTACAGCTGCCGCTGTCCTGCACAGTGCTTGCACTACCGAGTCACAGGTAACTTTAGCAATGGATGGTTCTTTGTTCCTTCTTGTGAACTTGTGGAATTATTGTTACAAATTATGTAAGATATATTTGGCATGAGACACAGAGGGTAAACAAGAGAAAATGCAGTTTTGTAGGCTACTGATACAAAGTGGAGGAGTCCTAGATTATGGGGGTTTTTTTATTCAAAGCTTACAGAAAGCCAGAGGAACTTACCTAGTTAAAAAACCTTCCATAGGGAATACTGTTTGTGTGCCTCTGTTGTTTTCTCTGGTCTTCCTTCTCAGTGTATTTTGTCTCCTCTTGCCTTATTTACATTTTTCTCCCTGCCCCCCCTCCTCACCCCCCGCCTCCACCCAGCTCTGTTTGTGTCAGACACTAATTAAACCTATTAAAAAATAGGTTTAGGGGCTCTTAATCTAATAATAGATATTGACATTGCAGTTTGGCATTGATAATACTACTAATTCATTTTTAACATAGCTACTTCAGGACAATTCTTCTTTGCTACCCATGCTTAGCTTTCTTCTCTCTGCCATATTCATCCTGTGCTGGGTTAAGAAAGGATTTAGTTCAGGAAGGTCATGGCCTTGAAACCACGTGGCTCACAGAGATCAGACTCCCATATCCCACCTTGTGACTTGCTGCTCATCAGGTTAAGGCATTTCAGGAGCCTGCACATTTATTTTAGAGTGGCAAAAGGCATGACAAATAAATACTTCAGATAGGATCGTTGATTGTGACTGGGAATATGGTTACATAGCGGCTTTCATAGGTCATTCTCTGAAAAAGAAAACAATGAACTGAGGTGGACTTCTTTAATCCATCAAAATCCAAGACTGTTGAGTCACCTGGCCTTGTTTCATATCTGAAATTATTTCTCAAATTACTTCTGAAATTATCTCATTTTTTACTTAGTTTGGTATGTGCTTCACTCCCCCCCCCCTGATTTTCTCAGTGTTACATTAATAAAACTGTTGCTTGGCCTTCTGTCTTGATGCTGAGACCTATGGAAAATCAGTATATTGCCTAGTATGACAGTAGACTGTTCATTTAATGTAGGGGGAACCTCAGGTGACATAAATCCAGCATACCTATCTTCTGACACTTGATCTGGCTCACATCTGTCAAAGATGGATGTGTAGAGAGTGTGGTCTTACAGATGTGTCCAAGCTGGTAGAATCATTCTAGGAAAAATTCTACTGAGATAAATGATAACAAGGACTGAATGAGAAACCACATTTTGTTAGGCTTATGGAAGGCAGTCAAGGAACTAGGAGTCACTTTTCTACTGCATTCATTGAAACTTGTGCTAATAACAGCTTGGAGCTAAGAAATATGAAGTGGAAGTAGGTCAATCTTCTTAAGGAATCAATAAGACAAACCAGTGGGGAAGATGACTGGCCTGGCTGAACAGGGAGCTTTTGCTGGCAGTCATGGAAAAAAAAGGAGAGTTTACCACTGAACACCCAAGGGTATTCAGGTCCCTAAGCTGGAAGACAGGGACAGGGAGCAGAATAAATCCCGCATAATCTAGGAGGAAGCATTTTATAACCTGCTGAGCCACCTGGACACTCACAAGTCTGTGGAGCTGGATGGGATCCACCCGAGAATAATCAGGGAGTTGGCAGAGGAGCTCACCAAGCCACTCTCCAAACTTTATCAACAGTCCTGGGTAACAGGGGAGGTCCCAGATGACGGGAGGCTTGCTGATTGTGTCTACAAGAAGGGCTGGAAGGAGGATCCAGGGAGCTACAGGCCTGTCAGCCTGACCTTGGTACCAGGGAAGATTATGGAGCAGTTCATCGTGAGTGAGCTCACCAGGCAAGTGCAGGACAAGCAGGGGGTCAGGCCCAGCCAGCATGGCTTCATGAAAGGCAGGTCCTGCCCGACCAAACTGATCTCCTTCTATGACCAGGTGACCCACCTAGTGGATGAGGGAAAGGTTGTGGCTGTTGCCTACCTGGACTTTAGCAAAGGCTTTGACTCTGTCGCACAGCATCCTCCTAGGGAAGCTGGTGGCTCATGGCTTAGACAGGTGTACTCTTTGCTGGGTAAAAAACTGGCTGGACGGCTGAACCCAGAGAGTTACAGTGAATGGAGCTAGATCCAGATGGCAGCCAGTCACAAGTGGTGGTCCCCAAGGCTCAGTTTTAGGACAAGACTTGTTTAACATCTTTATCAGTGATCTAGATGAGGGATTGAGTGCACCCTCAGTAAGTTTGCAGATGACACTAAATTGGGCGCGAGTGTCGATCTGCTCAAGGGTAAGAAGGCTCTGCAGAAGGATCTGGGCAGGCTGGATCAGTGGGCTAAGGTCATGATATGAGGTTTAACAAGGCCAAGTGCCATGTCCTGCACTTTTGTCAAAACAAACCCATGCAATGCTACAGGCTTGGGAGGAGTGGCTGGAAAGCTGGCCGGTGGAAAAGGACTTGAGGGTGTTTGTTGACATCTGGCTGAACATAAGCCAGCTGCGTGCCCAGGTGGCCCAGAATGCCAACAGCATCCTGGCTTGTATCAGGAATAGTGCGGCCAGCAGGAGCAGGGAGGTGATCGTGCCCCTGTACTTGGTACTGGTGAGGCCGCACCTTGAATCCTGTGTTCAGTTTTGGGACCCTGAGGACAAGAAGGACATTGAGGTGCTGGAGGGTGTCCAGAGAAGGGCAATGAAGCTGGTGAAGGGTCTGCAGAGCAGGTCTTATGAAGAGGGGTTGAGGGAACTGGGGTTGTTCAGCCTGGAGAAGAGGAGGCTGAGGGGAGACCTTATCGCTCTCTACACCTACCTGAAAGGAGGTTGTAGCAAGATGGGTGTTGGTCTCTTCTCCCAAGTTACTAGTGATAGGAAGAGAGGAAATGGCCTCAAGCTGTGTCAGGGGATGTTTAGATTGGGTATTAGGACAAATGCCTTTACTGAAAGTGTGGTCAGACATTGGAAGAGGCTGCCCAGAGAGGTGGCGGAGTCGCCATCCCTGGAGGTGTTCAAAAAATGTGTAGAAGTGGCACTTCAGGACATGGTTTAGGAGGCACGGTGGTATTGGGTTGATGGTTGGACTTGATGATCCTAGAGGTCTTTTCCAACCTTAATGATTCTATGATTCTATGTTTAAGAGTGTTATTGGGGATGTTTCTAGAACTCAAGGTCCAGGTCCAGCACCCATACAATGAAAAGTGTTCAGATACATTTTCACACTGAGTTGGAATCAGAAAAAGCTACAAGGACTATCCAGCATCCAGAAAACTTGTCTTTACTGTGAGAGAATGAGGAAATCCATTCTATTTGATTTATCCTATTTGGGTTTGAAGAGCAACTTATTAATGGCCTACAAGTGTTTTCTCTATCAGAAATCTCCCTTTTTGCCATATAATTATTCAGCCTAGGAAATTGAAGTTGTTTTTTTCTAAGAAGAAATACATTTCTGAAATGGGACATATTTTTAAATCAGGGAAGTAATAGGGACATATCTGACATCTGGTTATCTGACACTAGAGATGATTCAAACTGGAATAACTTCAAGCTTGTCAACACTGGGAAAGTAATATTTTTCAACCAAGATTGACTCTCAGTCATGGTTTCTTAAGATTGTTCTCTAAGTTAACTACAAGTAATTCAGAATCACTACATCAAAACTTGGAAGATGGTTAAAGAATGACATTTTAATGTCAGTCTTGCAAATACACGTGATAAATATTTAATTTGTTAATTTAATTTTAATAGCTGGAAACACAAGGTCATATAAGCAGTTAGCTGTCAACCAACCATTACCTGCCACTCCCTGTCAATCACCCACAGACAGTCCCATGAAGTCCTCCCAATTAATGGGTCATGTAGGTATTATTAATTAGTGCATAGCAGCAGAGGAGTAAAAATTAAGTCCTGTATTATCTCCAGAGTCAATGGTCAGATGGATTTTAACACGAAAGCTGACAACCTCACCCACAGTGATTGCCAGACTGTTGTTGTTTACATACAGGTTGTTTCTACATGGTGCAAAATCTGACATGGAGTTGTGAAGGTCTTCTAGTGGCTCAGTTGCTAGGAGGTAGGAGGTTTTGCTTTGATGCAGATAATAAACAGCTGTTTACACAGCATGTTTGCACATGATCTAATAGGATCACTTTGCTTATTTTCCTTTTTTTCCTACTAGTTGCACTGTGTTAACATCTGTCCAACAGCAAATAGCAATATCTGAAATGTATGAATATTAATGAAGATGCTATTTTCATCATGGGAAGGACATGAAAATAAATCTCATAAAAACCTTTGTATTTTAAAATTAGTTCATGGACTTATTTATGTCTTCTGACTGATCTAGAACATATCTTCTGAGAAAGGTACAGTCAATCTGGTATGAAAGGTCTCATGTGAGAAAGAAAACATTGCATGCATAACAAGTGGTTCCAGTGCTTAATCACCCTTGAAGTTTAAAAATGTGCACCTTAATTGTAGTTTGAATTTAGCTCTGCTTTCAGTCATTGAATCTTTTTTACTGCCTTGGTCTGAGGCTAACAAGTTAGAGCACGTGGTGTGTGGCAATACAGTTGGAGGTATATCACAGCATCTCCATGCAGCTTTTTCACATTGTTTAGCAAGTTTTAGAATTGTAAATGCAAGAGCTCCCATATACAAACCTGCCTGGAGTTCTAGTGCAACTGTACATACCCTGTGGACAGTAGGTCACTAAAATGCTTTTGGATGTCTTATCAAAATGCTTCACTATTTATACTATTTCATCAGTATTATTTCTCATGGACACTGTGGCTATCAGCCTCTGGTCAATATTTGTTGCGTGTCAAGTAGAAACGTGCACTGATTGCATTTCTCTTGCCCATTTGGAGCTTTACATGAGCAGTTTAACAATACTCCTGCTTCAATGACTTTGATATAAAAGCCTGGTTCTGTAATTCTCTACTGCTAGTGTAGGATGATGATGGATATCAAAAAAAAAAAAAAAGCAATGCAGGCATGTTTTCTTGAAAGTACCTATCTGTACTATTTTAACATTGTACACAGTAAAATTATAAAATTATCTATTATGTAATATTTATGGTTTTCTAGATCTGACAGACCTAAAATAAGTAAAACAACAGCTCTTTCCAGATTTCTTATGAAAGCTTCAGCTTTTATTCCTGTAGCTTCTTTCAATTTTTCTTTTTAGGGCAACATAATATGTTTGTACTATGCCAATTTTTTCCCAAAACTCTACTGAACTGCGGCTTGTGAATAATTACTGAAGATCAGTTGTAATTTTTCAACTTTTTTAAAATTAAAAATAATATTTGATTAATATAGGGGGTTTTCTTGAAAACAATATACATATATATATTAATCTAGAAATGGACTACAGATAAATTTCTTAGTCTTTCTTCTTTCCTCACTACCATCATTGGGTTTTCTGACAAGGACCCCTGGAATTTTTAAAGAAATATAGGAAATTATAATTAAAATTATTTTTCCCAAGACGTCTTTTAGTTTTGTACTTATTAACTCTGAAAGAAACATTTCTGTTCACATTAGTCTTATTGATTGCAGGATTTCTAGACTGGTAACCATTACCTCTTTCTAGACCCAAAATATGTCATGCCTTATTAAGAACATACAAAGGTAACATATTCAGACCAATTTGAATTGATATTTCCAGCTGCCAGACTTTCTGGCATCTCAAAAATCTCCAAAAGTTAAATGTATGTTCCATTTGAATAGATTTATTAGAAATATATGAAGTTTACTTTTTTTTTTTTCAATCCATGTTCCAACATGAGGAGTTCCATACATTGCTTCAGGTCATTATACATATCACTACGTGACAATTCATAAATATGGTGAAAAATTTATTAGGCAGGACTAGAGACTTGTCTGCACTTGAAAGTTAGTTTGAATTCATTTTTGGTTTAGGGTAGGGTGTGAATTTTAAGTGTGATAGCTATTTCTGTCCATGGGCTGACAAGTGAGGGTATGAGAGGTTTGGATATTTGGCCACAGTATTTCCTTCTAAAGCTTTTATAATAACAGTATGGTGGGGTATAAAGATCTTTTCCAAAATGGTTACAACTTGAATCAGTACCAAGACTGGTTTGGGTCTGCTTTGTTTAAAAAATTTTAGCTTATTGCTAAAAGGAAGTGATATGAATGTCAAGATGTTGCAAGGTGGATATATGTTTCTACTGCACATTTAGCTGATGAATGTCCTGTAACAAAGACAGGGTTCAGCTGGAATTTTCTATCACCTGGAGATACTGTCATTATTTTACTATTCTGGGATAAACCATAAATCAGTTTCTTACAAAACACAGAAATAATGCATAAAGGAATGGAAGATTCTATATTTTCCTTTTTTTTTCTTTTTTTCTATTTTACAGTGATGTGTTTTGCAGGACACTTTTAAATTTAGTATTTTATATATTAGTAATATGTTATGATGGTGTAGCTTTACCCTACTTTTCTGGGTTAGACTGAAGCTTGTGGAGTTAAAAACCTCATATTTCTAGGCTCAGTGCAAAGGTCAGGCAATATTAAAAGGCCCCACAGCAGACTCTCATCAGAAGTACTACTTTAACAGTTTGTTTGCTGTTGGGTTTTTCAGTTTTCTTTATTAGCAGGTCTCTGGAAGCATAGTTCAACATTTTACAGCTTTTGACCTTTACTCTCTTCACTGCTTTGGATGTCTCTGGTAACTTTAAATAGCACTTTATAGTTGCTAGAATCTTGAATTATCTGCCGTCTTGAAATGGCAATACAATCCTGGCTAATCAGAGGAAAATGAAAGTCCTTTCAATAAGAATTTCAGTGAGCATCATGTTGTGTTCAAAGCAGGGGTCTGATTCTATCTTCAGCGGAGCTCGGCAGGAGCTGGGAGCATCTCAACAGTGCCTTGCAGCTGCAAGTTATCAGCTCTGGAATTAACAGGCAAGTCCATTGCTAATGCCAGATCCTGTCTGCTGAGCTCACACCAGCGTGGTGGGTCCTGCTGCATGAGAAGGGCAAGCATTGCCTGCAAATGGAGAGAGTGGCTGCTGAAGACAGCAGAGCAGTCCCGTGTTTTGTTGGGTATGGTGACTGCAACACCCAAATGCAAAATCTTTGCTCCATGGGTCCCATAAGCTTCTGGATTTCCAGTAAACTCAAAGTAACTTGGGATGCATTACTGGAGACCTGGCATGGTAGAGAGCCAAGACACTCCTGGCCGCAGGATGTTGAACATCATCAACATCAGTTGTGAAGGATGATGCCCACAGAGATAACAACTTCGTAGTGCAGTGCAGTGAATAATAGTAAGAGTGACCTTGTATGTTTTCCCTGAGTTTGTCTAGCTCACAGCTTCAGGCATTTGATTCACAGATAATGCAATCTGTTTTGATACTTCAGCAGTAGTCATCAAAATAAAGACCCTATCAGGAATCACTGGAAACTTCCAAAAACTATAGCTAAAACTACCAGACCGTCTTGCAGAGAGCTGCTTCCACATGTCTTGGTGTTAGGCTTAGCTGCTTGTGAAAATCTGGAAAAAACATATCCCATTCTTAATGGGCACTAATGTCTCACTCTCAGCTGTAGTCAGGCTGTGTGCTTGAAGCATACATTACATTGTATGTAGAGTTTTGAGGTGTCTTCATTAAAGGTGTATTTGGCTGTTGCATGCATGAAATAAGCTCTTCAGAAAATATTATAACTGGATAAATTGCAAAATATAAGCTGTGGCTACACAGTCTGTCCTGAGCAGAGAGTAATCCAGGAAGAAAATTGTCTTTCCTAGTTTCCTAGAAACTAAAGAACAATAAACTGGCATAACTGTCTCGCTGATTTCAATGAAGAGGAAAGTTGACAGCAGTGAGCAGAGCCTACCTGCTTCTCCCATGACACCATCTCAAATGAAGGAAGACTGCATCAGTTTGCTCTCTTTCACTGGGGTAAGATTAGGCCGTGGCTTGGCAGAGTACCTACTGCTTTCTTTCTGTTACTTTGCTGCTAAAATGAATGTTGCAAGTCAGAACTGATTTTCTAATTAGTAATGTAATTTTGTAATAAGGAGACAAATTGCTTAGTTTTAATAAAAAGCAATGATGCATCTCTGAAATTACGTACAAAGAACTTACACTGTTTAAATGTCTTATTTTGTTATGTGTCAACTTTCATTGTGTTGCTCTTCTCTTTGTCTAAATTGACTGAAATTACTTTTACCCATATTATATAATAAATTTCAAACTAATCACATTTTGCTACAGCATTTAGTGCCAAGTACTTTTCTGCACAGTACAGGCTCTGTTTTTGTAAAAACTATGTCCCTAGCCACCTGGCAGCTCATTCTTAATTCATGTGCATTTAGTTACAGCTGGCATAAAAAGCAGAGTTTTCCAAGGACACTCTGCGAACTTGCCCAGTGGAAATCATAACCTCTATAAAATTATTTCATGATCAAGTTCTGTTTTCTCATGCTTGTTTTGTCAGATCATGGCCTTGGGTAGAAGTACTGGAGCCACTGAGCTGCCAGGATGACATGTCTAACTAGAATTACACTGAAGGTAACCAAACATCTCTTAAACAGGACAGACATTTCCATCTGTTGATTCCATTGCAGGGTCAACATTTAGGACGTTCACTGATTCTCACAGAGACACACTACTCATCCCCCAATTTTTGTTTTTAAATTAATAAACAAAGAGAGCGATTGTTGTTTGTTGGCGTTTAGATTTTTTTAATCAATTGCAGAGTTTTTAATAATATTTAAGTCATTCGAAATTATGATTTCTCTGACAGATAGATCCAGAGATTTCAACTCTTGAGAATGTGCCAGAAGTTAAGGAAAGGTGTTAAATCAGTATAGAATATCAATCTCTAAATAAAAGAGCATATATAATGTAGTTAAAAATTATTATCATTACCTTAAAAATAAAAAAAGTTATGGCCACAGAACATGTCCTTGTCACATGTAATAATGTATTTCTTCAGGCCTGTAATTGCAATAATTCTGTCCGGCTGCCAGAGGAGTAAAACTGCTGCCCTGGAAGGTGATGTGGTTTGTATAGACCAGGCTGGGAGGAAGGTGGCAGCAGGAGGAACAAAACTGAGGCCTTCAGAGCTCCCGGTAAGTGTCCCAGCAATTCAGTGGCAGAGATTTTCCATAGTCCCTCCAACCCTCACAGGAGCACTCAGGGAGTAAGATACTGTGCAGTGCAAACACCACTGTAATGTGGTCTTCATTAACTAACTAATGGTACCAACAAATATCTACCGTGTTCTGCCACAAGTGTCGTCTTACAATATTCTGTCTTTAATCAGCTGACATTTTAAAGTTTAGATTACTTGGATTATTTTGTATGTTAAAAGATATAATTTGAGATGGAAACTATGTAGTTTGATAATACAGTTGTAGGATCCTTCAGTCAGAAAGTTCTCAGATTGTACAAATTGGCCAGGTTGCTGGGTCTAAGGCACTGGTTTGTTCATGCCAGTGTTCTGAGATTCTTAAATGAACAGCTGAAGCAGAACTTGAACACACACTAATGATCTGCAGACAAGTAGTCAGTGTAAATTTCTGTTGTTCATTTGAAACAGAATATGAGCAAAAAAAGCACACATCTAGACTATGATTTGTGAAAGAGGCTAAATTTGCAAAGAAAGAGATGCAAGAAAGTTTTAAGTGCTTCATAAATCAGAGAATAGAATCAAACCAAATTAATGGGATTAGAAAGCAGTCCCACTTCTGTAGGTTCCTCTGCTCATGCTACAGTATTATAGTAATCATGACAGAAGTAGTAACGGTAACTGTATACAACTGAAAGCTAGAGTGAAAATGTGCAATGGAATACATTTGTAAGAATTGACTTATTTGAAATTGTAAAATTTGAAGATGAGCAAAGAAAAGGTTTGATGTCCTGCAAATGCCTCATGCAGGGAGTAACCTAAACCCCACATTATGCCATAGTGATTTGCTTTGTGCTTCAGCATAATGAACCTCAAATTAACAAACCTCCAAATTAACAAACAATAACCATTCAAAACATTATTTCAAATGGAAAGTAGAATATCTTTTCAGCTGATATTTGTTGGATATTTGTTGTATTTGTTGGATATTTTTTAGTTTGAAATCACAAGTTGAATTAATATGTTGCATTGCTAAAACATCTCTCAATTATTACCAATGAACACTCAATTAACAAGATTTTTTTACACCCAGTACTTTTTATATATTATTTTAGAAACTATCTCCATATCAATTTCTCCACTCAGTTGCATAGATGTAAACCAGAAGTAATACAGCTGAAAATAATAAAGCTGTGATTCTGTAAAGCCAGCACAGAAGACAGAGGAATTAAGTTACAGGAGCCTCTTTCTCTTCCATCTTTTAATGGAGTAAAACCACTTCAAAGCTATTGGTTTAACTGGAAATCTATATCATTTACATGATTATGAATAGGGAGTAGACAATTTGTTTTTATTTTCAATAGCCATGATAACTGAGGCCATATGTCCTACTATATAAAACATATGCTCTCTATAACTCCTGTCCATACAGAATTGGCATACATAAATTACAGATTACAGTTCCAGTAGAAGTTAATTGCAGTCTGCCTTATCTTTTTCTACTGACGCGGTTTAAGGGAACAAAAGGTTTAGTTCAGCATTTTGCCAGTTACAAAACCTAGTCAGATTAATTTCAAAATCTTGAAAGGAAGTAAAAGGTAAAACTGAAAAGAAATAAAAGATGGTGTTGCCTATTCATCAAAAGGCAAGACTCCCTTAGCTACAATGCTAGTTATAACCTCTATTCTATAGGTGGCTACTACAGACCCAGGGCTGTGAATCAGGGTCAGGTTCTTAAATTTAAGAACTGACATATCTGCCAGATGCTTAAGCTCTGATCATAGTTATTGGAGAACTCATCAACATGGTCAGTGGATCTTAAAGAGTTATTCAGCTGACCAGCCATGAGATATCTATTTCGCAGTGAGCAAAATGGCTTTTCTAGTCTGTGCTAGATCTACACTGAGAAATTTAGGTGTGTAAATCTGAAGCTAAATCCCACCCCGGGTGACTTAATGTCTAATACTCTGACACAAGTGCCCATCAGCATTACAGGACATCTTTTGAGAACCAAGGTGAAATGTTTCAGAGACATGAGGCAGCATTGCCTCCACCTGATCCAGCCAACACTGGTGCCTTTGAAAAGACGTTTCAGTAAGTAGCTAGAGCTTGGAGCTCATGTACTTTTTTCCTCCTCTTACTCAGATAGCTAAGTTTCTTACCAGCTTAGCCTTACCTTCTAGCCCAGTTGCCTTAAATGGAATGGAGAATTGGGAGAAGGCACAAGAAGAGAGAAAGAGGCTTTCAAAAACTTTCCCTAAGAAAGCAAGTCTAGCTAACCTGGGTCCGTACATTCTTTACTCTCTCCTGTGAAAGAGAGAAAATGTCCCCATATCAGGAGTATTGAAAAATTATTCTTTTTCATGTGATATTAAATAATGATAATAGGGGACTGAAGGCACTCTGGGTATAGTATTAGAAATCACTTTGGAAGAAACAGTCCTAATGGTTAGGTATACTTTGTAAATAATACTAATAATGTCTAGTGATATATGAATAATATAAAAAAAACCTGCATGGCATTCCAAGAAATGTATGGAATTACAATACTTCTATAGCTTACAAATTAAATTTTAATGCACAAGAAACGTAAAGACAATAGTGTGAGAAAGACTCAAAAAAACCTGAATATGTTTGCCCAAACTCTCTATCCCACAAACCTTCAGACTGAAGTGGTTAATTATCAGCCCATTTATTTTAAATATGATTTGCTATTCTCAGTTTGGCTTCCTCATCGATTAGTTCATGTGCTGTTATTGAAAAGGTTCCTTCCAACAGCATGTACAATAAGTGCTGTGTATGAAGTGACAGTGCTATCTCTTCCCCCCCCTCAGTGAAAAAGGCTTTGATTCATGATTTACAGATGTAGTTATTTATTCATTATTTCAGGCTTCATATGTTCATTCCACTTTCCAATACATTTTCTGTGGATGAGTTTTCAGTGCTCTTCTTCTAAATTATTTGCTATTTATCTGTTTCATAAAAAAGTTTCCTAAGACTCTGACAGAATAGTCAAACTACCAATAGGGAAGATTTACTTTTACCTTTTCAGTGTTTACAGAAGTCCTGACAAGGCTGCATGTAAGTGTTCAGGTTTATCCTTGTCTGAATGGCTGTTAACTAACTTAATCCGCTAGATTATCCGCTTTTCTTCACAGTAAAGATTAGTAGGCAGAGCAGTACTCTGGTCCCCACTCAGACTGCAGAGCTCACCAGGGAAATGGTACAACAGTCATTACAGTTGCTTTCTGTAACACCAGTTCAAAGGATGAGAGAACATGTCAGAGAACTTAGATCATGACTTATCCAGCTATCAGCAGCATGCAGACCACAGGCGCAGTACAGCCTTGTTGGCCATGGCTGTTTGGGAAAGCCTAATCTCTGTCTATGATTTCATAGGTCTACTTGTTTGATGCTTCGCTCTTCCCTGATTGTGGTGATGGATGCCACACTACACTCAAGAATTATTAATTCATTTCAGATATCTCAAGAGTCAATGGTTATGGTTTCTACCTAAAGCTGATTCTACGTGCCAGGGCTTTCTACATAAGTCTTAGGTATCACCTTGCTGACAGTAAGATGCAATTATCAGGAATGTGGACGATAAGACCTTTTGTACTCTGTGAACATCTTTAAAACCAATGCATACTTTACATTGCTCTGGTAATGTTTATGTATCACATTTACAGAATATCCTTCTCAAGGATATTCCCAGCAGGTACTTTAAAAAGAATTATGAGTAACACTGCATAGGCTCCATACAGTCCATCTTGTTTGGGTTTAGTGCTGACTGTGTCAACCATTCAGTTCCGACTGATTCAGGTAGATATCCTGGTTTGTATCTCCTGTGGCAAAGACAGATGAAGGATCTCATCCATGTCTCTCTATGTCATAATTAAGATGCAAATTTCAGAAGAGGTGGAAATTTGTTAAAAATATTTTACAGATACTTTCCCTTGTTTTCTACACTATCACAATCCCAGTGTCTTTTTATTTGCTTTAAGATTAGTTTTACTTTATAAATGATAATCCAGACAGTTGTTTTCTGTATAAAAGAAATGGATTTGCTTTACCAATACAACGTGATTTAATTGTATTAGGCTACAAAGTCACAAACGAAAGCATGGCTGCTTTGTTCAGACTTGAGATTAAAGTTCTCTTCCCTTTCTTATGATAAACCAATGACATGGATATTTTACAGATGTATTTGCCCTCAGCAACTTCCTTTTTTAAATTCATAAATTCACTGTACTGCTTAAGAAAACAAAAACAAAAACAAAAACTGACTTGGCCCTGTGACATAGAGTACATATAGTACACAGGGTCCTGTGGAGGTCATCTGAAGTGCATGACCCATTTTGAATTTCTTCAGTTTGCATGACTTTGTCAGTCTAAAACTGATGATTCTGACAATATTTCTCAGCATCCCTGCTGAACATTTAAATTTGGCTTCCTACTGCTTTTCATACTGATGATAGCTTTCAACTTGATGAAACGAAGTCATAATTAAACAAAAAACATCCCATAAATAATTTTAAAATAGCTCTCAGACTATCATTTGAGTTGCCTGCAGGCATTTTTAGATACTTGTTTTTATTTGTGTTATGTGGCTTTTCTAAAATACTAATAACTTTTTTTTTTTTCTGTACATCTTTAATTCCTCTCAGATTATGTCAGTTTACTAGATTAGTTTAATTTTCTTAGATGTCTTTCCAGGACTCAGTGACCTAACTCTGCAGGAGTGGACACTCGGAATGTGCAAGTGTGTTGTAAACTTCCTGCCTCTTTGTACCAACCATCCAGAGGTTCTTTCTACAAGTCCTAATGTGCAAGGGAAAAAACTGCAATGATGCCAGGAAGCTGTTCTGAAGTCCCTGATGTTTCTCAGAATCTATTTTGCTTGTAGGGTCATTCAATTATGTCTGAAATTAGTTCAGTTATTCATTTTGGTTTGCAGGTACAAAAATAGAAAACATTTTTAAATCTGGGGCTGTATTCAAACTGTAATTTAAATAAATTGAAGAATGGTTCTAACTGTGGGGTCTGGGGGCTGTTCCACTTTTACATAAATGCTGAGACTGCAGACTTGTGTCAAGACCTCCCTGCTGAAAACTTCAAAGGCATTCCTTCCAGGCAGAGAGTTTATTCTAGAATGGTGGAAGTTCCTCCCTAAGGTTCAAAGGGTCATTGCTAGAAAACTCATTATCTGTAGGGACTGGTGACCTGAGTGAAAATCTAAAAACAGTACAAATATTGACCGTGTTCACAAGGTGACAGGATGTGAGAATTAGTCAACAAATAGAAGAAGACGGGTAGATGTTTGGGGGGGGTGGTGGTGGTGTGAATGTGATTACAGTGTAAACAAAGAGATTTTTCAAGTATGACAAAAATATTTTATCCAAAGTGTCTAAACTTGCTCTCAAACCAAAGCTGGTGTCAAAACCACTTTCAAAAGAGCTATCAAGCAATTATTTTATTTTGTTGGAAAAAAAAAATATCCAGAAGTGGTGTAAAGTCAGCAAAGTATATTTTTTAAAAATTTATTTTTCCTGTACTTTGTACAAATGACAGATACGGTATCAGGTTGTAAGACACAAGACATGACAAAACTGGAAAAATGGAGCTAGGCAAAAAGCTTTCTACACTTTAGCTGGCAAAACTCCGCAGAGTGATCATATTTTAGTCACTGCAAGGTCCTGCACAACTAGGTTATCTTTCCCTATTCTTAGCTGTACCATTGCTACAATGTCGATGTTTAGGATTATATCCCCTGACTGTACTCCACCAAGGAATACTGCTGCGTACAGACTGTCAGTACCAGGAATACTCCTGCCTCTCTAGAAAATCATAATTTTCTTCTCAGTAGCACTGCCTGTGTCAAATATTCACAGCCATCCATTTCTTGGTCCTTGTATTCAATGTGCGCCTCTACTCAGACTCACATATGCCAAAAGATTAACTAAAGTTACAGCGTGATTAACTGATTAACTGTGACTGTTGGGTACCACCCATACAGTTCCAGAACATAAAACAGTGAGAGCACAACTTGCCTGTGAGAAAGAAAAAACTTTCTCAAAGGATGACTCCAACCAAGAGCAAGGCGCAGCACGGCTGCTGCTGCCCCAGCAATTTGACCTTTCCTTTTTTGCATATTCTATCATGAATACATTTCACCAAATGCATGCAGGTATTTAAAAAATCCTCAGAAACATATCCACCAATCTATTTTCTCACCAACAAGGACAAGAAAACAAATGTTTGACAGGCATCAATCACAGTGCATGTCACATAGTAGAATTAAAATCTATGAGAAGCTTTGAGGTGAGGACCCAATTATGCTGAGAGCCCAGGCCATATCTGCTATCTTCAAGCTACCTACCAGTGCAAAACCTATGGTATGGTAGCTTATATTTAGCAGTCAGTATATTTAAGCAGTCATTATGAACCCAATGAGACACAACCCTAAAGAAGAACAATTTATGTCTATATTAGTAAACCAGAATGTTTCAGGAAGCATTTCCAGGTACTACAGAATTTCTGGAATGACTGCTGGCACACTTTTGGCCTAAGTCAACAGGCAATGTCTCCAGAAATAGCTTTGCAAAATTTAGAGAGTTAACAGAGGGCAGGAACCACTTCCAAAAATCAGACCAGATGTTCTAGAGAGTTTAACAATTGAGCAGAGACTGTTTTGTCCCATTTAGTCTTTGGAAGAGAGAACTGATGCTGAGAGTGTCTGAGTTAAACAGTAGAAAGAGGTGTATTCTCTCAGTATGCCAGGCCACTGGCCCCGTATTGAATCAGAAGGAAAAATATGGGCAATTGTATTTCTTGCCACCTTTCATGTGGAAATGTATATTTTCTGCACAGCTTGCTTTCTTCAGCAGCACAAAATGGTAGAAATGGTATTTTTTCCTAATATTTTCATTTTGTTTGAATGTATGTTGCTCCACTCAATAATTAACCAAAGATGAAAAAAGCTTATTGAGAATTTGTGTGTGTGCGCGCATGTAGTTCACAGTAAGTCAAAGTAAAGATGTAATTAAATCTGTCATTTCTAGACTTTTGCTGTCAATGAAAAATGAAAGCTAAAAGGTCGTGTTTAGAAACAATAAATACTAGGGTTGCTTTTCTGACTGTTATACCAGTAACTAGTAGCCCATGTGACAGTAACTAAATACGAATGTATCTGGCTTGCAGATTAATGTTAGCCTCTCATTCTCTTAGTATCACAATTTTTTTAAAAAGAGATGAGACTGAAAGTGTGAATTCTGATTGAAATGAATTTAAATACAACTTCTATCATCTATGTGAGACAAAAAGTGCTTCTCATCATACATATTTTGAGTTGAGATTAAATCACTTTTCTTTCACTTAAGTTTTCTTACATTCCCCCTATATGAACATAAATTACACAGAGGGGATCCTCCATCCTTTATATTTTGGTGCCTCAACTGCAGCTGTAAGTTTGATGTAATTTTAATAATATTTGTGCTATGTAATGGCTTTTAATAAGCTCCAGAATGATTTTCTACTCTAATATGGCCTTCCCCAAAGGATTCAAGAGCAAAGCATAACTATCAGCTACATGAAAAGTAACTGCCATAGATTCTGAAACTTTCAGAGTTAATGCTGCACTACTAAAATATTGGTGTATCTCACTTTATGACATCAAAAGCCTTTACTTTATATATAGTACTGTAATCCCAGATTATTTTTTAGCTGAATATGGCTGTTAGTTGTCATTGTTGCCTGATTGAATGTTTTACGTTATTCCAATCTTTATGATTTTTTATAACTTTACATTTCTCTTCCACCCTCTAAAGAGTAAAAAGAAGTATAACTTTAAATCAATAAGTTAAAATAACTGTGCTATAGTCTGACTGAAATAATTCAGATTTTTAAAGCTCAAACTTTTCCCAAGTGACTCAGGATGTCACTTGGGAAAGATAAGAGCAAGTGACCAAGACATAAGATATATATATTACCCACTTTTATATTTTGCATATTGAAATAATAGATATTAACTGTTGCAATGTATGATCATAATCAAAAGAAAATTGTTCACATTATCCTTGGTTTGCATCATTACAATATGCATTTCATACACCGAAACTTAATTCTCAAACCAAGTATTCTTCAAACGTAATGCCATTTGGATCTAGGCCTAGATACGGACTTAAATGTTACATATTGCATCTCAAGATTAATTTTCTTGTTATGTCTTCATATATGACCAGATTTTGTAATAACTCTGCCTGGATTTGGACTTGCAGGTTGAATATGTGCATAGTGTCATGGTGGGTTGACTTTGGCTGGCTGGGAAGTACCTCCTCCACTATGGTGTCCTGGTTTTGGCTGGGACAGAGTTAATTTTCTTCCTTGCAGCTGTATAATGCTGCAATTAAATGTATAATTTAGTATGAGAATAATGTTGATAACAAGCTGATGTTTTAGGTGCTGCTAAGTGGTACTTACACTAGTCAAGGACTTTTCCAGCTTCCCATGTTGTGCCGGGTGCACAGGAAGCTGGGAGGGGAGGGACCACAGCCAGGACAGCTGATCCAAACTTGCCAAAAGGATATTCCATACCATATGGTATCATGCTCAGTATATTAACTGGGGGGAGTTGGCCAGGGTGGGGGGCAGCGATCACTGCTCTGGGACTGGCTAGGTGTTGGTCAGCAGGTGGTGAGCACTTGAATCACTTTTTCCTGGGTTTTGTTTCTCTCTTATAGTTTTCCTTGTTTTATTATTTATTAAGATTATGATTATGATTATTTCAATTATTAAACTGTTCTTATCTCAACTCATGAGTTTCCTTACTTTTGCTCTTCTGATTCTCTCCCCCATCCCATCAGAGAGGGAGGGTGAGTGAGCAGCTTGGTGTGGTGCTCGGTTGCCAACTGGAATTAAACCACAACATGTGGTCTCTTCACGGTCTGCATGGGAATCTCTGCTCCAACACCTGGATGACCTCCTTCCCTTCCTTGTTCTCTGCCTTTGGTGTTCCCAAGATTGTTTCTTGCATTTTTCCCCCCACTCCTCTCTGCCCTCCCATGGTTTTGTCCTTTCTCAAATACGCTTTCCCCAACGTGCCACCAGCTTGGCTGTGGGGCTTGGCCATGCCCTGCAGTGGGTCAGCTGGAGATGGCTGGGACTGGCTGTGTCTGGCATGGGGCAGCCTCGGCCTCTCCTCACAGAAGCTGCCCTGCAGCTCCCTGCTGCCAGCATTTGAGCACCTGCACCCAGTACATATACCCTTTTCTTTTGAATAATGAAGTTTAAATATTCACAAGGTTTTGATTTTTAAAAGTATCCACATACACTTGAAAGTCATTTTACATTGTTCTGAAAGAAACAAATATTTGTATTCACATTTTTTCACTCTTAAGTCTCTCCTTCCTTCTTCCTTCGTAGATGTTAATAAATTGACTCAGAGAAAAAAGACTATTTTTTACCTAATTCAGGTAGGAAGTTTTGAATGATCAGAGTATCCAACAATTAATGGCTGATATCACAAAATGGTCTTAAAACTAGAAGGGGTTGCACTCTATGAGGCTATGACATTTTAAAATAACTGTGTAAATACCAGCAGATCAAAGATGATCTTTCTAAAACTTTCAACCCTGAAAACTCCTGGATGAATTTGAAAGCCGTAGGCACAGTGGATATCAACATAGCTGAAAAGTTTATTGTAAAGGATATAATTATGAAGACAGATTTATGGCACATCCTTCTAGTTGAAGTCTTAAAGAACTGAAAGACATAAACCCATTCTGATACATGGCTGAAAATTGAAATCATGGGACATGTTTCTATCTTTGATCAGTAATTATAGGGTTTAGCTTCTCGTCATTCAGCACTAGTTTCCTTCTCAATGGCCTGCAGTCATTCAGGTTGATCAATGATCTAATCATGTTATCCTTCCATCAGTCTAGTCTCAAATCCTTTGGTGGGATCTTTTACAGTTTAATAGAGCTTATTTTCAGGTTAGAAAGATCTGAAGAGTTCAAGATTAAGATCTGACCAGGGACCACGAAGCCTTCCAGTATTGTTGCAGTCTCAAATATAGAATCTTTAACTTTCATTTAAGATCTTTCTATCTTTTTCATGGAAGCCTTTCTGTTACAAGTCTATTTGAGCATCTTGTTTAAGGAGATCATTTTTCTCTTGCTTTATTTCTCATTTTCCGTTACAATCTTCAGTGTAGTAGCAGCAGGATCAAATCCCTAATGACATTCAGAAATTGCAAATTAAGTCTTCAGTTTTACCATTTGTTCTGAATGATCAAAATTTGCACCTGTATCTGCTCCATTAAAGTACCTTGATAATCTCTTGTCTGAATGGAACAAGACGCAGGACTTTCAATTTGCACTTATTTCAGCCACCCTTTCCTATAAACATTCTTCCTTAACCACACAGGACACAAGGAATGAGAAGTTATTTACACTGATGCAGGTTTTTTTAATAGAATGAAATAATTCTGAAATCATTTATGTGAGACTAAACACTTTGACAATTATTGGGTAAATGGCTGTAAAACATCTGCTTACCCTAGGATCTTTCCTAGATCTTAAATGCTTTTCCCTAGTGTTGCAGAAAGACCCATACATAGAAGATGTATGTGTGCCATAGATTTAAACAGTCATAGCTACAATGGTTTCTGTTTTCTTTTCTATTGGTTTTCTGATAATTCCTAATATTCTTTTTTTTTAATTGCTAATGATTATTAAGGTGACGGTTTCATAGAACTATTTTTAATAACTATAATCTCATTCTCAAAGGGGAATAGTAAGCGTGTAGCCCACCCCTCTGTAAGTATGCCAAAGCTTGTTTTATTCCTTTTGCATTGCTTTGTATTTATCACCATCCAGTCTTGGCTGCCAAATTATTGCCCTGTCACTTAATAGTATAAGAACTTTCTGTGAACCTCCACAATAACTTTTGGTTTTATCACCCTGAATAATTTAATATATCAACAAATTTTGTCACCTCACTATTTGTTCCTTTTCTATCTCAACATAATAAAAACAAGATCCAGGTATAGATCCCACTGGGACCTAACTGCAACCTCTATTACAGAAAACAGCCATTGATCCCTACTTTTTTTTTTTTTTTTGTCCTTCAACCAGGAATTAATTCAATTAGATTTTCAAAAAGACTCTTAAAAAACCCTAATCTTTCAAGGTATAAAAGAACCTTTTTGAAAATTTAAATGTGTCTTCAACTAGAACATCAGAAGTTACTGTTGCTCATTGGCTTTTTTATTTGTTCCAAGAACTCTAACACACCTGTAAGAAGTGATTTGCCACTCCAGTTATTTCTCCTCATCATATCATAGTTATCTGTACATCTACTAATTCTATTCATTATTATAATTTCGACCAACTTACTTGGCATGAAAGTTTTATTTCATTGGTTTCTTGTTCCCTAGTCATTACTTTACAATTTGACATCACATTTATTACCTTCCCATCCCCAGGTACTAAAGCTCTTTTAAGTATTAATGTGCTCAGAAGAATTTAATAGTTAGATGGTTTCTTCTCCAAGTTTTTGAATGACTCCTTGTTGGCTCTATTCTTTTGTTGTTGTTGTTGTTTTTGTTTAATATTTCTGTTGTTCCTTTTGCAGTTCTTCTGGTTAGTCTCCTCTAGAGAATGATTACACATTGGGAATCTTCCTAAGCTTCCCTATACCAAGGAATTAATTTAGATTTTCTAGTATGAGCCTGTATTTTCATTTGATTTAGTTTCAACTTACCATACAGCTTGGCATGCAATATATTTCTATGATGTACAGATGACAGGTTGCTTATTTGTTAAACTGAAGCTTCAACAGACAAAATTAATTGCCCAGATGTATGCAAACATTCAGCATGTTTGGTAAAAAGTTCTAAATACTTTTGACAGGAAGTTTCCTTCAAACTTAAAGCCTGACATGAGAAGTCCAGATCACACTGATTCAGGAAAATAGATATCAAGAAGTCTAGCTTTTATGTGAACTGTAGTTATCAAAAAAATTATCTAAGCCTTTCAAGATTGTTCTTAGAGGATGGTAATTTCCTCTTTAAGGACTTCAAGCGATTATACTGGCTTTTGAGACAGCTGTTATAAAAATATTTCCCACAGGTATTTTACAGAACTTTAGGGTTTTCAGGCTGTGGTACCTGCATTTGAGTTTTGCTCTGAGTCCCTTAGGCCAAAAGCTCATGAATCATTATGCTACCTGCCTTCTGAGGAAGTCAAGACGGACTAACTCAGTAGTTGTGGGCTGATTTGTCCGTCCGTTCCTTATTCCCTTTCTGTAAATAGGCCCAATGGTTTTGTTTACTCTAATTTCTTCTCAAGTTGTCCCCTGTAATCCTGCAGATTTGCTCTTGGGAGAGGAGGAAATTGAAAGGTACAAGAGGTTGACTTGTTGGGGTTTACTTTAAGGAAAAAAAAAATTGGAGGGAGAGGTGTGCATGGGAGACCTAGTAGGAGAGGAGGAAACCACCAGTTGATAATAAGAAATGTGGACTGCATGAATAGTGGCAGAGGTAGCTGGTGCCTACAGGTGGTTTCTGCGTAAAGCTTCAGCACTCCAGACACCACCGGGGTTCCAGGGGAAAAAAAAAAAAGGGGGAAAAAAAAGAGGGATCACTTAAAAAAAAATTAAGAAAATTTTTTGTTTTCAGTAAATGTTTTTCAAGATGTGCAGACAAAAACAGCCTAATCCTTTGCAGCATCCATTGTAGTGTCTTTTCCATTTTGCTTTGTTTCTTAAACTTCTAAAATCGTGTTTTATTTTCTATTCCTCAATTCAGACACAAGGAATGAGTGTCTGTTAAAGATATTATGAAAGTTTTAGCTGGCCAATAAAAGGCAAATGTGGACAGTTTGAAACAGCATCTATTAGTCGTCACTGCCTTTTTGTTAGTTTCTGTCATGTTTAGTTTGATTTTCTATCCTTCCTTAACACACACAAAGATCCCTCCTTCTGCCTTGAAAGATCTTTTTTTAATTAATCTTCCATGTTTCATACAAATTATTATTCAAAGCCATAATTTGTTTCTTCCAGTGCAGTGTATGGACAAAGATTTCATCATTAACAGGTCCATACTCCTATGTCATATTAATCTCAATTTGGAGCAAGAAGGCAAAATTCACTGACTTTACACTTGTCAGTTTTGAAGATGTCACTCTGGCCTGACACTGAAGTCTTTAAGACTGGTATCACATATACTTTACCCTGTGTCTTAGTGTCAGATCAGATTACCTTAGGTTTTCATACAAATGACATAGTTGAGCAATCTGAGAATAGATCAATAAACAAATTCCTGTATATCAATTAACACCTGTTAGGAGGATTCAAGTATGTTTTAAAAAACTTATTTTTAAGCATGCAAGTAACGTCACGGACTTGTACAGAACTGGTCACATATATCATATTAGGCAGCCTCGGACTCTTTTTCTTTCTTCCTAAGTTTTGCTTTGATGATGGTAAGGAACCCTTGAAAACAATTGATGAATGCAAATTTGTGCATCTTTTTCTCCATTTATCTAAGAACAACCATTTCACTTGGGAGCCAACTGTCTGCACTAATAAATAAATAGTCCTCCAGACTTGTCATCCTGTCCAGTAAATCCCATTTTTATGTATTTTTAAAAAAATATGAAAATGTATTTTTTCAAATGCTGATTTCAATCATGAAGTTCTAAAAGTCCTGTGAAGAAAGGTACTAACTAATGGTTTTGTAGCAACAGCATCCCATGTTCTTGTTTTCAAGGAAAATACAACCTGTTCATGCACTGTTCCTCTTTTTTTGCTTCTGAAAGATTTTCTTCTGTAACCATAGATTTATTTTTTTCACAGGAATTATTTTTAGAAAAGAAAAATTCCTTGAAGATATTGTGTGCACTGTAGACCACACTGGTCTACACCTATTAGCTGAACTCAGGACCTCACAAATTCAGAGAAACCCTCTAATAAAATATTTTCTGCTTTAAAAAGAAATATCTACCATATACTATTACAGTCATCTCGTGTGTTTTTAGTAACTCTTGAATACTTCTGGTAAATGATGTCATTAAAACCATCTGAGAATATTCATGATGAAAGCTCTTTGAAACAGTGACGCTCTTGTCCTGTTCTCATCAGCCTCCTGGCAAATGCTGTTGACTCAAAAGTCTAATTTATTTCCTGTGCTCATTTTTCTGGAATATTCAGCTTTCCAAAGAAGCAAAGTCATATTCTAACCTTCTATATTTAACACTAAGAGCAAAGGTCAGTTTGAAGTCACTATCTGTAATCATATTTTACGCTGTACTTTGGCAACTGTAACTGAAACGTTTAGGAGTTGGTTTTGGTTTAACATGTGTGGGGGGTAAAGGAGAAGTATTTGGAATTTTCTATTTAAACTATCCTAAGCATGATGTGTGATAGACACCAATGCAGGAAATGGGCTTTGGTTTTGTCTGCTATTTATATGGATGCAGATAGAATGTACCTAAGAAAAAATATACACAATCCTTCTGGAACTTCTGAGGCTCGGAAGGCTGTAAATTCAGGCTGTGCTCAAGGTGACTTCCCAATGGGAGAAAGATCTATTGCCTTGTAAAGATATTTAATAGGTGAGCTACCCACCTTTGCTCCTTTGCAAAGCTGTTGATTTTAAAATCCCTCACTATGGTGCTAATCAGTTCTAGCTCCACTGAGTTTAGTAGAAATACTCTCCACCTCAAGGCTGCCAGTGAGCTGACTACCTGAGAGGGAGAAACATGCTTTGTTTGCATTTGTTATATTTCCTACAGGATGAAGGTCATCTGTCTAAGCTACCGGGAGTACATAGGAAGTATCTTTAGTCCCATTCTCAATGTTGAGGAAGGACTACAGCACTGGGAGAACTGAGGATACATCCCAAGAAAGCTGGCCTCAAAATGAAAAAGTGCTCCAATGATGGAGGAAAGAGAATAACAGGAGTATGTTGGAGGTTGGGTGGTGTCTGTCAGATTCATCCCGCCTGATAGCAGGCACTTAGATGAGATTTTAAAGAAAATAGCCCCTTCACAGTCAATCTACCAAAGTGCTCATTCAGCACTGATGTGATGGATGGGATTGGGGTCCCTCCTGCCATTTTTCCTGATGGGGTTTCTTTCTCTCCCACAGAGAGGTATTGTGGAATGTAACTTGTGCAGTGAAGTAATTCCTGTTAGCCAGAAAGGCTGACTGAGGAGAGGGCTACTCATGGCTTCCAGCCTTCCCTGAGGCAGCATGAGGCAATTGGCCACTCAGGGCACAGAGCTGACTTTCTAACAGCATGACTGTCTTCATGACTAAGGAGCAAGATGCAGAGATGAGTCAGTAGTGAGCCCTGGCAGCCTACAGGGCAAACCACATTCTGAGGTGTGTCAAACACAGCATAACCAGCTGGTCAAAATAGGTGGTTATCCTGCTGTATCCAGCATTGGTGTGGCCTCACCTTGAGTACTGTGAGCAGCTCTGGGACCCACAATTTAAGAAGGATATTGAGGCTCCTGAATACATCCAGAGGAGGGCAACAAAGCTGGTGAACATGTCCTATGAGGAGCTGCTAAGGACCCTGGTTTTGTCTAGTTTGGAGAAAGGGAGGCTGAGCAGTGACCTCTTTGCTCTCTACAGTTTCCTGGGAAGGGGAAGTGGAGTGCTGAGCTTTCTCCCTGGTATCCAGTGATAGGACACATGGGAATGGTTCAAAGCTGTGCCAGATGAGGTTCAGACTTGACATTATGTCATGTTTTTGTCTGGAATAGAGTTAATGTTCTTCACTGTAGCTGGTACAGTGCTGTGGTTTGGATTTGGTATGAGAATAGTGCTGATGGCACATTGATGTTTTAGTTGTTCTTAAGTAGCATCTAAGTGTTCCTAAGTAGTGCCTATACTAGTCAAAGACTCTTTCAGCTCCCCATGCTCTGCTAGGGGCAGAAGAAGCCGGGAGGGGTGTGGGTACAGCCAAGGCAGCTGACCCCAACTGACCAAGGGGATGTCTCGCACCATATGACATCACGCTCAGTATATAAAGCTGGGGAAGAAGGAGAAGCAGGAGACGTTTGTAGTGACGGTGTTTGTCTTCCCAAGCAACAGTTACACATGATGGAGCCCTGCTTTCCTGGGGATGGCTGAACCTGCCTGCCCATGGGAAGGACTGAATGAATTCCTTGTTTTGTTTTGCTTGCACGCATGGCTTTTGCTTTTCCTTTTCATTATATTATTATTGTTATCATTATTACTACTATTACTGTTACTATATTACTATTACTGTTTTGCTTTACCTATTAAACTGTCTTTATGTCAACCCATGAGTTTTCTCACTTTTACCCTTGTGATTCTCTTTCCCTTCCCACCAGGGGGGAATGAGTGAGTGGCTGTGTGGGGTTTGGTTGCCGGCTGGGGCTAAACCATGACACATTAGGAAGCATTTCTTTACCAAAAGGGTGGTCAAACACTGGAACAGACTTCCTAGAGAGGTGGCCAATGCCCCAGGCCTGTCAGTGTTTAAGAGGCATTTGGACAATGCCCTTAATGACATGCTTTAACTTTTGGCCAGCCCTGAAGTGGTCAGGCAGTTAGACTGGATGATTGTTGCAGGTCCCTTCCAACTGAAATTATTCTATTCTATTCTATTCTATTCTATTCTATTCTATTCTATTCTATTCTATTCTATTCTATTCTATTCTATTCTATTCTATTCTATTCCATTCTATTCCATTCTATTCTATTCGGAGCAGCTAAATCCCAGGCAAAAGCCACATGTAGGCTATTGAGGAGTACAACCTTGGCTAAAGAATCCTGAAAACACTGCACCACAGTTGTGAGTTGTTTGTTACCAATATCAAGTCTACAGGGCCAATTAGATATACATTTTAGCCTCTCATGTTCACACAGGAAGTTTTTATCAGGCAGCAGAGACTGAGTGCCAGAAAGACCTGTTGTGAACTGCACAAATGAGAAATAGGAGCCTGATTCTTCAGCCTGGCTTTCTCCTGGGCAATACCTACTTACTTTGGTTGCCACAAATACCTTCCAGGCCTCTTGATATAAACTCAAAAAACAATGAAAATGCTCCCTAGGCTCTTTGTCTATGCTCTTTCTGATAGAAGCCAATGGACATTACATGATGGTGGCTGGAGGAGACATGGTTTTCTCCAGAATATTAAAAAGAATTCACATCTCTAGCTATAGACATGGAAAACTGGGTTTATGATGAAGCCTACTGCTTCTTTTGGCATCCAGGAAGTGTCCAGGTTTATATTTCCTTTACTGTCATCCTGTAAACATGCTAAGTCACTTCTGAGCCCTTCCATATTAAGTAGTCCAGTCTCCTTTCATGACACTGGAGGATCAAAAACACATAACAAAATCATTATAATGCTACTTTTCTAAATGTCAAAAATTTAAGTAGGAGGGGATCCTCTGGACGCCATCTAATCCAACCTCCTGCTCAAAGTAGGGCTAACTTCACAGTTAGGTTGAGTTGCTCAGGTCATTGTCCAACTAAATATTGAAAATCTCCAAGAATGGAGAATCCAAAACTTCTCTTGGTATACAGTGCTTAACCACTCTCATGTAAATAATGTTTTCCTTACATCTAATTGGAATTTCCACTGTTGCAACTTGCAACTCCTGTCTCTTGTTTTTACTTCTGAGGACTTTAAAGTCTTCTACAGATGCTACTTGAACACCTTGTGATGCAACAGGCTCTGCTATTTGTCTAAAGTGAGGTGCAGGGAGTTAAATGACTTATTCAAGACCATTCATCAACTAAAAGTCAGAATCCAAGGTCAAGATATGTAATTATCCAGTAGACAAATTAACATTTCTCATTCTGTTATAAAAGAAAGGAATAAAAACAATAAAGAAACTGCAACACAGGAGTGACTTTTGTTTTTCTTAAGACATTTGTGATTACTTATGGTAAAGGTTGCTCAAAGTGTAGCTGTCAAACAAAAAAAAAAGTAAGAAATTTCAGTTTTTCTTTTGTGTACTCTGGAATAATTTCCAAACTATTCCATAAGCTGAGAATATATTTGGTATTTGTAAGTATTTGCTAAGTCTTAGCAAATTGGCCAGACTGCAATTTGTTTCTGAACTGTTCACCTCACCTTTTTACTTCTGGTGACGTCTGATTGTTTTTTTCTGTCTGATGGCTGTCAAACTTAGCAGACAGCAAGATAAGACTGGCAAACAGACTGTAGTGAATAGGAAGGCAGTGACATTCATTGCAAATTCCTGAAAGTACCAGGATTTACAAACATATTCATGAATGTTCAGTGTTATCTGAACACCTACTAACAGTGTATAGAATTATTCCATTAATGCACTGGTTTTCATGGTCAGTATCATTACTGGCACCAGCAGAATACTCACTTGAGGATGATCATGGACTTCTCTGAATGCAGCTGAGCCTCAGTTCCAACTAGGGTGAGAAAAGGGCTTGAAACTTTCTCTGGAAAGACAAAGCAAATGCTGATAATTAACTTGCTCAAAAATATCCCTGAAGCTTATAGCAGATCTGGAAACTTAATTCTACTCAACCCAGTCCAGAGCCTTTACAAGTAAATTCAAATGCAGCTTGTGTTCTCCCTAATTTTTAATAGCTTTCTCCATTACAGTAAGCCAGTTCTATTTACAAAAATAAACACAGCCAACAGATTTCTTATGGATTGTACCTAGCTTGCTGAATTTTTCAGACAATCACAGAATCACAGAATGGTAGGTAGTCTAACAATATGTTAGACTCAATAGTACCAGCCAGCAGTTTCCAGTTATTTACATTTCAGAAGTAAATTATTATTGCTTTATTTATTTATTTATTTATTTTCCCACGGAATTGGAAGGAAGCATTGTAGCTGCACTTGCTGGGATAGAAGGACAGAGATCAGTGGTAAAACATTAATGTTTCCAGGCAGGGTACTTAAAGGCAAACAAAAGCACTTTTCAGTCTGTTAGAATGGAGTCCAGTGTCATGCCTCACAAGTCCCTCAGGGTGGGGCAGACATACTGCTGCAGAATTGCACTCTGAGGATGAACACAAAATACCAGAGAGGTATTCACAGAAAATGAGTGAAGAACGGGCAGTAAGAAAAAAAATAAAAATTTCACATTAATTCTTTTATATAAAAGTGCCCTACTACTACACAGTAATAGTGAAAATTACTGCAGCCTTCCAAGCTTAGCTGAATTTTGAAATTTTTCTTTAGGTCATGGCAGTAGCTTGAAAATTGAAAAAATAAAAAAAGGACTGCATATGTTTCTGTTGATTTCATTCTTTCTGATAAGTACTGCAATTTAATGGTTCTACCCTGAACAGCCTTGTGCATAACATGCACAGTGTAAAAGCCAACAGCCATTCTTTTAAGAGACAACCTCCTATTCCTTTGGTTGGAAATATCATAGCCAGGGGACCTTCAGGTCCTGATTCTGTGTCACATCTGTTGCAAGATGGGGCTTGGAAGTTTAACTTTTACTATGTCTGCATGAATTCAAATTCTGTGAAGATCTTCAGCTGTGGTTGCCTTTATTAACATCTAATTCAGAAATATTATTTTTTTTTGCTCCTCCAGCAGACACGAACACATACTCTGAAGTCCAATTGCTTTAATTCCTTTCATATTAGAAAGGTAACTCAGAATCAAAAAAGGGAATTCAACCTTTGTCCACATGAAAATCCTAAATTAAGGGCTGTAGAATATAAGCAAGAATTTAATTTAATATTCATATAAAGAAGTTAACTAGTAATATAACACAGTTTTGAGGCAGCAATACTATTTTTCAGACTCTTAATATTTCTTTGTGCAAAGTCATACACCACAGAGAAAAGATACTTGCTGTCTAGGTCACAGGTATTTCCAGGTTGTAGCAGAACCCCAGTTCTTCAGTTGTAAAAAACAAGCCCAAGCTAAAGGATGTTCTAAATCAGCAATATCAGTTATAGGTCACTTAACAGCTTCTGTTGTCAAGATGAAAGAGGTCTGCGTCACACAGGCATGCATACACAAGTACAAGTGTCATGTCACCATAACCTCTTTATATGCTATGCATGGAATGAAGAACAAATGTACCCATATTGCATCCTTTTTTCCTTGAGAAAAACACAGAGGGTCCAGAGATACTGTTAAGTGAGAAACTATTACCACTGCTTGGTAGATTTGACTTCCTACTCTGTGTTTCTTTAATATTGAATTAGTTCTATCATTATGATAAATAATTCTTCTCACCTGATGGCTTTTACACCTTTCAAATATTTGTAGATTTATTTCCCCACTCAGTAGTCTGTAAACCAACTTATACATACTTAGGCATTGTAATCATTCCTGTATGAAGACATGAGAAATGAGAGGTATCAAGCTGCCCTAGGTAAGGCTGCTAACAGAGTACTGATGGATGGTGACCCACATAGGGAAGGTCACCTAATGCACAACACCTGCACATTTCTGCTTATCACCTGAAACTGAAATGCCTGTGATTTTTGTTCTCTTCTCCACCCTGTCTTCAGCAATACGTTGCTCTATTATTTAAGGCAAATAAATTACACTTCTTGGTATTTTGACCTGGATTTGGTTTGTTTTTAATAAAGATTTCCAGCCCAAAACACCATTTTTACTCAGGGTATGCTGTGTTGTGCCTCCTGTTCTCTCACTGATGAGGAGCCGCCTTTGGCAGGGATGAAGCTTGGGAGGGCATACTATGTGTGAGCAATTTTCCTGCCTACTGCATTCACTATCTCCAGCTCCTAGCAAAAAAATAAACTGGAGAAATGGAATAAACGACTGGCCAGGGAGAAGCAAGACATCTCAGCTTCTTGTCTCTAGCCACCTGGCTATCACAGCAGGCAGAAAGCTTAAAAGAAGAAGGAAAGGAAGAAAAATCAAGGAGGAGACATTGTTGGGAAGTGAGAGTGCTGGCCAGCATAGGTAAAAGCCTGAGCCTCTGGCTATTAGTCAAAGGTTAGGCACGTTGGCACCTGCTGCAGATCAGCTAGTGGAAAAGAAAACCTATCACTCTAATTTACAGCTTGAGGAAATGTAGCAGGTATCATCAGGCTTTGCATCATTATGTCTGGAGCCCTGGTTTTGATCAGCTTCCATGTCACTTGCAAGCAAACATGCTGTTATCGGTTTGTAATCCCTGTGCTGCTATTTGTAGCTCTTGCATGGGTCTGTTTTGTAGTTGAGTAACAAGCTCTGGGGTCATCACCTTGTTTCTCTAGATTTGGATATTTTCTGTACAGCATCTGACAGTCTTTCAAGTGCTGCAAATCTATGCAAAATTATTAATCTAGCTACAATAATAAATTCATTTGTAAGGAAGGGTAAAACTGAGCAAATAAGTAGAATTTCACTTTAGAACAATTTTAATGGTTGCGACAGGTATAATGTTCCCATTCCTTAGGTTTGACACCTGTTACAGGTATTGGTGTTGTTTCATGGTATGCTACAGTTGAATAAGGCTTAGGGTACTGCAAGATGTATATTGAATACAAATCAGAAATATCTTCTTATTATCTGCTTACAATAGATGGCTGATCCAGACAAAATCTTTATTTATGAATTTTCTGTAGCATAGTCACCATCCACAGATAACTGACTCCCATATCTGGATTGCAGTTTCAGCTGAGCGGTGAAAGTAATGTAAGCCTTCCAGTATTATTTTAAAATCTGTATTTCATGGCACTGTACATTCCTTTATAGTTTGCTTACTTGAGCAACAGTGATTTTTTTTTTTTTTTTTAAATCTCTTGGGAACACATTCAATTACCTGTCCAGGATATTTTGCCTCTTGTTCCAGTTCTATCATTTGATCAGTATCCAAGCAAGCAAAACAGTGAGTGACCTGTTCAGTAGCCACAGCTTTCCCTGATTTTTTTTCTCTCAGCCTGCTGTAAATAAGCTAGTATTTTTTTCACTGGAGTTACAGGAGCTTAGAAGAGGTGCACTGTCTAGAATCAAGTTCACTGCTACCTCCATAGAAGAAAACCCTCATTCTCTTTTCAGAATCTGTTGCATGTTCATTTAGATATGCTTCTAACAGATGAAAGTAATGATGAATATATGTGGATTGCCTAACATTGAGATGGGCTTGTTTTTGGAAAAGGTTCCAACCAAAAATATTTGCCGAGCTTTACTCAGAATATTCTATGTTGTTCTGCTTCTAAGTATATATCTATGACAGCTATAATGTTATTAAATACATGTTCTGCGTACAATAAATCAGGAAAGGAGATGATGCATCCACAGAAGGAAAAAAATACCCTAGAAAAACCTAGAGCAGAGAAAGGAGGCAAGCTAATAGGAAAAAAAAAAAAAAAAAAAGAAATCTGAGGGTTTGGACACACAAACAAACTTTTGTGTGTCAGCAGGTCTGTGGTAACTGTCCGTTTGTGTGATCTAAGGCCCAGCAAATGCAAATACTGTGTTAGTAAAAGAAGACCAAACCAATTTAAATTAACTTGAAGCTTGAGGTCATGCACATAGATGGTCAGCAAAGATTAGCTGATGTACAGAATTTTTTTCCCTCCTTGTTTACATATTAGGGTTTTGCTTCATCCACAAAGGTAACTGACACTAAGATGACTTAAGAGTTTGCCCTCTGCAGTTGTACAGACAGCTTAGCTGAGGCTGATCAGCTCCAGATACGCTGCAATTTGTGACCTGACATGTTTTAAGTAAGACCAGTACTGTTTTACTTCAGGTTGTTCCTGCCTATGATTTGGAACTTAGTGTCTGTGTGGGTGCTGTGTGAGGAGATGGCTGAGCTTATCTAATAGCTTCTTCCTGGTAAAAGGATTGTTTTTCCTGCTCCCAGCAATGTAATCCTGCCACTTCACTCTGTTCTGGAACTGCCTGACCCTTTGACAAGCCAATTCAGGTCACTGGGCTGACAGAAAATAAACCAAGCAGAAAGAATGGAATATTTTTCTGTTGGCTTAATGAACAAAATTGAATCAGCATAGAATCTGCTGAGCACAAGTAGAGTTAGTGCAGCCAGAGGAAAAAACAGGATCACACAAGCAGGAGAAGGGCAGAGGAGAGAGAAAACACAAGTCATCTTAGTTGACAGATCAGCTCAGCCTGTCTTGAACTGCATGGTCAGTTGTCAAGGAGCATGTCAAAAGAAAGGGAAAAAAAAATCCCTCTTTTTGCTGCTAGTTGTGGATACTAGAAACAGAAAAGCACTTTGGAAACTGAGGTTTAGCAGCCACTCATCTCTCAGAACTTCATCAGGAGCAATGCATGGGTTGTGTTTGATTTAACAGCATTGCAGCAAAACACCAGTTCAAGTCCCCACCACCAGATTAAGTTACCGCATACTCAATGAGGTAATTTTCTCTTATGAACAAATATAAACCATATGACTTAACAGGTGATTGCTTTACCAAAAATAATAGAAACTCTACAGATACATTTTAGGCGGTATTTACTGTTGCCCTGTTTAATTACTACAACAGTCTGTTTCTTGGATAGAAGGCTGGGGAACCACAAGGCTGGGCAAATTACTTTCCTCTTCATTGCTTAATCTTCATTCACTGCTTGAATATATTACAGTTTCCTGGGTAGCAAGGTCTGATTCATTCTGAGCTATTTTTCCACTAGCTGTCCTGCTAGGAACATAGCACAGTATCTCCTGTGCCACCATACCAGGTAGTTGTGCCTCTTGCCGCTCCTGACCCTGGTAGTCACACTAGCAAAACCTTGCAGCTCTGGTTTTGCTATTTCAGCCTTTGGAAATGTACAGACAGCACTGAAACTAAGCACTCTTCCATTTCAAGTAAGTAGTTTCTTCTACTGCTGCTCCAGTTATAGAATTCCTGTAAAGATATTATTCTGTCACATGTCTTTTAAAAGATCTTTGTACAAACCTCTGACTGTTTTTTCCACCATCTTCTAGGTGCTAACTTTTGCACTTTATTCTTTGTCTCAGATTATGTTTACCATTTGCCCCAGTCACATTTAGGCAGTTGGTTGACCATGATGCTTATGCACTATCTTAACTACAAAGTTTACAATATGACTCTTTTAACAGAAATATCTCTCATGCAATAGCCTAGCATATCTAAAACCACTAGCTTCAGGCCTGGTGACTGGTACCTTCTATATATCTCTTCTTCACTCAACCAGATGTCAACAACGCATCTATCCTTGTTTCAGTTTCCCTCCCCTCTGCTATTCCTGGAGGGGTTTGCTTTCACATTTAGCTTTAGCTAACAGACTTACACTTTCCCCCTGAAAACACTTTGACAACACAAATTTTACACTACCTTGGGATTTTCCTTCTAGGAATGAGATCTTCTACTAACTGGATTGCTGTTTCCAGTTTTGCTTGTTTTAATAGCTAGATTGCTGAATTCTCTGGTTTACACAATGAGAATAAAGCAGTGCAGACATAAGAGATGAGAGAAGTAGTTACACATTAGTAGCAGAGAGCACCTGCCTGTGATAAGCCAATTCTGAATAGGGTTACTGGGCTTTAAATTCTGTTCTTCCAAGCAGGATTAAAATCAGTCTGAAAAGGGCCTTTCAGTGCTCTGAGCAGAAGTTGGAGTTTCAAATTACAGCAAATGCAAAATAAATATTACCCAGCTTTTAGAATCTGACAGGTACTCCCCAAACTGGAAAAACTTGGGTTGAAATAACCTATAGCTTTGTAAACATGCTCACTGATATTCTTGGACTTTGACTTGCCCAAATATAAATTACTTCTGTTATCGTAAAAGAAGATGTGTTGTATTTTTGGCCCTATTAACTGATAGTCCCATGTGTTTAGATGATGTTTATGTTGGAAAGAAAATCATACCTAAGAAAATTCATTTAGTTTTTGAGAGAATGAGTTTGGTGATCCATAAAACTCTTCCTGTAGAGCTCAGAATTAAACTTGCAATATATCCAAGATTCAGAAGTGTCAGGATTAGAGGGGAAGTTATGTTTTGATATGGTATAAAACATAACTAAAACCAAAGAAAGTAGCACTATCTCCAGAAGAACTTCCTGTTATAATGTCCTTTGACTGTACCTTAGAAATTAGTTATCTCAGACTCCTGAAGTAGAATTTTACCTGGATTAGGAAACATCATTTTGCTATTTCCCTTCTTAGACTTCTACAGACAAGTGTTTAATTTCTGATAAATAGTCAGTGGTGTTTACCTCAGGACTTCACAGGTTCCATCAGAAATGTTCTGAGCTAGCTCCTAAGGTGTTACAAATTGGCATAATTTCACTGGGGAAAAAAAACCCCAACATATCTGACTAATACTGGTCAATTACCTTCTTTTTTAAAATACACATGGCTATTGCCATATATGTTTGATTAAGGGAATAAATTTGCTCACAATTGATTTCACATTTCACCTGATCATCTTTATCTAACGTGATAACCAATCTAACCCAATTCAGGTCCAGATCCAACAGTGCTTGCTGGACTAATGACTGAACTCCGTCAGCTCTAATAAACTTGGAAATAGGCCCATGAAAACTAATAGCTGATTTCTTAAATCATTACCATTTTTCTAAACAGGTACTTTTTAGACATTCTGCATTTATGTCATGTAATTTTGTATCAGATACATCAGGTTATTATAATTTTGCAGCACATTATGATTCTATTAGGAAAAACATGTACATTTTTCATCACTGGTTTTACTCTTTCCCTTAATATAGTCTGGGGGTCAAGGCTGATGCAAATGTCTCCCATCTTTTTTGCTTCAGTATATGTTAGGTTTTTCTGAATCCCCTTCAGTATCTCTCTGTATCTTAATACTGCTGGAAGCATTCATCTCTTTTGGCTGTTCCACCTTTTTATGCTGCTACTACTACTACTACCACTGTGAATATGAATTGGAAGGCTAACTCCTACTCCTGGCAAATGTTGACCCCAGGGCTAAGCATCTGAATTTGCAGCAGAGTGTTAGAATGAGTGTGAGACCAACCTTCACACTTCAGAAACTTGCCAGTTGGCAGGTTATACTGCTTGTCTGTTTCTCATTCTGTTGTGCCCTCTGCAGTCTGCCACCCTGCATCCCACAGTTGTTTTTGTCAACAATTTGTCAACCTAATGGTTTGTACCTGAGAAATTGCCTTATGACCCATCAACAAGTATTGAAAACCACAAAACTGTTGTCCCAGTGACATAAAAGTTGCCAGTATGTTTGGCCAATGAAACGTAATTGGAAATATTTGTTCTAGCTTAGCAGACACTATGTAAAAAGGGGTGTGTGGGACTGGATTTGCTCCATGTAGTTCTGTGTTTTTGCTATGTGTTACTTTATACAACTCATTAAAATAAATTGAATATAAGTGATTTAGTATCAAAACAGAAGAATGTACTTAAATTGCTGCAGGTTCTTCCAGCTTTATATCTTAATGATTTTTAAGCATTAACCTGGGAAAGCTAAATCTTATGGGGTAGTGAACCTCCATTTCCTGATGCCGTCTTCTGTACAGTATACTTCTGGAATCATCAACAGAAAAAGATCTTGTAGGGATCTCTAAATGTTGCCATGAAGCAAGCAGCTGGATAGTTTTGTTGGTTTTTATTGTAGAGAAAGTTCAGGACTATATATGTATTAAGCTTTGCTGGAGCTTGGAGAGTGAATCAGTTCACCTTGAATCAGGAGGTGAATCAGAAGACTGCTCAGCTGATTCACTCTTAAGGTTCTTTTGGCTGTAAAAGTACCGATGGAGTTTTTTTGCAGTGGGGGTCGCTGAATGCTGGAACAGGCTGTCAAGAGAGATTGCAGAGTCTCCTTCATTGGGGATACTCAAAACCTGACTGGACATTGTCTTAAGCAACCTACTCTGGCAGATTCTGCTTTGAGCAGTGGGGATTGGACTAAACAATCTCCAGGGGTTCTTTCCAACCTGACTAGTACTGTGATTCTGTGAATCTAATCTACTTTGTCATTTCCCTGCCTTCCACCAAGAAATGTCAAGTTTAGACTTTTAGTACAACTGGGTTGATATGCAAAAAAGCAGAACTGGGGCAGAATTTTAAAGGGTTTTCCCCAGGGTGAAGGACCACAGTGCCACTGGGAAACCAGACCAGCATCTGGAAACAGTTCAGCTCAGCATTTCTGCCTGCCTGGCTGTGGAGAAGCCTCAGTGATTCACCAGCATGTTCAGGGTTTTCTATAATTGTTTTTCAACCTTACTCACAGCACCAGAGACCATGTGCCACCACATTAACCCTTTTTTTTTTTTTTCTTCCAGATTCCTTTTCATATTTTGCTTGGTTTTTGTTTTTCTCCAGAGGTTACTCCGTAAATGACCAGAACAGCTCTGCCTGGGACCAGCTGTTACCGCTTCTCTGCCAGATGTGCTTCCTGGAGGTTTTAACAGGCAGCTGAAGTTTCTGTACTTTTCTAGCTTTTGTGGCAACAATAACTGAAGATCTGCAACTTGAAGTGAGGGCTCTTATAGAAAGGTGGTTTCTGAGGAGTCCTTCCAACTGCACTGAGTGTAGAAATCTGCATTTTTAAATGCCAAAAACAGCCAAGAAAGAGGTAAGATACACAGTTGTCTTCAATAAGGAATTTTGGTCAGGGTTTCCAGTTTTAGGCAGAACTTCCTGAAGCCTTGGACAAGTGAGCACAAGCATGAGAACACTGCAGTACAAAGTAGCTTGCATCAGCTCTTCTCCCTCCCTGATCAGCTTTCCTTTTAAAAAAAGGCCAGGAAAATATCTTCCTGATTGAATTCAAAGCAGCTGATGCACCAGTTCCAGCTGGTTCCAGAAAACCCTAATAATCCTTTTGTAAAAAGACTCTATGACTCTTTCTTATTCTGAAATACCCTTAACAAAAGAAATAAAAGACAAGGAAAGGTAATCACTTGACCTTGAGTAGGATACTTTACAGCCATGACCCTTGTGACAGTAAAGTGTGCTGCATGTGATGGGTGTACAGACTTACTTGGGGAAGTTGGCTGAAAATACTTAAGCATTTTGCATGGGCAGATGGAATATGTGGCCATTTTTAAAACAGGAACAAATTATGAATTTAATTAGAAAGTTATTTGACAAGCACTTTTTCACTCATTGCATAATTTTCTAAAGCAACTTGGAACAATTAATTGTTTCAGAGACGATATGAAATAGTTTTTATGGACCTCTTTTTGCTGTCATTTCAGAAGTCTTATTACAAACTTCAAGTACAGTTTTTTGGTTTTGTTCTGCTATTGTATGCTGACCACTTTGGCAGCCCCCAAATATGCACACATTTAAAAACAAACAGGAAATATAAACAAACCTAAAAAATATTTATGGTACATTTTACTAACTACAGGTGTTTTATCTAGATAGGGTTCACTGGTGACCAGATGAACCATCCAGACAACCATGAAGATCCTTGCCTTGACTGGAAATTGATGCATCTGTGAGAAAAGTGTCAAAGTTACAATTTGATGTGCATGTGGTTAAAACCAGACTTTTTGAATCTCTTCATGCAATACTTAAGCAAAATGGCTGTGCTATGAAATGCATCATCTATTAACAGCTATTAACCTCTACTAGGAATGCCTGATACTGCCCAATCCTATGCCGCGCACTAAGAAAAGGGAGGTGCTGTTCAAGCATTTTCTCTCAGTGAAATTGGTGTTTCTGGATTTTTTTTTTCATTTAATTTTAAAAACAAAACCTCAGAATGTGATCTGCAGTACTCTTCTCACACTTCTCAAAGTGAAAGGGAACTCTTCTTTACACCTTGCAAATAACAGGACTATGCCTCTATTATTTGTCATACTAAGACTCTGAGAGCTTGTGAGTTATTTTCACATATGTATGCATTCATTGGTTTTAGTATCTTTACCTTCTTTATCTTTACCTTCTTATTCTTTCTAGTCCTGATCTAGATAGAGCAGCAAGAGCTTTACAAAAGATTCACAAGGAAATCCGAAATGATGCAAACTCCAATTACCTTTCTACATAAAAAAGAAAAAAAAGAAAAAGGAAAGGAAAGAAAATGCAGGCTAGGTTTATCTAAAGATATAAAAAAGGTAATGAACCTTTACATTGAAACCTGGAACTAATTTAATGTTAAATAAGGCACAGCTTGTAATGTTGCAAAGTCTACAGCACAAAACTAATTCAGCTCCTCAGGGACGCATTTTCTTCTATGTTTTTGGCACTTTTAGTAAACAGTTTAAAGTGTCAGGGCCCTGAGAGCACCAACTGGCCTTCACTTCCCTAACCAGCCCCAACTGGGATATGCACACACACAAATGATGTGAAGTCCCCTGAGAGGATGGACATACTACTGCAGGCATGCCAAGGTGCCATGCTGAGGACCCAGGCAGTTTTGGGGCAGAGCTCACTTGCTCCCTCTGGTTCACAGTGCAGGCAGATTGAATGTGTGCTGGTTTGCACCTGACAGTGCAAAATATGCCTCTTACACAAGTTTACAAGTGTAACCTATATATGGGGTTTTTTTATAAAAGAAATTTAGCAAAGAAGCTCTCTTCTAAGTGTCCCATGAGAAAAGGTTGACTTTTCAATAACAACTGCTTTCTTTATTTTGCAGAAGTAGTTTTCTTATGAAAAGTGTTGGGTTTATATCAGCTAAAAACCAACAATGCACTTTCCAATTTTGTGGTGAAATTACTAGTGAAACCTAATGAGTTAAATAGACACCTGTTTTTGGCTCTTTGAAAAAAATCTTATTTCGTCAGTAGAAGTTTTGACAAAATATTTTAAATTAATTGTGTAAATTCTGCATTTTTTTAACAAATAAAAGGGAAAAGAAGACCTTTTTTTTAAAAAAAGTGTTAGTATTTTAAAGCCAGGTATGGATGCCAAAAGCTATGTATCTGACAACCTGGATGCAGAATATCATCGTGTGGGTGGCCACATGCATGACTATTAAAGGGCTATGATTTTGGAAAACATAGCGTCTCAACCTCCACAAGCCTTCAGTTTGACATATTGTGTAATGAAGGACATGGATTTTCCCCATTTTAATTTTTGTAGGAACTAAACTAAACTCTTCTTAAAAAAAAACCAATGTGTATTTGATTAAAATAAAATCCAGAACAACCTTCCCAGTAATGGAGAATTCATGGAAATCAATATTGAATATTTTTAATTCTTATTTAACTTCAGTGCAAGACAGCACCATTTCTTTTTGGAATGTGTAGTTTAGTGCAACTCACAATTTTCACATGATTCCTTTGAACTCTCCCTAATTTACCATTTTGATAAAGCACTGCAGTGTTGTATCATGGCAGTAATGACAAATACAGAGGTAGTAGATCTATTTTTCTGGTTTGTGCCCTGTTTATACAGTTGATGATCATGCCAGCTCTCTTGGCTGTAGTATTTTGTATAGGGATATCAAGTTCTGCACATAACCCATGAAAAGCCCTAAAAGTCTTGCCATCCTATCTCAGAACAGGATACCTATCCTGTGTGTTTGACCTGCACGCTTTGTGTGACCCCTCTTTTTTGTTTGTAGATGGATAACTTTACACTTGGTAGTAAATATGTCAAATGAGAGCTAATCCATCACACCTTTAGGTAAACTGTTCTCATGATTGATTACTATTGATGTTAAAAATGTTTGGTTTATTTCCAATCTGAGTAATCTGCCTCCAGATTCCAGCCTCTACAGATTATGTCAGTGGATAATTCAAAGATGTTTTTAAATCACATCTTTTTCTCTCATGAACAACTTGTAAAGCATTTGAAAGATGTCTTTGGAGATCCACTTCATTTAAAAGGGTGAGTTTAATGAGGCATCTTTTGTCATAATATATTATTATTTTTTTTTAACTCTTCTGCAGATTTTCCTGTTTGTCAATTGCCTTTTCAAGTAGCTGATAACAGAGCTAAACACTGCACTTCAGTAATGGTCTTCCTGTATACAGAGGTGTCATATCTCTCTAATCCTGTATAGAATTTCTCTCTTACACTGAGGGATTGCACTTGATTTTCTGTCTGAACCACTCCATTGCAAGTTCATATTAAATTTATTATCCAACGTATCTCTTAAATATTTGTAAATCATTGCTTTCCAAAAGGCAAGCTACCAAGTGGGGGTAACCTGTAATCTTTATCGGTACATGTGGCATGTCACTGTATTATTAAACCTTATGAAGAAGTTGAATGACGACCGGTCTTTGGAACTGTTATAAGACACTAATAGGATTAGGAGTCTCTACATGCAATTACTTTTTGAAGATACATCAGTGAGTTTTCAGGTCACTCAATACCTGTTGATTGATTTTTTTTCCCTCCCTTTATTTTAAATGTTAAAAAACTATGAACTTCTAATTAAAAAAGTCAGTGTTTATCAATCAGATTTCAGATTCCATTAAAAATATCATATTTCCTGGCTAAAACCCAATTACCATAAAATAATTCACTATTTAAATCTCTCCTGTGTTCGGCTTGGGACCTGATGGTTTCAGCTTGCAAGCTGAGTTACTTGTCTTACAAAGGCATTGTTCACCTGTGAACCCATTTAAGAATATCATCCTGTTGGCGTCTCATGGTCTGGAATTTAATGTGTTTTCAGCTTTCTGAAAGTTACTTTAACAGCTTGGAGACCTCTCTTCCTAGTTGTTCCTGAACTCTTGAAACTTAGTAATAAGTTATGTTGATTTTGAACTGTACCATTCTTGCCTTTGTTGCAGAATCCCTTTTTTGCCTGAGTCTTTAAGACTCGGTGCTCTCCTGGCTTGGAGATCTGCCTGCTGCCAGTAAGACATGACAACATCAGAGACCTCTTTCTTACTTTCTCTCTTGGTATCAGGCTAGTCCCTCTGTCCACCAAGATAGGCTAGGGGGTGACTTATTTCATACTAATAGTATGCTTCCTCTCCTATCTGCCATGCATTTGGACTGCTTCCAGTATATTTTCTCCTTAATGTGTGTTAGAGCAGAAGAGAAGACTAGAAGTTGAAGTCATCCCATGAGCAGGCAGTAAATCTCTATAAAGTTTCTTTGTTGTCTTTTTAAAGCCAGAGATTGATTCTTTCAAATGTCCAGACTACAGTGGGTAAATTGTCTGCTTGTTTTGCACTTAAAGGTTTGCAATTTGACAAGCCTTGTTAGATATTGACTTGGATGATTTAGGACATTGAAACTTATGTATGCAAAATATGCTCATCCCGTATTTTTCCAACAAATAAATGAATAGCTCTGAGCAGGCAAAGAGAAGTTTAAAACATGTAGTCAAGTACAAAGAACAAGCACAGTTTATTTGCAGAATGAATGATAGATGCATAATAGTGTTAAATGCGAAGATTTGATATGACAATAAAATGAAACTTCTGGTAGTGTTCATTCTCTCAGAATTAATCAGCAGTGTGAAATTTAAGTTGGCTGTCTTCAACCTGTCTGTCTGTTCTGCTGATTTTTTTAATTGCCTATTGGTTAATGTGAGGAATCAAAAGGACATACGGAGACAAAATTCAATAATCAGGTGAGCAGCTTCCTTTCTGTGATTTAGATGACACAGTGGAGTGAGTGATGATAAGTGAGAGTGAAGTGACATTTTAACAATTTTTTTAATGTTAAAATGTCCCCAAGTAGGCTGGATTCATACATACTCCTGGCTGTTCGACATCTCTTGTGTGAAGAAAATCTGTGGTATGTCTTAAGTGGTGAGAAAGTTGAGTTTAGTGTTGTCTGGCATCACTACTGCATTGCAGCATGATTGAAATATGGTAGTGAATCTGGCCCTGCGAGTGCGTATTTGCTGCAGACAGTTTTAATGGACTGAAATAGTCTTCCAAGAGATATTTTTTTATGAATCTTGAACTTGACTGACATCATGTGCAATCATCTACTCCAAAAATTTCACCAACAAAGTCCACTAATATGACTTCCCTCTGGTGCTTACAATATTTGTATCTGTTTTATGCAAGTATGACTATATTAGTTGTAAGCTGTCCCCACGCCACATTTCTTCAATTATAAATGTAAAAATTTAGAGTTCTAATGTGGAGTTTGGAAAGGGGTCAAAATAAAGTAGGTATGGATTTGTCACAGAGGTTGTACAAAGAAGTTATTGTAGCCATCTGGATGGCAGTGAAATCTCATCAAAATGAGAAAGTGAACTCCCTGTACACACGGAGATCTTGTTACTGCACTACTTCAGCTCTTACCATTGCAGATGACCAAGAAGGGAGGGCTGACTCACTGTTCATTGACCCCTTTGAGCTCCCTGCTGACTACAGGTGAGTATATGCTTTCTTTGTGTGTGCATGTGTCTTTCTTTGAATACATGCACACTAGGAAATAAATGGAGGCTACGATATCCTTTTAGTTTTAAGAATCATTGAGATGGGAAATATGAGAAACAATTATCTAGAATTAATTTCACACTGTGTTAAGCCTGATTTAAGAAAAGAAATCTGTGATTTCTACTTGGAAATTATTGTACAGTAGTTCTCACAATTAGTCATTTCATTATATTATCACTGTAAATAGCAAAAATAATTTGAAGACAGAAAGGGTCAGAACGGCAGACTAGAATTTCCTCTTCCTACAAGTCACACTGCAGTGTTGTTTGCAGCATTTTTGTTTTATGCATTACTGTTCTAGCACCTTTTTCTATGTAAAATTACACTTGATATACAATAGGAAATTAATTCTTGAATAAACCAAAAAATTCAGAAGTATGTCCAGTGAGGACAGTGAAGCAATGTCATTGTTACTGAGCTGAAAATCAGGCAGAAAACATCGTCTCCAGAAGGTGTAATTTATTAACCTGATCTTTTGAATATTTATGGTACAGTAAGATTTTTCATATGCATTTGGCTTTAATCTTGCAGCCATCTTCATCTAAATAAAATTAATTGCTTGTGCAGTAAGTGTAGTGAGGATAAAAATGTTAGAATCATAGTGAAATTAGGAAGCATTACTGAAATCATTGATTACAGACTGAATAAAAGTGAGATGCACAGTCAAAAGGAAACGAGAGAGAGAAACTGAATTAAGGAGGGATTTTAAGGGCTATACTTTTCATATTTCTATTATTCTTTCATCAGTATACTTAGCAACTTCTACATTAAATGGTACTTTGATAACAAATTCAACCAAGCCCTAGTAAGTGTTTGCAAAAGATTTTCTAACCTTTGTTCAGTTCTCCAAAAATGTGCAAGGAAACAGTAAGAATACTTTGATTTGCTGAACACACTACCTTCTCAATTTCACTTTAGAAAAATATATTACATACTATACGTACTTTTTCTTTGCATACCACACAGCATTATGGGTGAAATTTGGTCTCCCTGTACATAGAACTTTCAGTATGCATATTTTCAGTCCATAGAGGACAAGTGCTATGGTATTGACTTGTTGTGACGTTCCAAACTTCTTCAGGTGATTACATGAATCTTAGGTACTTATATCAAGAAAACTATGCTAGATATCTAACATGTTGATAGGTACTAGGTCTAAGGCAGACTGGATTGCTAACAGTATTCTGTTAGGATCTAGAAAGTGCAGATTATAACCCCCTTTCTAGGCATTTCTTGATAAATAATAAAGCCCACAAAAAAACTGCCTGCAAGACAGTTTCTCCTCATAGGTTAGGGTTTGAACGGGTTGACATGGGAGCAGAATGAGCGGAGATGAATTTGGAAATGGCAATTTTAGCTTTACACTTGTCCCTTTCTGTATTTGACTCAGTAATGAAAAATTAAACCAGGAGTTTTACTTGAAAATCACAACTCAAACGTGGAAGTTAAGGAAGAAACTTACATTAATGTATACCTAATACACTAGTGCTGACTGAAACAATTGCCAACTCACACAGAGAACTATTTTTTAGAAAACACCTGTACAAGTTTAAAGCTGCAAACTGGGTAGAATAGTCCCAGTGTATAATATTATACAAGCCAAACATTTAAGTGTGAACAGAGTACATGTCCATACAATTATTGTGGCCATGCACTAGTGCATTTGCACCTACACACATGATCATTGGTATCGTATGACTGCATGGAGTGCTAAATTACCTGTTTGTGTGTGCTTTTGCTTACTAGTGTGGCAGCAAATATGGGTTTTCTACTTATTTACAAAACATACACGTGGTTTTCACCTACACTCTCTACTCTTCTACCAGAAACTTGCAGATGAATGCTAAGCATTTTTACTTCATTTTAAAAAGCACTCTTGAACTGTTTGGGAGTTCACCTGTGAAAAACCAGATTTTATCAGTGCAGCTGGATGTTTATGAGGACCTTATGCTACATTCAAATTGAAAGGTATTGTGTTATCATGAGTCTAGAAAAGAAAAGTTCTTGTACATATAATCCAGCATGAAGGCCTCCAGCACTGCATGACAGCAAAGCTGGCTGGCATTCGGAGCACAGAGCTCTCTATTGTCTGATATCCTGGAAGCAGCTTTCCAAGGATGAAGACTCAAGCACCCTTTTATTTCACAAACTTTTTTTTCCTTTGCTCTTTCCTGCAGATACTTTTCTGCCTTTCACCCTTGAAGGTCCTCTAATTAGGCACGGAATGGACAACTAAATATCAGAATGTAGTCAATAACACTTTATTCATACGGCCTGAAATCCTCCCATGATGCCTCACATCATTGTCTTCCTCCACAAGTCAATTTATTTTGGTGGCAATATTACTCAATTAGGGGCTAAAAAAGTCCTGAATAAGAATCACAATATCTTGCCTTAATTACTTCTCTGCAAAAAAATGCTTTAATTGAATTACTTCTGCATATTTGTTAATAAGACCCTTCTTTCATTCTCGTAGTGTTGTGCATGAAGTATTGATTGAAAGATGAGTGGGCACTGCACTGTCACTAGGGATTTTTGTGGGTGGTCACCTACTTATTCATAAAAAGTTGTATTAAAAAGTAGAGTGGATAACACTGGAGTGAAGGATAAAGCCTGAAAGATGCAAGCAAAACAAATCATGTGGTTATTTCTTTGCTTGTCACTATTTTTTCAGAACTAGCAGCATGGGAGTTGGTGAGGCTTACAGTTACCTTAAAGTAATTCCTACATGAATTACAGAGATACTGTGAAGGAAGCAGCACCATCAAGGAGAAACTGCAAAGAATGGCAATTATAAATGTCCTTGACTAATGGCAAGTGGTGAGATAAATGCCTTTTTCTTTGCCTCATTCTGTGCATATTCCTTTCTTCTGAAAGAAAACTGCTTTGCATGGCAGCAGAGAGGTACAGCATGTTTTGCTTTTTGCAGCTGTAGGATAATTTTCAGGATGTACATCTTCACTTGGAAATCATATGAAACTACTAGGTACTTGATGAAGGTCAGGGATATGAATAGAAGAAAACTTGACAAATCTGCTAAGACTTCGCCGGTGAAGAGGGATCTTCAGTTGTTGCTTGTTTGCATTACATACAGTCTGCAGATCTCTTTGCAGATCAATATTTGAATATTACACTAATAGATTTATGAGAATTCATGCTACATGCTGCTCCAGCCAGCTCACAGATCTGTGTTGCATTTATAGTAAAGCCTCTACTAAATTTTAAGACCAGCCATTTAAAGCGTAGTAGGATTTTTAAACGTTTTTTCTTGATTTAGACTGTTAGCTTCCCTTGAAATACATAAAGGCTGTCACCAAGAAGGATTTTCAAATGCTGATGCCTATCAGGATTCTCAGATTCCAAAAGCTACCTGAAAATCTGACACTTAATTCCTCAGAAACCTCATATACGGCTGTCACTGGCATTGTTATATGTTCACAACATGTATCAATAATGTGGTAGCTCATCATTTGCCTTCTTTAGGACTAAAGGTTCCTTGTGCGTAATTTATTGTATAATTAAAGAATGGTGCTATGTTTATTTTCTATCTAGATAGAGAAATTGAGGACTCCATTAGCCAATAGAAGTAGACAGCTGGAACTGGAATATATCAAATTTATTATGTTATTATAGGTTCTTTTTTTTTTTCCTTTAGGTGGAAAAAACATAAGTTTTGACAATCCTTCTTTCTTCTTTTAAAGCAAATAGGGATGAAAATGCATGAAAAGGAGCTGAGACTGCAGTGAAACATTGTCTGATGGGAGGGGGCTTGCATCATAGCTGTATAAATGTGTATGGTGAGCAACTGGGAAATACAAAAGGGTCAGCACCATTTGAGATGTAGTGAAATAGTTTAATATGGGAATATATCAAAGCAGTGAATGCAGAGGAGAGCCAAAAGCAAAAGAGTACTAGAGCAGAAGCCTTCAAAATACTGAAAAAACCTGGAAAACAGTGCATGCATGTTTTATGTTTGCTCTGTTGTGTGTCTCTTTAATAGATGGTATTTAATGGACAGATGGGGCTGTTGACCAAGGCTAAAATACTTATGATTTTCTTTCTGGTAAATAAAGTGCTTGCTTTTTAGGCTTGGTTTTTATTCCAGTTATAACGAGGCTTCCTTTCAGTGGTGCCAAGAAATGCCTGATTTGCCTGTGCAAACTGAAGATTAATATGAGTGAACTCTGTTAGATTTATTAATCTGGTTTTGCCTATATCGAATGTATTGCCTTTTTTTCATTTAGCCTTTTGTGTTATATCCTTAGATGACTTAAGTATACACGTTCTTTTTGTCAGCTCTGATTATGTGTTTTTGCATGATTTTAAATCAAGTATTGAAACCAATCTTATTTTAAGGAAATCCATAAAATTCCATGTTTTTCCTTTCTTTTTCTTTTTTGTTATCTCCTTCTGACTTAAACAAAAGCAATGCAGTTGCTTGCATTCAATGAATACACAGTATTTTGAGACTATGTCTCTCAAAATAGCTATTCAAATTGGAATCCTGTAGAATTTTATAATTGCTCTGGACCTCTGAGTCATCTGCAGAAATATTTTTAATGATCGATCAACCATAAAACTCATAACTTTTATTTGAGGTCCCTCATCAACAAATTGATTCTATATTTCCATATGATTAAGGAAAACATCCTTCCAGTTAGGGTTTTGCTTTAAATGGTGAAGAAATAGGGAAACAAAGAGCAATTCCTATCTGTAAAGGTGAAACATCCTACACTAACAGTGCAATAAGATTATTAAAAGTGAGCGTTTGATTCATTTCCTGTGTACCCCTCATACATATGATCACAGCTTCCATCATAGAAAGTGAGGGATAAAACAATTTCTTCCCTTGCATGCAGTTCCCTCTTAGCACAGGATTAAAGGCTTATACAAAGAGGCAGGACAAAATTCATTAACTTAGCAACCACACAGTTTTACCAAACGCTACTGGTGCTGAAGCTGGAATATATGTATGTGTAACTTAGAAACAAATTTCACATTTTAGCATTAGTGACAGGTGAGCTGCATTAGTAATTCCATCCTTTGCAGCCTGTTTAAAATAACTCTGTGCAGCTATTCATGCATGTAATTCAGCTACCTGATTCATTAACATTTAAACAGTCTGTTAGGCAATGACCATAAATTAGATTCCTTGCAGATCCTTGGCAAAAGTATGTTTAACAGCCATTGATACACTAAAGCCTTGCCAAGAAAAAATATTTACATGCTATGTAGTAGCAAACATATATGTTTTATGTTACTCCAGACTATGCCTTTTTAAGGATGGCACCTAGTGTCACTGAGACCTACCATATAGAAATATGGTGATTATATGTAAGGAGGGCAAACACAACTACACTTAATTACAGGTAAATGGTAGTGGAGTTACCTGTGTCTGGAAATGGCCAATGATATAAGGTCTAGTCCAGAATAGTTTTACAGCAATGGAAAAGTTCCTACAGATGGAAGAAAAAGGACTCCACGACCCCCCCAGAGAGCTGAAGAGAGTCCAGCTCCCCTGAAACACATGAGCACATTTATGTCTCCAGCATACAAAGCCATGGATTGCAGAAGTAGCTGGGAAAATCTCATCCTGTTTTATCTCACAAGGATTGATATCCCCATTCCTTAGCAGCAAATTTAAGTTGTTCAAAATCTTGCACCATGGCAGTGGTAGGTAGGTATTACTCCAAAGCCACTCATCTGTGGATCGTTCTCCATAGTGTCACAGCTCCTTCATGACTGAGCCTCTACCGCTGTGTAGTACTTCACATTTTAAACTCATCTTGGTTAGGACCATTCACAATACCTTCATCTTCCTTAGTTCACGTCTGGCAATGAACAAAGGCACCAGGCTGAAAGGTATAAAACTAGGCTTGTGTATATTACAAAACCAGGTGTATATGCTGCATACCTGTCCTGTGGCATGAGAGCACGTGAAGGAGTTTAAGGACCCAAAAATCTGACAGGATACTGGTTGAAGTATGGCAGAGAGAGTCAGACCTGGTATTGATATTGTGTGCTGTAAAAGACCTTTAGATCTGCTACAGTGAAAACCACAATGAGGCGCTTTCTGAGGAAGAACTCTTGGGTTCACTTCAAAAGAACCCAGGATTAATCCAATATCTTTCCGACATGGGTGGTGAGGGGAAGGGACGAGGTCCTTGAACCTCAGGCTAATTCAAATTTTGACTCTTCTCATAAGCAACGTGAAGATTTTCACATTTTTAAACCCGTTGAGCTTTAATATGTATGTCACTTGATACAGTAAATACAGAAGCAACACTAATTTAACAGTAAAAATGGAGAACAACAATTTCAATGGAGCAAAAAATTCTGTCATTCCTATGTAATATATATGACTATACTTTTTGTGTCTTGCAACCAACAGCAGAAACACTTTATACTTATATCATCAGGTACTACTACAACTCCGGATCTGGAAACTGTTTCCATGTGTTTTAGGAGCTAATTATGGTAACTGAAATGATGATTGTTTCGTTACCGGTCACTTAGTTGAATATTTCTTGCTTGGCCAATTGATATATTGTTATCCCACAACAGGATTTTAACTTTTTTCCCCCCAAAAGAATGAAGTTGTAAACTACCGGTAGGTCTAGTGTTAGGGTTTGGGATTTTTTAATACTGGAAGAGCCTCCCACATAGTCTTCCCACTGCTGTGTTGGGCAAGCTGAAACTCTTTCTGAACTGAATTAACTTTGCCCTTGGAGAGATGGTTTTGGTGTTGGTCATGCAGTGGACTCTCATCTTGTGATGGCCAGCCCACAGATCAGTTATGGTCTAAATAAACAATGATCCTAGAAGCATTTTAAAACAAGACATTTTAGTCGTTCAAAGAGCAAGCCTGAAAATGTGTGGTGGAGTGCACCTGACTGACAGCTTAATGCTCTGTTCCAATGTCATTAACAGCTCAATGTGTTGCCCATTGTGTGGACAGCCAGACTGTCCCACCAGACTATGTGCAAGGCCCTTGTTTGGACTTGGGAAAGGCAGATCTGAAAGAAATATGGGCTCCTCACAACTCCCAGGAGGTTAAAACAATTGATTTTACTGATACCCAGAACAAACTTTGTTGGCAAACTCTTTGGGAAAGTGCAGCTCTGCACACTGGGGCATAATTCAAGTATATATTGAAACACCCAAATTAGGAGTTACTATCGCCATTAAACCAGAAATGGCAACTAGATTCTGGAAAAGTCCCCTTCATTTTTTTGTAACCTCTTCGATACCATAGAAGTTTTAGACTTGGAAACACTAAATGAGAAAATTTTTAAGAGCATAAATGATTTTTATTTTCATAGTCTTGAGAACTTTTCCACAGGGCTTTAATTCTTTACTACTATTGTGAATTTGCATAGCTCTGTTTTACTGAACTTCTCTGACACACTTCAAAACATAAAAAATTAAATAATTCTTTTTAATTACTCATTTTATTAGGTGTCTTTATTGTCTTGTACTTAAAACTGTAGATAGTTTTGGGACCAGCTATAACATTTTGGGGGGAAATGTTCTGGAGAAACAGAAACCTGTTTGTAATAACTTATTGTCACTTCTTTTCCTCTTTGTTTTCTTATCTATTGTAATTACAGTATTGATTAACTCTGCATGATTAGTCCATGAGTAAGTGAGCATAATCTATTTTGACTGGTTAAATCAGCAGTCAGGAAGTGTTTACTGTTTTCTTTAGTATTTCATACTCATTAGAAAATAACCTATATAAAATAATTTTGTGCTTCTGTAGACATAATGAATATGTGGGTGCTGTCTTCTTATTCTGAACTTCATCTCCTTTCAGACAAATGATGTAGTGTAGTGAATTCTGGATTAGTCATCACATTTTGGTTTTGACTACTGATGAATACCACCCTTAGAAAGCTGAAACATTAGAAAATATTGTTGGGAGGCTCATAGTGGCTGATTTTATTTTTAGATTTATTTTTAGATTTATTTTACATTAAATTTCAACACTTCATTTGTCATCACAGACATGACCTCTGTGACTTACAAAAGCAGTATTTTAACAGACAGTGCATTGCTACGGAATAGAGATGGCCATCTATGAACATATTTCATTTTCTAGCTAGTCTGTGTAGTATTTTATACTCTTTTAAACATCACTGCGGTTTTTTTTTAAGGTGCATCTAACTGCTGATATTTTTAGAACTCTTCACATAAACAGTGATTTGCTAGTAATATTTTTAAATCTGTGGAATTAAACACATTTATTGCAAGAATAATTCTGCCTAGACATATACTAGCATATTTCCAGCGAAATAAGTGGAAATTTGCAAAAATGTATCAGGTAAAATGTTTCATAATTTGCATTTCATAATGTTAATATAGACCCTTTTGTCATGAAATATTATACAATTTCTAAAATTATTGCTTTTCCATGATGAAAAGCAAACACATTTTCCAGTCTATGCCTTAGATCTGGCATAGACTATTTATTACTGGATGTTCTTGTTAACTCTTTACATATAGCATTTTATGTGTGTATCACCATTATGTAGAGAAATATATTATAATGCCCCCAATCTCTCTTAAATCAAAATATCATTTCAGCTATTGAAAAATAAAAATAATATGATGTAGGGGAATAGACAGGGATCGGCGACCGGAAGATTACGGGATGTGATGGAAAGATAGACTCCTCCCCATAGGAGTGGCAGGAACAGGAACCGCAAGAGCTATATAAGCGTGTGACGCAGCCAAATAGACGGACATTTTGTATCCATCATATTGGTGTCTGTGCATCACTGTCCCCAGGGTGGGTAGAGCCCTGTGTCCCGGAGATATGCGGCCCAAGATAAGTTCTCCTGTAGAAGCGTACAGCTACAATATGAGAATAGAGTAGGTATCTATTGTATCTGAAGCCTATTCCGTGGGAAGCCTTGGCTTTTTGCATCATCCAGCATGACTTCCTGGTTCCTTAAGGACTTCCCTGTTAGTTTGTTTGCAATGTTGGCCCAGAAAGCTTGTCTCTGTCTCTCCTGGATTGTTTTGTTTTTCCCATGTTTATCAGTTGAGAAGTTACTGTGAATTCACTAGAGAGGTGGTGGTAGGACTTCCAACTGAGTAACTGCAGCATCATCCAAAAAGCGTTGCTTTATATAGGGTTCTCTGAGCTCACTGTGTTTATGGAAGCTGTGAAGTCTCATAGCTGTGAATATATCTTTAGAAACTATCACATCGTAACTTCTTCCCCATCATGACATTAGGACTACATAGAACATTCTGATTAATTCAGTCCTGATTTACGTTTCAGTACATGTCCATCTATGACTGTTTAGCTGATCTCTGTAGCTCATGGAGTTTTCAAGTAGCCTTCCAGACTAGTCTGAGAAAAGCTCTATGGATTTTCAGCTGTTGTGTTTGTTACTTAAACATCTCATTAAATTTCTAATTTCATTATTTGAAATGACTTGTTAATCGAAAGTTACTTGTAAAATTCTTTTAGTTTTAAAGTGGGAATAATTATTCACTGCAAAAAAAAAAGAAAAGCAAAGGAAGAAAAAAGTGGATTCATGCCTATATTTGTAAGCACAATACCTAAATTAGCAAATCAAGACATAGTCAGCTCACACACTGAAATTAAGAAAGTTGCTGGCTTTTTTCTTCCTCCCTCCCCCTTTTTTTAGCCTCAGATCTTTTTCAAAGCTACAATAAATGATTTTGCACAATGGCTGAGTCTTAATTTATTCCATCTGAATTATTTAGCATTAATTTATACAATATTGGAACATTTTATTTCAGGATATAGCATTTATCATGGATTTTTTTCAAGGAGAAGCATATAAGTCTCAAGTCAAAGTTATTTGTTACACAGTTTTTTTCCATATTTAGCTTGATAAATCAGGCATTAGTGATTGGTTGTTATAGTAATACAGGCTGCAGGGGCCCTAGAATATCAGATAGCTTTGAGTTCTGTCAAAGCCCAGGGTGTTCAGAGGAATCCTTTAGAGAGTGTAAAAATAAGGCCAGTGTGTTAGCTATATTTGGCATTCACTACAGTAGAACCCATGTAGCATAGAACAGACGCTCTAAGCACGAATGACATTATATGTCTGCAAAGGTAAGGTTTCTTTTTGCTTTTGGACATTTTTTGAGACATAAGAATTTATTGGAATGCATATTGTTTCAAATGGCTAGGAAGGGAGATCAGCTGTTGCAGGGGAAACAAGACAAATAGTGAAACAGATCAAAAAGGGAGCACGAATATCTTTAGGAGAAAAAAGAAAAAGCAAGTCATGTATTTTTATAACAAAAAAGGTGGAAACCAGTAATAGAGCCTGTCTGTTGCATCCATGTAGCTCAAGGGAACGAGGGAGAGATGGGACTGAACTTGTCCCACAGTGGTGAGCAAATCAAATGCTGGTGCATTTTCATCAACTGTCAGAAACAGACAGATATTTCTTTGGGGTCAGGCAGGAAATTAGGCTATTAAGTTACAGCTTTTTCACAGAGCCCTTGTCATTCTCTTCTCCTATCCTACAGATGTTCTATCAAAGCAAGTCATTGTAACCATTTATCTTTCCAAACTTAAAATACTTTTTCCAGAACTAATTTTTTCCCTCAGTACTTGAGGTCTTTGTACTCTGTGTCTTGCTTCCCTGATCTTGTATGGATCTAAGATTAATTTGCACTAGCAAGGAGTTCAACAACAAAATCAATTTCAATTGGGTCAGGTGAGGTCACTCCTAGCTCAGTAGCGTGAGGAGAGAAATAGATTATCATCATTCTGGGGACACTACTACTTAAGTATGGAGAAAAAAAATAAATTGTCCATTAAAGACCTTTACAATAATTTTCACAACATTGAAAACAATTAATTTTTGGTTACTTTCTTCAACATTGGTATAGCCATCTATATACAAATAATTTGTGCTACAAAAAGATTTTGTATTCCTTAAGAAGAATGGAATAGAATTTGTTAACTGACTGGTAGCATTTCACTAAAAATGTGGTACTGTCAAACAGACACAGCAATACCTTTGATAGATCTTTTTATATCCTTGGCACGTAGCAGGTGCAAATTAAACAACAACATTCCCTCTGTTAGGTATTCCATGCACCATATCACAAAAGGGCAGTTATAACGAGAATTTAAGTTACACCTTTAAGAAATAGATTTTAGATTAAAAAAATGTTTAAATGTTTAAAATTTAATTTACAAGGAAAGAAAACCCATCTACAGAATCTGCTGTTTAGTGTCTATCTCATCTCATAGCTTTGAAGGACAAAAATTAAAAGCAGCAGCAGCTTAAAATGGTTAATAAATCATTAGCATTTGATGCAAAATGAATATAAATTATTGCTTCCATCAGATACAGAATACTAGTTAAGAAAAAACTTTGAATCCGCTTGCAGCATGCGCATGCCTGTTTGTTCATACAGAATCAGATTTTGAGGTGAGTAAGTGCTGTACGGTTCCTTTAGCTTCAGGACAGCTGTGCAACCCTGTGATCTGGCCCACACAGGCTAAGAGGAAGGTAAAGCTCTTTGAAATTGCTGGGCTGTGTCCTTGTTTCTGCTTTGTGCATCCTAAATTTTTGCATAATCTGAGCTGAAGAGTGACATGTATGGTCTTAGGTTTTTGGGGTTAAAATCTGTATTCTGCTGTCTGTGAAATAAGCTTCATTGGAGTTAAAGGATCTATATGTTTATGTTAAACAGAACACAGGAAGTGGAAGTACTTTCCATAAAGGAAGAAGATTCCTTTATGAATATAGGATTTTTCAAAAAAAAAGAAAATAAAACTATTGGAATAATTTCATTTGTGGTGTAGCAGCCCTGCCTTCAGGTGTTGACCTTGATCAGTTTCATTATATGCAAAAAGATTCAGATTTTCTGGGTCAAATTCTCCCCAAGTGTATTTCCCCTGAAATCCGTGGAGGAATGCCAGCGATAAATCTGGCCTAATGATCTCAAATTTCCTCCATTTCCTCTTTGTGTGATCAAAACATGCAAAATTAAATAACCCTACTAATAATTCTTTAGAGAAAAAACGGTACTAGACATATGCTTCTTTATCTACAAGAGTCTGAATTAAATCCTTTGTCAATATAAACATAATTTTACTCTATGTTCAAGTATGGGGTTAGACGATTAGCTACCTGAACATCCTTGGAAAAAAAACTAACCTGAAAAGGCCTGTAGTCAAAATTTATTTTATTGCAAAAAGTAAAATCCTTTCTTCCCTTAGCCAGGGCCAGAGTTTTTAACAAGATTTATGTAAGCGTTTGACTGTGTACTGGCAATAGACTAGGTTTCTTACAACCAAATTTGCCTTCATTGTCATGAATTCAATATTTAGGCAAATACTTGCCTTTCAAAATATCACTGATTACTAGTCAAACTATTGCATTGCACAGAGCATTGAAAATGTATCCCTAAATGCTTTGGTATTTGGCAGTAATACATTTTAGGCTTTACACTAATGTAAGGCTTTTAAATTTTCAAAGGGTTGAGTGAAGACCCCCTTATTATTTCTCATTGCTTTGTGAACTAACAGTAGTTCAGGATTAATCTCTCAATATTACACATGAAAAAATGGACGCAAAGAGTATAAAGGCTGGATCTGTACATATAGCTGCCAAATTGACCTTTCAGGACAAAACTGTTATTTCAGTGGTTCATAATACAAGATATCCCTAAGTTTCAACTGTAAAATTATATAGGTCTTTAAAGTAAAAAACTTGAGCCTACCTACTATGGTGGGTCAGTGTCAGTGCCTTGTAAGCATGTAAAACTGAGACAAGCGTATAGCACTACCAGAGAACACTTCTCCAGTCTATAGCCAGCTGTTACCTAAGGGCTTCCTGAGAAAGCTTTTAATAGCCCTTATAAGGGCTCTTATAAAATCTAATTTTATAAAATTAATGTGGTTTTATATAATTTAAATTTTTGTAATTTTATATTCTTTTATCATTAATAATTTAAAATTTATATAACTTTATATTTTATATAAAATGTAATTGCAACTTTAGGCTGCTTAGTATGAAACTCACTCACTGGACATTGCACAATAGCATTTGTATTAAATCTAGATTAAATGATAGCTTGAATTGTGCCGTTCTTCCTCCAGGGGCTGCTCCAAATACCATTTCATGTTAGCCTTTGCTGAGATGCAGGAGAGATCATTGTAGCTCCCAATATAGTTTAAAAAAGTATCTTCAGATTTTATTAGCTGTTAGATCACATCTACAGCGTGGAAGGCCAGATGACAAGCTTCTGGGGTAGAACACTGGTGGCAAAGGAAGTACTAAGTGTTTTTTGTGATAAAATAAAGGTCTTTTTAGATCACTTAAAGCTGAAAGCTAGTGTTTAGTCTAGGTGCATATTAATCTCCTGACAGTAATCAGACTGGAGTCTGATGAGCATGAAGACGGGAATGTAAAATGAAATTTCTGAGTAGGTCAGGAAGTAGTTACAATAATCATGACTATCTGAGTGACTGTTACACTAGTGTACCCGCTTTTTCACAGCAGAGATCTGTGTTAGAGACACTAACTCAGTGAGATCTTTGGGTCTGCTTTGGCTTTACACTGCTGGAATACAACTGGGTTAAATGAAGCTATTCTTTATTTACACTAGTGATCACAGATCAGATCGGCCTTGTATTTTCCAGTGAGGCATGAAACTGTAGACTTGATTATTTGTGTGCAAATACCACTTGGATGAATAAGCATGCTTACTAATGTCCTGGCTAAAATGGCTAAGCACAGATGAAGTAAATTCCATCCTGCTCACTTAATTCTTGCTGTTTCAATTAGATGTGTTGTTCTTCTCGCTCTGTCTCAGCCCATTTTATTACCTTTCCTATTTGTATCACACTACATCGCTGAGCAGCATACACAGCTATCAATTTCTCTGCTTGAAATGAGAACACTGCAAAAGATGACAGAGGTGACTTCTTAATATTAGGTTGATAAAGTATATAAAGCTCTTTTGCATTAAATGGACTGTGGAGTTACAGATAATATCTGTAATTTTTTCCAGATATAGTGTCTACTACAAATCTTAAATAAACTAATCTCTTTTAGCTCTGGATAATATCAATGAATTGACATGTTTCCACATAATGAAGGAATTAATGTTTCCATTGGAAAATGACATCTTTGTCTTTGGGACTAAATTGCTTACCCCAATCCACAAATTACTGTTTGCAGAAGAAATAATCCATTTATACATTTACTAAAAGATTTCTGCTACCCAACAGATATTTGTATTGCCAGGGTATTACTTTACCTTCAGAGTATGGCTTTATAAACAGGTGACAAATATTCACGAAAGGATAATAGAAACACATGTTCAGGGGAATGATATGGTAAAGGGGAACACATCTTGGCGAAATAACTTTGGGGATAGTTTTACTGAAATTTGACTGCAGGTACAGCAATAATGCAGACATTAATCTGTGTAAAAGTAATCAAATCCACCTGCAATACTGTATGTTTTAGAAGAATTAAAGATCTGTGGATGTTTCTGGTGGTGGGAACTGATATCTACCCTGTTGTTAGATTTGAATTCATAGTGTTTTTTTCAGGTTTAGTGTTTTATGGTTATTTAACATGCATCATTTATAGTATTTCTTGCTTTACCTTCTTTTTTTTATGCTGTATTTTAATTCTCAATTTCATTGACAAATTATTGCTTTTTTTATTGCATTTTTTTATTGATGCCTTATTTTTTTACCCACTCAAGCTGCTTTTACTTCAGTCTAACAGTGCTGAATTCCATGATCATGGAGTACAACAACTAATGTAATAGATCTCCTGTTGCTATTGCTCTAGGCCTTGGATTCACCTCTATTAGCTTTAGTAATCTTTAGTAATCTTATAAAGACACCAATGTTAGAATTTCCATTAGCTGCTTTAGAATCCATAGAAAGAGACAGATGCATCTTGGGGAAAGTTAAACTCATTGATCTGGGTGGTTAGAGTGTAATTTGTTTATTTATACAGAATAAGAATGGAGGAAAAAAAAGGGACATGTTCTGGCTATGAAGTAAGAAGTTGGGTGGAAAGCAGATACATAGATTATATGCATAAAAATTATAAACTGTAATTTTGAAAAGATAGGTAAAATATATACATTTTTCAGTTAAATGTATTAATAGCTTAAGGCAATGTGTTTTCAAAACTTTGCTTGCTGGAGAGACCATGTGAGTGAGAAGCTGCAGTAAGTTTAATGTTTGGGTTAGTACTACTTTGGAATGTCTGAAATGTCAGTTTAATTTCATATGGAGTTGGTAATGAACACTCTCTCATATACATGACACTTTCTGAATTGACGTTATTACAAAATTGCTAAAAAAATTATTATTGCTTGAAATTACAGAGATTAATAGCAATGAGCTTTTAATGTACTTTCTCATTTTTTATCTTATTGGGACTATATATGATGAAAAACAATGATGAGATTAGTAATATTAAAACAAATATAGTCTCACCTGTTATGAAATATCAGCACAAACCACTAATGTTAGTTTAATTTTAGATGTAGAAATAATTTGGATGTAATAAAATTATTGCTATACATTTTTTCTGTCTATGTACTTTAAATAACTAATTTGGAAGGCAAATTTGGGCCTGTGCCCACAGGAGTTTTTCTTTCCCTTCTAATGTTGTGCTTTCTCAAGTTGAGCTCAGGCAGCTGGCTTCCATTGATGTGAATGTCAATTCTTATCATTGATATTTAGTAGCATTTCCTTTGTGAGCTCTGACTCCAATCTCCTGACTACCTTATGACTTCACCTCCAACTCATCCATTTTGTGTCACACCAATGGGCTTTGAATGACCTTCTTAGGATTCTTATCCTTACAAAGCACTTGGCAGCCATCTCCTATGCTAATTTCCATCAACTTCCATTTCTATTTTTTTCTATTATCAGCTTCCGTAAGTGTTCTTCCATGAAATCTCAGTGTAGCCAATGATATTTAGTGTATTATGGAATATTAGAGAAAACACCCAGAGATCAAATTGTCGTGACAGGCTAAAGAAAGCATGTCAGAAATAACAATTGTTTAACTGGAACCTTGTTGATATGATTCAGTCGAAGAGCCTGAAGACTTTGAAATAGGGATGTTGCTTACAGTTTAACTAATTTAAACTTCTTGTTTTTCTGTTCAAGTTACTGATGCTGAGAGATTATTATTGTGTGCTACTAGCTTATTTTGACATAGATCCTTTCATCTTTGCATGTCACTAATGGAAAATATAAAATTAAGACAAAAGGACAAAGTAAAAATTTTTTTTGTCTTATGCTGGGTTGTTTTCTAGAATAAATTTCAAATTTTATGGAGCAAATAAAGATGGAGTCTATAAATTATTTACATCTTTTTACCCTTCTCAGATTACTCAAATGAGCAGCTTAAAACAACAATTATTATTTTGGTTTTGTAATCTTTGTTTCTCTTTCATAGTTTCCTCTGGTTTGGCAAAGAAAGCTAAACAAGCTGTGTCACTTCAGTATATTTTGGATATTTGTGACTTCTGCTTTCCTTTTCTAAATCTTTCAGAAAAAGTTTTTTTTTTTATAAATTTAGTCTGAGCTCAGATTTGACCTTTCATTGACTCTTGAAATGGTGAATCATATTCAGAAAAAAAAAAAAAGAAATCTGACTTCTGGACCTAGCTTGCTCCAGTTGGTATCTTAAACAAGCTTAATGTTTAGCTTAAGCCAAGTCTGATATGCACGTTGTTTTGTTGACTTTCCCAGCTAGCTTGTCCACTCCTGCCAAAATTATGTCTCTTCACTTGCTGTTGCTGGATGTCATGTGGTTGTATTCAGTTTTCTCCTCCCCTCACTTCATGAAAAACTTCAGGGTCAGGGCCAGTTCCCACCAAAGATGCAGAAAATTGTGAAGTCTATAAAAAACAAGTAAAAACTTAAACTACCATCCCCATCCCAATTCCATCTCACATAAAGGAGATAAGATACAAATCCAGTGCTCCTAAATGTTCGAGAAATTCATGGAGTAAATCTGCCTAGAATTTCAAAGTACTGTTGTGTGACTGAGCTCTGAAAACCAGAGTAAAACCTAGTCGCTGGAAAGGGAAGCCAGAATCTTGTTTCCATCAGAAATTAACCCAGGACAGCTCTCTGCCTCTTCAGGAACTAAGGACTTCTTTACAAGGTTGTTTCCACCTTGGTTTTGTTTAGTGAGGAGCACTGAAATGGAAGGAAAGAGGGCAAACTATGGTTTGCTGTTGCCATCCTAGTCAGAACGGGTGTTTCTGAAGACTTATTTCTCCATTAAACCTTGACTTTGAGATATTAACACTACTTGATCTTCAGGTATCTCTCCCTGTACGTCACTGGGGCGTAGTAGTAAACAGAAGCTAGGACTGTCAGATCTAAAACTTCTACAAAATGTAGTTAGCAGCCAACTTCAGTCTTCTGGGTATATCTAATTCACGTTAAATACACTCAGAGACCCACATTTAGCCTTAGTATGGTTACTTTTACACTGTATTTCATTAAATAGTTCACTCTGTTTTTCCTACTGAAGACCTGAACTGAGACAGGCCTTTATCACAGTCACATGAGTGACTAAAAACAATTAAGAAGAACCTGGACTACACTGTTAGTCTATCAAGGAGGAGAAGAAAAGAGGGTTAATGTGACAGCCTTAAATGGATCCTGGAGTGCCTAGCCAAATGTGCCTTCTAAATATCCACCTTTGCTACCAAAGGACTTTTAACCCACATGCTTTTGACTAAAGCCTCATTTCTAGTGCTGTGGGATATTTACTTGTCAAAATCTATCTGTGTCCAGAATTTATTAACAGTAAAACAGTATTTTTAATTTCTCTTAAACATTCAACCCCTTATGTAGCCAAGTTCAGCTGTGTATATGAATTCACCATTTTCATAAACATGAAGCATTTCTTTTAAAACATTAGTCTGCAAGAAAAAGACTGGAGCTTGTTCAGTGTTATAGAGTTCAGCTGAAGGCCAATAATCCAATATATGTATGTTGGGGGAGGGAGAAGGGAGGATAAGAAAGAAGAAACCTATCTTTCCCTGGAAAAGGAATAAAAATAGCAGCAAACGTTATCATTTTCAGATTGTTAGTAGCAACAGAGAGACGTGAGCCAAATAACAAGTGAATGGCTGCATACACTGGTGCAAGATAAAGACCCCAGATAGGAATTTGATTAAGTATTATTATCAGTCACTGTACAGAGAATGGCAGGCAGCCAGTGGAGCATTCACTTTTCTGTCCATCTCTGTCTCTGTCTGACTGCTTATGCAGGTTGTCATAAAGGTAACCTGGAGATAGGACTGCATGTCAGATAGCAGTCTTAATTTTCTCCTTACAGGGTCTCCTTAAAATACTTTCATTGTTGCCCAGACAAAATTAGGCTGACAGCTTAAACTGTTCTGGTTTTTTTGTTGTTTGATAGTCTTAGGTTTTTTATTATTACCATTCCCCTTCTAAAAGTTGAGATTTACAGTCTGTGTAGACTTCTTCATATCTGCTATGTGACCTTTCTGCCACATAAAAGGAAAAACCTTGATGTTGGTGTCAGAAAATGGAGATACTTCTTCTCCACCATCCTTTGACTTTTTATGATGTGAATTTTATTCAAATTTGGATTGTGGACAGCAATTTGAATTATGGTTATAATTTTGAGCTATGATGCACTCTTTTTCTGATGCAGGTGAAAAGGGAAGGGGTAAAAAGTGTTGGTGAATACATGGATCCATGTTTCCTCCACTTTCCAATCCATATATCTGTATATCTGTAAAGGAGAAACAAATACAGATAAGAAGGACAGAAGCAAAAGCATTCATCCTGGAAAAAAGCGAGAAGAGTATCCTAGGCTTTGTTTTGGGGATAGTAATACTGCTCAGGTCTTGCACTTCATTTGGACTGAATCTGCCATCAGAATATTTACAGGATATTTAAAGCAATGTCTGTAATCAAAGATAGCATAAATTCCTGTCAATTTGGCATAAGAAAACTGGAAACAGTGAGAACAAACTGGAAACAGTGGGAATAAACATTGCACTGACTTTGCTTAGAATATGGCCAGCTCCAGGAATTTTGGTCCACATTCCGTTTTGTCACAAAACATCCTATGAAAAACTGACGGCAGTGATGCAAATGAATGTTCTCAACTGAAGTAATATCATCACCAACATAACAATGATGATTCACCTTTGACAGAGATGCTTCCACTTGCCTACTTAATAGAAAACAGATGGGATATAGGTAGCTGTAAAAGGAATCTATTAAATTCTATTAAATTACAGAACCCAAATGTGATACTAAAGCAATGTTTCCATTGTATATATTTCCTGAAACTTCTTGTTGTACAGCTAAATATGTGTTGTGCTACCATCAGTTCTTTCTTGAGCAATTAAAATTGAAAGGGTTTGCTTAATTTAGCCATGTACACTTGAAAACAAAAAACAGGAGAGCCAGTTTTAATCCATTTCCTAGCCTAGTTCTGGGTCATTCAATTGCTTAACTTTATTATGCATGAAAACTGCAAACTTCTGATACATAAAGGGTGACAACATCTCCAGAAAGTGTCTCAGCAGGAGATGAGATTCCGCACTCTCTCATCCAACAAGTGCTTCATGACTCTGCAAGAAGTAGGTATAAAGTTAATGACTGATAATGTAAGAAGCTGATCTCATCTAAACAAGCCAAGCAAGGTCTAATGCTATCTTGTCACACACATAACAAAAGACTTCACTTTAATTTTAGCCAAAATATTTTGTGTTTAAGCGTGATTGCCTATCTTACATCTGGAGCCATTTTGCAAAGAAACCATGAACTTACAAGTTGCTACCTCAACAAGAAAAAAGGCAGGTACAGCAGTAAATTGCAAATTTATCCATTACATAATGGATATTTATCCACTCTTTGGGACACAGTTAATGAACAAATATCTGAATCTTTTTCTGAATATACTCATTTAAATATGACCAATAAAGCAGATGGAAAATTGTAAAATAATATTTTCCAATGAAATGAACCATCCTCAACATGGTTACGCATACATATGTATTGAAAATGCTTTTATAGCTTTCATAACACCTTGGGATTGACCTGGTGAAGCCCTAAGTACTCAATCTTTCCATCAATTCCTTGAAAACATCATAGTCTCTTAGAAGAATAAGACTTTATCATCATCTTGGTCCTAAAAATGCACTTCCATGCTTAATTTCTGGTACCAAAGTTGTTTGATTTGTCCTGAATAGTGCATCTGAGATAACAGCCATAAGAAAATCTATGCTGGAAGGGGGCCTTCTCAGGAGCTCCTTAGGCTTGCCCTCTTTGTTCAAAGCAATGTAGTTAGGAAGTCACACCAGGCTACCTAGTCAGCACACACAAATGAAAAAAAAAAAAGTAACTATGATGGATCTGGAGAGTATTCTAGAATACTGGAAAAATCAGAACTACAGCTACTGTTTTAAATTCAGACGTTATAGAAAATAGAATTTCATTTAGACTGTGAACTATGATCCCCTTCCAGATGCCCCTGCTTATGTCAATTAACACCTTATATATAAGTGCCCTATTTCAGGCACTACAGGAAATTTGTGAGTTAGAGTGCTTATTTTCAGAAATAAAACCCCACATTGTCTACACGCTATGTGCTACTGCTGGGTTTTTTTCTGCAATTTTGATATATTCACAGATATCAGCATGGTTTTCATCACTGAAAAAGCACAATGGAAAGAATTCAGAAAGCAGTGAGTCATAAAATGAATGTAGCTCAATAGTTTTGGTTTCCTTTTGTTTCAGCCTAACAGGCACCAGTTTTATTTAAGTGGATTTATCACTTCTGTCACAACATTTGTGACAGTTGTAATATTCTTGGAGAAACTGCTTTTATGTAACTGTTGAAAGCTGGTCCTTTCCCTCACATGAGACCTTACCACCAGCTTCTGGCACACAAGTTCTTCTGCAAATAATGTTCTTTGAAATGTCTCAGAAGGGTGTCCAGTGCTTCTCAAAAAGAGTCCCCAGAAGTTGATTAAATTAGTGGTGTTCATCAACTCCAAAAGATGTTCAGAATGTGTAAATTTAACTGTTTTATCTTGTATATGTGCATGTCACTCTGTACTGTGTAACTATTCAGAGTTAGGGTGCTTCATAAGCTGTGTGGGAAGTATAAGGCCACTTGGGAGCTTAATGCATAATGGCCATACATCATTACGGGTTTCTTTTTTTCTTAAAATGTTATAAACCTTGACCCCTTGTCAAGTTACTTGATTCCTGTAGGAAAAAAGAAAAATAAATTAGCTGTGGTGTTTTTACTAAATGTCAACCTAGGTAAATATATTGAACCTTTCTAGAATCCTGCTCTGTATTGTAATTTATCAAAATTCCCTGCATTGTTCCAGAGATTCTTATTATACTGCTGTGAGTAATTTAATCATCCTTATATTTCACTGCCAGTGACTAATTTCCAGTATTGAAAGGAAAAATCTGCAAAACTCTCTATATCACACTTATATCCCCCTTCCTTTGTATGTGTGTTTCTGTGTATAAATATATAGTAATTTTTAAATGGAGAAAAATATTAAGTCATGATTATTTGATCAAGAAAAGGAATAAAATTGATGGAACCCCGAAAAAGAATGACAGGAGGAAAAGGCAGAAGCTTACTGAAACACCAAGATTATTCATGGTGGGTTGTGATAGCAGAGATCACAGAGGAGCTTTATAATGCTTTCACTGCAAATTGACCTAATTCTCTGTCATAATCTACTTAGGCTGACGAGGTTTCCACCTATCTTCAGGCATAAAATGTAGTCATTCCTTTCTAGCCAATAATGAGCATGTTTATTACTCATTCTAGTTGCTTGAAGACAGTATTTTCAGAAATAGTCCTGCACTACTAATGTCATCAGTGATATTGGAATAGCAAGGGAATAACCTCAGTCTTTGCTATGGGAGCTATTTTACAAATCTGAAAATGTTAATCATGTTCAGGGTATTGTCACTTTCAGGGAACAGAGATTACTTCCAGTGACGTGCCCAGAAGCAATCTATTTAGTTTTCTTTTCATATAAAGTTGGGAAATAATGAAGGTTTCATTAAATGAAACTTAATTCACGACAATAGGGACTTCAGATCTACCTGTTCCCACTACCAGGGGATGCAGTATAATTTAATAACAGTCTCTTTAGATTAACTCTGTCTATTTGCATGTCATGTTATTAACTGACTCCATGCCATAATGTGTAGAGGATTTCCGAGACTGGTGTCTCAGCCTTTTTTATTAGAAAAAAAAAAAAAATCCTATATTGATGAGTTGTAAACTACATTATTACAGTAACAAAACTGTAGGATAAGAACAGCTAAAAGTGGTGATGTAAGCTTTTTGGCTGTGATCCAAGGCACTAAGACTTACTAGATCGCTAATGTTGTCTAGTAATGGCGTGTTTTTCCTGCCACAGTGACAGCTGCTGAGAGATTTTCTATTATTATCTTACTATTTTTTTAAGGATTCAAGTGTGATGATTTACTAGCCTATAATATGGTAGCAATGTGTAAATTACTGTGGCTGCATTTGTATGCTCTGCAACATCTGGTTTACAGGTGTTAATATGTGGATTTTGCTAATTAATACTTAGTGGCACTATTTCTGAATGAAGGTATAGAGATGGAAAGGAGAAGTGTTATCTATACAATGTTATTTCAGCTTACTGGGAAATAAAAAAGAGAAGGCATACTTGGGTTATTTTTTTATTGTTGTTTTTACTAGCTACTTCTTTGGTTTGTTTTATTTTAAGGCCTCCATAATATCTCCCTAGTAGCTAGCCAGGAGACCTTTTGCTGGGGAGAGTTATAAAGAGGTAGCTTAAATAAAGTGTTCTATTCATATGTGCCAGCAAAGCTTTGTGATTTTTAACAAAAATTTCAGCTTACAATCTCAAGCACACAGTTAAGTAACATAATTGTGAATGACCATTCCCCAGCTCAGTCCGTGTCCTGGTCCACGTGCCTGCTCTCCCTTTATGCAGTATGTGGGACTTGGTGAGCCCCTTTACCCTTGCTGCAGGCTGAGACTGTCGCTGGGAACCATACCATGGCCCAGATCCTTTGTTGTAACCCATTCCTGCTTCATATTTCTCTGAGTATGGGCCCTTCGTGAGCAGGAAATCTCTCCAGGCCTTTTCTCATTTTGGTACTCTAACTCCTTTGGTAAATAGTGTTTGAGAATTTTTAAAAAGAGGACTCACTTTGGAGTTGCAGGGAGGGATGAGAGAACTGAACAGAGAAAATGGGACACATTGTCTTATATCTTTCCCCTGTGATTTTTTATTTTAAAATCGTCCATTTTCTTGCAGAAAATATATTAAAATTTGAAATTTTTTTGGTTGGGTTTCTTTCTCTTTCTTCTTTTTTCTTTTCTTTTTTTTCTTCTGTGTCTGTCCTGTAGAACTTAATGAAGTATCAGATTCCTACTGTGCATCTTTGTAGAATGATTTGGAAAAGCCATCCAACTCTCTGCTAAATAATCTATGCCTTTTAAGTATCCTCCATTTTGTTACATAGGTTTAGTCTATATTCAATTCTCTGAAGCAATATCCTTCAGCTGAGTATTTCTGAAGCTATGGATAGTGACCTTACACTATAGAGAGTATTTCTGGGATTTACAGCTGTAAAGTTCTAAAATGGGAAAATCACTGTCCTCAGAAGCCTATAGTTTTCAGCTTCCAGAAGTTTAGCCTGTATGCGTCACACAGGAGCAAGAAATTCAGCTGAAAATCTCACATTGACTTCACACTGAGAACATGGATCATGGGCTTACAGGACAGTAAGTTTGGAAGGGATCTTTAGGGGTCCCATGGGGTGTCCGAACCATTCTTGAAGGAGGAGTAATTTAAGGTCAGATTACCTATAGCACTGTCCAGCTGAGTTTTGTGTGTCTCCAAGGATGGAGAGATAGAGCAACCTGGACAACCTATTCCAGTGTTTACCACCTGTGAAGAATTTTTTCCTTAGGCTCTGCACAATAGTAAAGGTAAAAGAAATATTTAGTCTGGAAAAACTGACATAATTTATTATAAACAATCTGTATTTGAGAAAAGGAGATGAAACGTATTTCCAGAGCCTGAAACCAAATCTGTCAAGTGTTATTTTACAAAAGCAGACTATTAAACAAATTAACTGAAATAATCAGTGAGGGTAAGAAATACCTGATCTGAGTCCAACATTGTAATAGTTTCAGTTGAGTGAGATCTTCACACAAAACAATGAAGTTTAATAACTGAGCTTTTTATGTGGTATTATGATAAGTAAATTGAGAAGGCCCCAAACACAGTAACTGTTCCCCTTCAGAAATTCAAACAGAAGGGGGAAAAACAAATGTCAAAATGAATTACTTTTGTGATTGGTCGGACTAAACTGAGTTTTTTAACAACCAAGATATGCAAGAGCTTTTCATTATAAAAAAGGAATGATGTAATTGTTAGTTAGCAAATAAAATAGAAAAAAAGAATAATGACATGTAGGTACTAATGCTAGCTTCAGACATGGGAGGTGGAGGTTCAATTTAATCCTAATTTCCTTTGTGATCCTGGGCAAAAAATGAAAAATACGTCTCTCTTTCTACAGTATTTGTTCTTTCTGCCTCATTTCCTAACCTGGTTGATTATTTCAGTCTAATTTCTTTTTCCTTCACTACTCTACAGAATCATGACCCAGCCCCTTCCACAGTTAGAAAGTGTATTCATCAAGTCATGTTCCATATAACAGATGAATTTTACAGAAGATGAACTGATTTGAATCAGTAAAGATTTACCTTCTCCAGACAAATACCTTTGCCTTCACTGGCTGTCTGCAAGTGTTCCCTCTTCCTATGTAATCCTTTCCTAGGGTCTCAGCCTTTCTTAACCAGACGTCTTATACCTTATATCACATCTAATTCCTTTCTAATTCTCTACTTTGTGACTATCAAATACTTGAATAATGGTTGAATAAAGTTTGATGGTCTCATTTTCCCTGAGAGAAAATTGGGAGGTGAGCGAGTTAAATCATCATGGCAGAGGGAAGCTGAAAATCAACAGGACTTTGAGACGATGGGATAAATACTAAAGAAGTGATCAAGTGAGGTAGTCAAACTGCCTGCAAGCTCAGTCTCCATTTTAGGCACTGAAATGCCTTAAAAATTAGGCATTTGTCTTAGCAAGATGATTCAGCATGATGAATGGGGGCTACTTAAGCTAATTAGAGTGCTGGCTGCCTAACAAGGGTGATTCAGGATTTCAGAACAGTGAAAATGGGCTTCTCTAGAGTTTAAACGAGAGAGGATCAGATCCCAGTGGCCCTCCGACTTCTCATTGTTTTTCAGATTTGATATGGATTTCCATTGCCATGTCCGTTCACAACCCTCAGTCCTCAGAAGAGGCAGCCAGCTAAGACCACAGTCCCACAAGTGGGAAATGTGAAAATTTGACGTGGAGGAGGCATGGGCACATGGCTGTTAGGTAGTGCATTATCTAGAATACACAGTTTGTAATTTATTCAATATTTATGCTGTCATCCTGGTTTGATAAACTATGAGAAGACACATGATAAATGATCTAGCAGAAAATTATTGTTACAGATGAAAAATATCTAATTTGACATCAAGTCTGACAGTACAAAAATAGTAAAACATTTTTTTATGCAGACCTGAACAAGAGTGAGCTTAAAACAGGTATCATATGACTACAGCATTTGTCACCTGGTGCTACAAGAAAAACTCCAGATTTACCAAAACATCAAACTATGACTTCAACAGAATTCTCTCTTTGTGTGAGATACTGCTGGACAAAGTGCATCTGACTCTGTAATCTAGTTCTTGGGACATTTGGACAGGGAGAGGCATGCCCAACCTTTTCTATTTTCTATCATTTCTGTTTTCTGGAGTGCTGGGGGTTATTTTATTTATTTTGCCTTAGAGGTATATTGCTTTTATATGCAGCCATTTTAATAATAACAATTAATAGTAACAACAACAACAACAATAATAGTTAAACTAATCAAAGAGGCAAAAAAACAATTTTGGGTTATATACTTATTTACTTTTCCACTGCAGGAGTTTATAATTAAATTTGTAAACACTTTGTGTTGTGTTTAAAGAAAAGGCATTGAGCCAGACTAAATCAATTGCAGTCTCTATGCCCAAAAGACATGGTAGATGACATTCTTCTCAATAATCTCCTGTCTTTTATAAAGTCACCCCCATCAAGTCTGACCTTCTTTGCAGCCCTCTCAAGCAGACAGGTCTTGCATCATGATCAGCTCTGCCAGAGTCTTGTTAACTGGTAGCAGAATCCTGTTCTGTATAAGAAACCCTTTTGAATGAGATGCCTACCACTGCAGTCCATCGTCTTTCTTAAATCAAGGAATATTCAGGTGAGAGCCTTACCTGACCAAAACCACAGTCGTGATAACGTGGACAGAGAACTTGTCACAATGAGGTAGGCTGTACTAAAATAACAGGTTGGCTGGTATTCCAAAGTCACCCTGATTTTCAAGCTTTAAGTTCTTGCTCGTACAAACTGCTTCCACAGTCTTTCTTTCCATCACCTGTGATAGTAGATAGTGTTTTATAGTGGAAAGTGTTCACTATCAGTTAGGCTTAAACTTCAAATGCAGTATGAGAGACTGTTTCATAGCTCTGTTCAGGAGAAAAGAATGGATATGTATGAAGTTATTATTAATTCAGCATTCAATTTGAATCAAAGGCAATGAAAAGCCATAATGTTTTAAATAGAAAAAAATCTCACTGTTCTGACATTGCTGAGATTTTTTCAGCCAAAAAGAAAGGAGTTATTTTTTTTTTTATTTTATTCCTGTTGTCATAGATTTAAAAGAGAGTGATAAGCAGGAAAGGAGGAAACGACTTGTCTTTCAGTGTTTGCTTTGAAATCAGAAACATTAAATCACAAGAACAAAAGAAAACACATAAACTACAATGTGTAGAGGCTGAAATACCATGTGACTGGTAAAGAAGAGTAGAAAGGAGCTTAGTGCATCTCCACAGTTGACAAGTGAAAATGATAGCCATGAAATGGAAAATAGATAATAGACAGAGAGCTGTTAATAGAAAACATGTAGAACTGACATTTCTTCCAATGTGACATGCAAAGAACAGACAAGAGTACTGAACAACAACAAAAAATTCTTAGTTATATATTTCTGGCATTTTCTTCCAGGCTGACACCATTTCATCACTGTCAGAAAACCAATGAGAAGGCAACCTTGCAAAATACCAGATTTTTCCTAAGATATACTGAATACTCATGACCTTTCAGGAGAGCTTTCACAACTTGTTAAAATGAGTCTAGAGACAGAAACATGAAAGGGGGTGGGAGAAGGCACTGACTTACACTTCCCAATTTATCCCTGATAGTTGAGATAAAACAACTTAATCTAAACATTGTCTTCTAAGTCACTAATGAAAACAAGACTTGTTCATTAGAAAGCTCTTCAGGCTGAGTTCTTTAACAACCTCAATCATTACAATATCTTAGTGCCCCATAATTTGTAATGTATTCATCCTTTATGTCTTGTCCCAAGAAAGGGAAATGTTATGTGCAATCTCTATGCGTGGAAAAGGGAAGCACAGAAAAGACAAAACTGATATGCTCAGTATTGATGCCTAAATCTCACATAACTTCTGATATCAGTAAAAAATCTATATTTGAATAGCTGACCTGAAAAAATTTGCCAGCATCATACAGGAAGCTTATAGTTAGATAGTAAATAACTATGGGATCTTTAAAAAGGATCACTGACCATAATGATCTCTATAATCAGAAGTTCACCTGAAGCTGGTGATCCGGTGATCCAAGTACAGATGTTGTATAGCTGTGATTGTAACACAGTCAGCCTCCACCACCACTGTTGAAGCTGGCCCAAGTCTCTCAAGGAATAAGAAATTTATCATTCCAGGAAGCCAGGGAGTGAACATGCAAGAAGGAACTTGAATTGCCAACCACATCAAAGAAATTACTTGACTATGACAGAAGAAGGGAGGCATGAGGAATATTTGCTCCAGAGTCTGTTTATGTGTTTTACAGTAAAGGGGTGGGGGGGTGGGGAGGGGGAAGATATGCTGCAAAAGCAGCAGGAACAGAGACAAGAACCCAGGGCTACCCTTCTGCATGGGGAAAGTACTACTGCACACTGTGGCACACTTGCACTTTGTTTTCCTATTGCTGTCCTGGTTATCCAGTGGTTCAGGCTGTGAAGATGGAAGAGGTCTAATTCTAGTTTAAATGACTCAATGAGAATTAGAAATTCCACTTTAACACCTGAAAGCTGAACTTCTGGCTCATGCTCTACTCAGCATTCGTCTACCTGTGTCTGTGGATTTGGAGTTTCCTGATCTTGACTAAATTATGTTCATTTTAACAGTGTTAATTCCACTGTCTATTTTTTTTATTTTTTAAATTATAAATTTTCTTTACTGGAGAAACATCTGGGAATAAACTTAGCATATCCATTATTGCGTTATTGCAATTACTTTAAATGCCAGAAAGGGCCTGAAGCAAAGAACATATAATTTATGTTCTACAATGTATTGGAATGCATGCTCATTCTATGGGCATATTCAATATCTATTTCAGATGATTAGTACAGCTATTAACTGTTTTCCCTCCTCTGAACAAGAGTAATCTTACCCCAAATTACGTTCTACTAAACAGCAGATATGTTAGCTATGAAGTGCTGCAGGGTTGTAAACACACCCCACACACCCCCCACCAGCTATTTAGCACTATTCTTGGCAGGTCTTTTGTGAAAAATAGCCCAGTGCTCAGAACCTCTGATCGAGAAAAGAACCACATGACTGTGAGGCTTCTTGGGAAGAAACACAGGACAGAGTTGATGGAGATGGCATAAATTTTGAGCCTGTAATATAAGGAAAATCTTCAAAGATGTAAGGCAAGAAGAAAAGACATGGGTATTATAGCACTGAAGAACCCTCTGTACTATCAATTGTCTTTTAAAGGATTTTATATTTTAAGAAGTCTTAAGGCAGGAATTTAAAAATTTTGCTTTGATTTTGGATAGAGACGAAGGATTAAGGATGAAGTAACTTGTGATCTGGGAAGGGCAAATGATAACCAAATCAGTCTTGTGGGGGAGAAGGTTCACTGAGTTATTAATTTGTGTCAGTCAATCACCTCACAATCATCACATGCAGTATGAAGTAATGGTTTAGATTAATTTGTGAGAAAACTTTGTCAGCCCAAAATTACTTATATCTCATCTACATTTAGTTTGTATGGATCTTTTGCAGCCAGATGTTAATCATCTGGTTCTATGAAGGAGGCATAAAAGTAACAATTACCTGCATTGCTGTTGACAGCAAAATTCATGGCTTATGATTTTCTAAATGGAGTTAATCTGTTTTTTGAATAGTACGACAGAATGCTACTGGAAATGAGGTGAGCACTACTAAGACAAAAAAGTTATTCCCCATAAAGGCTTCCAGAGGATAGTTCAGGGGGAAGACTGAACAAGCTATATGTTGATTTACCTTACAGCTCCCAGTCCTGGGACTTCTGTACTAAACATGTCACGGTTCTCTATTTTATTAAATGGTAAGGCTTTTGCAATATAAGGTGTGCTTTAAAGGGGTGGAGGATGGAAGTCTTCCATGCTTATGCTTTGGAGCGTTTGTAATCGTGCATATCGAACTGAAGCAAATGATACCACCTGCTTCGGAGTACAATGGCTGGAAAAATTCTTGCTGCACAATTTTGAAGAGTAAATTGGTAGAGAAATCTTTAGGATGAGCCAACAGTAAAGAATCCAACAACAACCTGAAAAGCATGGAAAAGCATGGAGGCATGTGGCTCTTTACAATGACATGTATCTAATCTGACTTGAGATATTTCTTACATAGAATTTTATCTTTGAGCATCCCTTATTGTACACAGAGACCTACAGGCTTTTCTAGAGAGCAGTTCACCTGAATCCCGCTTTGCATGTGTCTGTTTTTTACCACTAACTACAGAGTTCTGGTATAGGTATGTAAGTTGTAATCTTCTCAGTCTGGCCAGATGTCATTTGTTATGGAATGACATCCATTCTCATGCTGAGAAAATGGTACCTCATAGACTAACTCATTCATTAGCAGTGAAAAGCACATTTAAAATATTTTAATATTTATGTTAACATTTTAATATATGTAACTAAAGTAAGCTTGTAAAAGGTTCCGTAGACTGTCCAGGGCTTGATAAGTGAAAGATCAGATGCTGATACCTTTAAAGAAAAACCTGTACACGTATTTAATTGTCACTGGCGTGCTCTAGTCTGAATCCATTTTGGCCTTCACAACAATCTGAAACAAAAGTTGGAGGTTTACTTGAGGCCTTCCTGATAAAGCAATATTGCTCCTTTGCAACATGAAAAGCAGTTTTCATTCTCTGTGCATGAAAATTATACAGTGAGTATCTAAACCTTATAACCATTTTTAACTCTCTTTTTCCTTTTTTCCAGAATATGTGAGTGAAACTGAGGAGAGGCAGCAGAGAATGACTGCAAACGCATATGCCAGCACAATGAACAATTCCACAAAGCAGACTCAATTCAGGGCAGTAATAGATTGACCTGTTAGATGACCTGGCTTCAGAAAAAACCAGACAGGCTGTCAGGTACTGTCATGGCATAACCCAAGCTGGCAACTAAGTACTATGCAGCCACTTGCTCACTCCCCCCGTGGGATGGGGGAGAGAATTAGAAGAGTAAAAGTGAGAAAACTCATAGGTTGAGATAAAGACAGTTTAATAGGTAAAGCAAAAGCCACACACACAAACAAAGCAAAACAAGGTATTCATTCACTGCTTCCCATGGGCAGGCAGGTGCTCAGCCAACTCCAGGAAAGCAGGGCTCCATCATGTGTAATGGTGACTTGGGAAGATAAAACACCATCACTCTGAACACCACCACCACCACCACCCTTTCCTTCTTCTTCCCCCAGCTTTATATGCTGAGCATGACGCCGTATGGTGTGGGATATCCCTTTGGTCAGTTGGGGTCAGCTGTCCCGGCCGTGTCTCCTCCCAGCTACTTGTGCACCCCCAGCCCCCTCACTGGTGAGATGGGGTGAGAGGCAGAAAAGGCCTTGGCTCTGTGTAAGCCCTGCTCAGCAGGAACGAAAACATCCCTGTGTTATCAACACTGTTTCCAGCACAAATCCAAAACACAGCCCCATGCTAGATACTAGGAAGAAAAAATAACTCTATCCCAGCCAAAACCAGTGCAAGAAATTATAAAATATGGAGAAATATGTAGTTTTTTCAAAATGAGAAAGGAAAGTATTTCTATCTGCAGCTCCTACATAGTTGTTATCACTGGTAACTTCTTTTATTTTCTGCAGTCTGTTGGAGAGAATTTAAAAAGCAAAAAGAATTACTGAATGTTAGAAGAGGTGAAAATAACTTCAAAGATTAGCTAAGACAGAGAAACTTCCATAGAAAAAAGATAGTAGAAATCAAGACAATAAGTGAATTTTACAAGAATTTTAAAAATCTAAATTTGTATTATTTTAGTAATAAAATCATATAAGATTGAAGTAAAAGACTGCAGATAAGGAATTTTTTTTTGAGAGGTCACAGCTGTTCTACAGGTTCCCCCTGATTAAAAGACAAGAAAGATTAGACTTCACTTCTCACACATTAAATCTCATGTGGAAGGGGAGAGATAATTTGTATAGTATTTGTAGTACTAAGAACTGTAACCCCTGCCAAGATTAAGAGAGTGAAACTGAGAAGTTGGTAACATTGTGTAGCTCTCAAATACATGGATAGATGTTCATTTTCAAGCCCATTTAAAGCTAGGTGGAAGAAAGGAAGGAAAAGTTTGCTATACTAATGATCACATAGATCTTTCCCACCTCTAGTTGTGTGACTTGATGGTTTATCATAATGAAGTAATGAAAAATGAGAAATAAAAGTAGGAAATATAGTAGTTAAGTGTCAGCCGCATGGAGTGAGCCCAATAGCACAGTATGCTAATGATAAAACTATTTTCATGAGAATTTTGGCTGCTGCCACCAACATAGCATTGCTATTTAATATGTGTCATAAGTAGAAAAAATTGTAGGTATTTGACATTAATGAAAAATTCCTTTCTAAGAATCTGACATAAAATAATCAATTCCTTACCCTAAGAGATAGGGGTGCATGTGGACTTTGGATTGCACAGTGATGTTGCTACTGAACTGGAGCATTGGAGACTGGTCTTCAGCAGTCAGCTTTGTTGGACATCAAGCCACACCAGGTTAGTACAGTCCTGATTGCTACAGGACATAGGAAAAGAAGAAAAGAAGAATCATGAACAGAAAGACATTGACCTATATCTGAACAACATTATATTGTGGCTCCCTGGATGCCTATGTTTGCATATAAAACACATATGCTTACGGGTATGTCTATATAAACCTACAGACCCACTCTGAGGTTTGGCAATATTTTGCAGGTGAATAAACACTTCAGAGTTTCTGCCTTAAGGAAACTGTACAAGTTGATATATAGCTAAATTATCTGAATATTTAGGGTAATATGTAAATGGGTAAATGTTGACATAATAAGTAACAATTCTCTTGCTAGTACTTGTGCAGTACATATCGATCAAACAGTTCTAAAAATAGGCAAGCGGTTAATTTGATTTTTTCTTTCCTAACATCTTGCTTTTGACTACAGAATTACAGCCCTGTTCCTGTATTCTTCTGAAGAGTAAGATAATAGTATGGCTTGTGGAATAGAGTGATGCTAATGTTGCTTTTAAAGGCTTTAAAGCTGCACCTTGGTTTATCATGCTTTCAACACATTTTAAATGCTGACTTTAAATGCTGCTCCAGCACATGTGTAAAATAAAGAAATTATAGAATTTGTAGTTCAAATGTGACAAGTCTGCCAAATTTTCTATGACCAGTTTGGGGAAAATTCATGGTGACTTGTAGAAAACCACCTTCTAATAGTAAACAGTCAGCCTTACCCTCACCTTGTTACTTCCAGTCTCAGAATGATGCTGGTGGACCAGTATCTATGGTATAACACAGACTACAGTAACATCTGCATTTCTCAGCCCAGCTTCACTTATTGGAGTTGGACTCGATGATCCTTGTGGGTGCCTTCCAACTCAGGACATTTTATGATTCCTTCCCCAGAGCTGTAAAAAGCCAGGAAAATGTAGTTCTGGAAATGCCATTCTTTTTTTTTTACTCCTTCCTAGAGCTCACTTAATATCAGAAGTTGAATGATTCCTGATGTTTTAGCAATCCCAGTATAAGATTTAATAGCAGTAACCTCTTACAGAAGACAAAGGATAACCTATGTCTTACAGTATCCTGGTAATGTTGCCACTTAAAAACAAGATTCACTTTCTGGAAAGTGAAGAGTCTGTTCAAGAATTCAGTTTACTTGTCAGTTCTATATAAACTACAGTATTTTAGCTGCTGATACAGGTTATGTTTTGTGCGGGGACATGATAACACAAGATATTGTAGCAGACACTAATTAAAATGAACTCCTAGGGTACATTTTTTCCAATGTCTAGTGCCATGATTCATTGAAAAAATTACTGAATTTGGATAAATAGACAAAGGATCTGGCTCTCTGAGGTCAGCTGAAAGATTTAAATTAAATCAGTGTCTTCACTAATTTTGAACATTGCCTAAAACAATCTTCCTGTGTGATATTTACAGGACCTGATAATTCTATATAAGATACTGAGCTGTGAGGTACTTATTTTCATTTTTGTGGAAACTGAACAGAGATGTTCAGAACAATCCAGTCCTGCCAGTTGAGGTAAGGACCAGCAGATCGATTCATGAACAAACAATGTGCTCCTGAAGTGCTTTTGGGTGCAGAACGTTACTCCCTTCACAAAGCAGAAAACAGGGTCACAAGCACCCAACACAAAACAACAGAAAAGCCCTCCTTTTGTCATGGATCCAGTAATTAACTATTAATTTTTAAGCTTTGAAAATTTGGTGAATTTATTGCAATGCTCTCCATCAAAAGCAGGTTTTTGGCTTATTTTTCACATCCTATGGCACAGCAATATGAATATGAGCCAGCACATTTAATTGCCCTTGAAGAGCAACCTCTGGTAATAGAAATTATTCCTACCCTCAGATACTTTTCCCTTGACTTCATTTGGACTAATGCACGTATGACAAAATCCCAGTGTGCCACTCCCTTGAATTTCCTTAACATCTGACCTCACGCAGCTGTTTATTATTACGAGACATTTGCCACTGCTGTGCATGTTGCCATACACTGCCTCTATAGTCAGCATATTTTTAACCCAAATACTCAAATTTACAAATAAGCTAGAAATGAATGCTTTGCATCAGCTTTAATTTTATAATGCAGTGACCCATTCTACCACTGTGTAATAACAGGTCCCACTGTGAGAATTAAAACAAATCACCCTACAGAATATGCCATTAGATACATTCATGCCTCATCAGTAACTGAATTGTCTTTTTTGATAATTTTCAAAGAAAGGTATATAACTTTAGCCCCATTTCCCCAAAGCACAAAATTATTTATAACAAATCTGCCATCTTCTTGATTTACTATGAAAATGAAATATGGATGAAATTAAATAAAAACTCTAATTAAAAATAAAATAGCTTTTGGCCACTAAATAAAACACAAGTGTGTAGATAATTTTGAACCAATAACAACTGATCTCAACCAAAACTAAGTTCCCAGACACTACTGCAGCTATTATTTCTTAGCCCTACTCTTTTGAACAAGCAAGAAGTAAGTGGAAAAACGAATTCTGCTAGCTCATATTGCATGCCGATAATTTTACTTAATTTATGAACCTCTTTTACAATGTATTAGATCTCAGCCCATCAGGTGACATTACCACGACTGTCAGAACAGCACAGTTTCCCCCAACCCTAATCCCATCTCTACGAGTAGTGCTGTGCATCAAGCAAAAGCGCTACCAGAGTAGCAACAGCACTGCCAAGTTGTCAGTGCTTTTTAAGAGGGGTGAAACTATTTCTCTGCCAGATCTTTACATTCGCGCTGCTGGGAGAACTTGGAATTAAAGTGTTGTAAGGGAACAACATTTTCATTTGTATATTTTAGTAAGCTGCTTCCAAACTCTTTTTCTGTTCCCGAGTGAGTAGGACGCTTATGGTTGAGATTCATCTCATTAACTTTAGACATCTGCAGTGTAGACATCTACATCTGAACTAGCCACTTGAGACTTACTTTGTAGTCAACAGAGAGATATAAACACTTTTTAAGGGGGATTCAGATGACCTATTTGAGTCACTTGGTAACAGGGCACCCATTAAAATAACCAGTTCACGATTAGATGAGTATATTTAGGTGTCTACGCTTGGTCAGATGAATCCCACTGAGAGTTCAAGACCTATATCTAGGTGCTTTTACAAATTGGTCAGTGGGGAGGAGAGATGTTTTGCTCCCCTGCATCCTGTAACTTGCAAACTCAAGCTGTGCACTGTATCTTTTGGGTTTTTTTATTTGCCTGAAACTCATACCATGCCAGTAAGTAATCAGGTATGTGCTCAATAGAATGGTTCCTGGAGTGAGCCAAGGATAAGCTTGCCTGTTGTCACAGGACAGTATCAAAGACTGACAGCATTTTCCTGGCCTGTCTCTACTGTTCCATGAGCTGGTTCCTGAGAGCCATCCCATTTACGACAAGAAAGTACAGACTGAAGTCACGCTCATATTTCCTACATTCTGGATGCTCTTGGCAACATGTAACATGCAAACCGTGAACTCCCAGGACATATCCTTTCCAACTCTTGGCCCTGGCTCATCTGCTTCATACACAGCTCATGTCCCAACTGTCCTACATAAGAGACCTGCCTAGCTCTCACCACTTCTTTCCAATGCCTTGTACTGCCGGAAAAGGGGAAGACGAGGCCAGAACCAGGATAAATATGTTAGCTCTTAATTGGAGTTATTGAATCACATAATCCACAACCAATGTCACTACCTGTCTCCCCTGCAATGGCTCTACTGGCTATGACAGGTCTCCCAAAAAAACCCTCCCACTGAAGAAAAATGGCATTACAGTCTGTCTTTAATTAGGCTTTCCCCATTGGATTGGATTTCCTTGTTTTTCTGTGTACAAAGCACCACAGGCCATGCTGCAAAGACTGAAAGGAAAGTAAGTCAAAACTGTGACACTTTTTCCCTTTCACATCTGTGCATCTCTTGCGCTTCCTAAAAAAAGCAAACTAATGGGTAGTCTAACGCTGTCAATGACCTAATTAATAACTGGATTTACATTTCTGTACCTTTGGATGGATTCATTTAATTCTTTTTAAAACTCTGATTCTTACCACAGATAAGCCATCAGTGTGCTTAACAGGATATTAAAAGTAGAAAGCAAGCGTAGAATAGCAGGTTCATTAGACAACACTTATTCCAAATGTGGAAGCTGAACACCAGATGCCGTTTTGCATAATAAAAGCAGTCAATGATTAGCCCTCAGAGGTCTGTGATCCCTGAATAATAACCCATTTTTCAACCTTGTCTGTTATTTTTCTCTCTTCCCCTAAATTTTCAGCTTTAGGACTAGTCCATTTTAATAATTGCATAAACCAAATGTGACTTGTAATTCCTAAAGATGTTTTAACATTAAGTATGATTTTCTAGAATTTATTCAAAAGGAAAAAAAATCCAACAGCAAACAACCATTTGTAGGAATAATGGAAGCTTGGGACACACCAAAAAGAAAATAAGAATAAAGCCTCTAAGTGAAAGGAAAACACTTGGATGTTGGGCCACCCCAGCTGGTATAAATCCAGAGGGAGTTAAGAATACACAATCAGTGTCAGGCTCTCCTGACACTGAATCCCTGGCTTTGAGTCCCAGTGAAGAAAAATGGAGAATCCAGCTCTTTATCTCCAGGGAAGATGCTATAATCATTATCCTCCCTGAGCTCAAAAAGGGAAGTTTAGGCATATGGGCTACCAATTTCTTTGAAGAATTGTGGCTTTCTAATCTGTTTCATCAGCTTTGAATTTGGGAGTGGGTAACAGCAGACATGGCATGATCAAATCTGGATCATTTGGCTCTTAGCACTTACATCAGCTGCTGAATCTACCCAGGTCCATCTGCTGCTAGTGGATGCTTTTTCCACAGCAGACCTATATTTGACTCTTCTTCTGTATGAGGACAAAAGTGAGACTCCCTACCATAGGTGAGGAAATGGTGCCTGTCCTCAAAAAGAGCAAAGGAATAGAGCGAGTGCAAGGGAAAATTTTCACAGAGGTTGAAAAAACCCCAGCCTTCAGGACTTGGAAGTTACTGGGATACCTCTGTGAAGAACTTTTATTTTAAAGTCAATATGTCTTGTCATTTCCAATAAGCACTGCTCATTTCAGACTGATGCCATGCAAGATTAACATTGTACAAACAAAGACAGCAGCACACAAACTCACAGCCCAGGAGGACCCTTTCAAGCTTCTGCAATTACAAGAACTAAAGGTTCAGTGCAATTACGGACAAATAGAAACATGCTGCAGCAACAGATTTGGTACAATCATTTGAAAGCCAGTAAGTATTTTTGTTTTAGTGACAGTTATCTGTAGTCTGTTGTGTCTGCAAGCTGGTGGCAAGACACCAGAACAAACTTACCAGCCCATCTGGTGCCTGGAATGAAGTATTTCTGTGCTTTATGTTATTACAGCCAAGGCTGAAAGCAAGAAAACCTCCTGTGGTTCAGATGATGCTTCCATGTGAGGTCAAGAGAGTTGTCGAGCTAATAGGACATTTTAATGGCTGATGGTCATTTCTTGTGTATATTTTGTGTTTGTATGTATGTGTATATATGTACAATAAATATTTCCTCGAGAAGGAAATTACCGTAGCAAGAGGAAATCTAGCAAAAAAAAAATTTATAAAAAAATCTTTCTATTATGCCACATTGCTTTGCTTGTGATCACTTATTCTGAAGGTACTGTAGTAGAATAATTAACTCACGTCCCAGTTTTCAGCAGATACTAGACTTTTGCTGAATTTGTTCATACTGAGCTTTCCCTCTAAAACACTTTTCCAGTACCTTTGTTTTAGTGGCATACAAACATTTATATATTTTTAAATTGGTGACTAGATACTAGGGCTTGTAATGAAAATATTTCAGATATTAGCATTAAAAAACCCCATAATTATTAGTTTAATAGCACTGTCTATAATTTACATGATTTCAGACATTTTCCTGTATGTTTTCAGTACAAACTAATAGCAATTGTCCCTTAGAATAAATTGCAATTAAACACAATCTCAGTGTAAACTGCAGTGAAAAAAAAAAAATGGAAAAGAAGGCTATAGCAGAGTACAAGGGCTGAAACAACATATTATTGAATGCTTAAAGTTATAAAATATGTTGCCTCCTTTTGTTTGCTTGTTCTTTTTCATTTCATGTTAAAACTCTTGTTTTGGCAGGTAGCACCAGGTGGCACTGTTACATAAACATCTACGGTGTTTTTTTTAGCAGGAGAACAAGGTTCCAGTGTTGGGAAGACATGCTTCAACCAGGGGGCGGGTGCTAGGCTTATGGAGGGAGAAGCTGAGGCAGGCAGCACAGAATTTTACTTTGTACCCACACTGTTCTTTCATTACAATTTTTATATTCAGTTAATATATTGTGCAGGTTTACCCCCAGGCAATAACAGGAAAGCCAAGCAAGGAGCATTTCCAGTGTGCTGTTTCTAAGAAACCCTGTTCAAGGACTTGTGCGTGGCTAAACAAAACAACATTTACTTTGTGTTTACTCAGTTACTTTGCCACAGTATTCTACATTAATCACCAGTTTTTCCAGAGCCCCAGGTATTTGATAGTGCTTGACAGAAAGATGAGAAATGGAATACAGGTACAGGAAGAACCAGCCACAATGGGATTATGAGCTTAATTCTGTCACTTGAAGTCATGTGAGTACCACGGTGTTTTGTGGTACTGGGTATTGTGGCACAGTGCTTTCAGCTTCCCATTTCTGAGGACTGGCACAGCTTTTGTTTTGCCCCTTGCACTTACAACACTTTTAACACAGGCTTCAGTCAGTAAAAATAAGTGAAAGTTCATTTTAAAAGATTCAATACAAATAATTTTCCTAATGCTGGAAAAAAAGGGGCACAAAGTATTAGATACCTACTAATATTTACCTCTCTCCCAAGTATAGCAAGAAAAGCTTCTCTGTCTTTCCATTACCTGTTTCATACATCCTTCAGGTGCTTTCCTAGCTAGGGACTTGGTTCTTATGCAAATTTTCCCAGGCTGGGAAAGCAGGCTTACCTATATATCCTCTTCCTTTTTTTATTTTTCTTTTTTTTCCCCCTTCTTTTTTTCTTTTTTATTTTTCTCTCCAGGCAGTTATATTTTTATCTTGTCTTAATAAATGTTAGTTTCATAGCTATCATCTGCATCCAGCCTTTGACTCAGAACTACCCAACTCTCTCAGCAAGTCATCAAGGTTGAATACATTTTTAACCTTATGCAGAGCATTTCAGATTCTGTGTTGGGTCTCTTCACATGCAGAACTTTGCTTTTCATTCAATACCTACAACTTGGCACAACAAGTTACGCAGCTGTGGATTTTATATACTCAGTACTGGCTCCTGTTTGAGATCAGGCATTGCAATATTTATTGTTTTGACTTGGTAATGACTTTGGGGTGCCAAGACTAACTGTGTCTTTGGTTAGACTATCACAAGAATTCTATGCCTCAAATGTAAAAAAGGTATGTATGTTGTCTGCCTTGTACCCATATACTCTTCACTTTTTATATGCTTTAATAAAATCTTCTAAAATTTCAGAGTGTCTACCTTGCAATTCACAATTTTTCAAGAAATGAATAATGAATATAGGAAGTGAAATAATACAAGGCAAGTAACCAAATGACATGGCACATCACTTGAGTCAACCACTTAACCAAAAGCTCAGAAAAGGGAAGGGTGGAGGTATCTTAGCAACTGCCAAGGTGTCTCTCAGACACTGGTAGAGACAAAGTAATGATGATTAAATAAATAAAGTGGGATTGGAGGAGAGACATAATACTAGGTGGGTAAAATTTGTTCCCCTTCCTGGATTACATGACATTCATCAGCTTTAAGGAAATTATCTAAAAATGCAAGGGCTACTCAAGCCAGAGAAAATATAGTCAGCCAGTGGGTCAGGATCGCTTTTCATTTCCATCAGTAGAACTGATGTTTAGTTCCACTGAACTCTAGATTTACAACTGCCCTATTAAAGCCTAGAAGTTGGGGTAGTGGGGCATGCCTGAGTACAGATAACTGTTGCAAGAAAAAGTGTGGTGTTTAAAATACCTTTTAGTTGTTTATAACAGCCTCTCTGACTGAGTTTATTGATCTGAAGGCAAAGCTAGTGGAAAAAAACCATGTGAGCATTTCTCAGGTGTCTTTTAATCCACGAGTGAAAACTAACCCTGGTGTTTAGGTTAAATAGAAATCCTAAGTAGGATTCATGGGAGTCTTGCTATTAATTTGTTACAATTTTCAGGAAATGCTGTGTTTCTTGAAAGAATCTAGGACCTGATAAAATGTATGGCAGCCAAAGACAATGATGAAGGCAAATTGGAGAACACACACAAAAAAAAAAAAACCAAAACCAAAAAGAACCACAACCAAAAAGGGGAAAGAAAAAACACAGTTAATGATACTAAGAATCATCCCAATCCAAGAAACTGAATACCTCATATTCCTTCCCCTGGTTTCAGAACAAGGTTTCTGAGAACTTGTCTACTTGTCAAACATAATCACCCCAATAAAACATAAACAGACATCCTCATTGTTTGACACACTGAAAAAAGCATTGATATCATTAAAAGTCTTGTTTTCTAATATCCGTCACAGCAATGCAGCAAAAAAAGTTAAATAATATTGCACCTCTTCAATCTTCTTTCCTTTTTCCCAAAGCTGGAGTTCACTCTATGAACTCGTTTGTCAATAACTTGATTAATTTGATCATAGTGTGGAAAGTCTGTATTTGCATGCAAATTCATTAAAAGTTGTACCAAATAAAAGAACAGGTTAATATCAGAACCTTCCCTGTTCAGAGTGGGTGTATTATGCAGAGTTACACAGCATGCTGGAGCAGAGTTGAGCAAGTGCATGATGGGACCCGTGGGTGGCTGTCCTTGATCACCCTGCTGATTTGTCCTTTCCTGATGCATCTCTGATCAGGCAGAATGGGCAAAACTGTGAGATAAGCTGATGGTTTTTATTTTGAGTCTGCTGGCCTATCTCCTGGATCATATCACAGAAGTTATTATATACTATCACTCTAATACCGTTGAAAGTACTAAGTCACTGGGAGGGAAAGCTGCACTGGAAGTGTGTTGCACTGGCAAGTGTCACTAGTCAAGAGGAAGAATAACCGTTTCCTGCTGTACCTGTTATTCCTTAGAGCTCTCTCAACCGTGCTTAGCACATAAAATCTGACAAGATTAGAACCTCAGGTGGTATGGCTTCAGGCAAAGGAGAAATTCAGTTACCTGTCAGTAGTAATAATGAAGAGATGAGTGAAACCACCACAACGCTGTCTCTGTCTTTCCCCAGGATTACCTCTCTTTTAAGATGCCCTTATTGAGCCGTTATTCCCTGTGTCTACTGATGAAAGAACAAGTTAATGTTGTGCAAAGAAAAAGCAAACCTTAAATCTATTTTATGGGTTGACTAAGTTTCTTTGAATATTTTTATGGCATTTTTACTTTTCTGTTTGCTCTCTGTTAAACGCAGCTATAAAAAAGTAACAGCTTCCAATGTCATTAGCAGGTATGTGATACTCAAATGCATTCCTTCCTTTTCTTTTGCATACCTTCCATCTTCTGAGGTAAATTAAAGATTTCAGCTGAACCATTTCAGCTCCCACTGAAATCAGTCTCATTAGCTTCAGGTATTCCACATCAATATCTATTTCCTTTTCACAGAGACTGTAGACTACTTATTTGTTGCAGCTATGCTGAAAGGCTACAGCTAAGCCCTATTGTTTAACCACCTACACTATCATTTTCCAAGAAAACACATAAAATGAAAGGAATTTAAATCTATTCTTCAATACTTATATTAATACTATACACTTTAAACTCCATTTGCACTGTGTTTTCAGATTGAATTATTTTTATTTTTCCAAAGTAAATCATCTCAGAATGTTCTGATTTTTACCCTGTTGACTGCAAAATACATCATTTCCCGTCAAATGGATTGGCTCTTTTTTGTCTGAAATAAGAATAATAAAAAGCATATTTTCTCCTGTAGATGGCTCAATTATCCTAAAAAGAAAAATCAGAATTCCTAATCCTTTCAGATGACAGTATTTTCATGTTATAGAGTTTGTTGTGAATTCCTGGTTTCATTGTGTGCCTTCAATGCAGCAATGACTGACAGGCAGAGAACTAAAAAATGAAATGGCCATATGATGGCTACAGTACATTTACAACCCTTTGAAATGAAAGTAGTTTTGCAAAAACTAGGGAGAAAGATTTCAAGCTAGAGATCCATTTAACATGTCCCGACAGGAGGTGAAAGGATTCCTCCAGGTAGAATTTCACACATATCCAGTCAAGTTTTTAAATGGTAAGTCTGGCCACTTGCATAGCAAATACACAAAGATAAATAGGCACATCTTTGATGTAGGCCTTTAAAAAAAAAAAAAAAAGACAGATTGTGGACCACTTAACCAGATGCCACAGGGTCTATGCAGGGCCTCTGTAATCTTGTTTTTGTAACTGCTGCATCTATTAAAAACGAACAGAGGCCAGAATGCTTGTAAATGAGAACATCATCCTCTCAACACAGCCTCACTTTTGGAAGCTTTCCATTTGTTTATTAGTGAGTGATATCCTTCAGTCATCAGTACATTAACATTTCACCAAGAGTTTTGTTCTTTTTTTTATTACAGTTTAAAAGATCCTTTTTTTGCTTTCTGGTTGGATCCTAGTTAGGTATTTATGTTATTTCTTGTCCCTGAAGTACACAGCGCTTCTGTGCACTCAGTACTCTGTGATTCTGTGACCTTAAGAGACAGATGTCAAAATGTGTGTCCTTTGTACAGCATTTTGATGGTAGAACTTCTCTTCTAATGGTGTTAGATGCATATATGTGAGAAATCCTGTTGAGATTCAGACTAACATTACGATAAGTAATTGTGCTGCGCAAAGCCTCGGCTAAAGCACAGCTTCAAATGTGCTTGACTGTGTCAAAACAGTTTTGAAACTGTGTTAAAACTGATTTATATGGACTAGCAGAATTTTAAAATACACCTGGTTTTGCCTGTTGGCCATGTGGATTAATCTTCCCATTCCTGATGGGATGAGCAATAACCTCACTCACAATGGGTATTCATGAGCTGTAGTGTGATTCAATGTCAACAGGAGTCCTGGAGTTCAATGCGTGGATGTTTTCAAATATCAGTTGTATAGTTTGTGATTTTAAGTTTATCTCTGAATGAAAATTACAGAATAAGTTATTTTGGGTGCGTGTGCATATATACCTATCCACACATTTTGCTTCTGGCCTGTCCTAAACTTCAGATTGCATTCAAGCCCTTCCTCTGGCTGAGCTCAACATGATGACACATTATTCATTCATCCATTTTCAGGTCTTACCTACTGCCAGTGTAAAACATACAGAACAAGATGTGCTTTATATACACATCTGCAGATATCTTTTTACTTCTGTACCCTGGCATATAGTCTAAGGCATAACATCTCTCCAGTGATTCTTCCATGCAAGCTGTTTTTTTAATAATATACAGAAAATGTAACCTGTTCAGTTAAAGAAATACCTGCTGTGGTGGGTTGACCTTGGCTGGCTGCCAGATGTCCACCAGCAGCTCTCTCACTTTCTGTCCTCAACAGGATAGGGGGAGAAAATAAGGTGGAAAATCTCATGGGTCAAGACAAAGACAGGGAGATCACTTACCAATTACACCATGGTCAAAACACACTTGACTTGGGGAAAATTAATTTAATATATTGCCAGTTAAAATAGATTTGGATAGTGAGAGACAAAGCCAATTTAAAACACCACACTCCTCCCTTTTTCTCCTCAAGGCTCAACTTTACTCCTTCATTCCCAGCTCCTCTACTCCTGCCCTGAGCAGCACAGGTGGATGGGGAATGGGGGGTTGGGTCAGTCTGTAACAGATCCTCCCTGCTGCTCCTTCCATCTCACACGTTTCCCCTGCTCCATCATGGGCTCTTCATGGGCCGCAGTTCCTTCAGGGCATATCCACCTGATTCGACATGGTCCTCGCCATGAGCTGCAATGTGGATATCTGCTCCATGGTGGTCTCTCCACAGGCTGCAGGGGAATCTCTGCTCTGGCACCCAGACTACCTCCTCCCCCTCCTTCTGCGCTCACCTTGGTGCGATCACAGGGTTGTTTCTCTCAATGTTTTTTCTTCACACTATTCTGTGTGGTGTTTTGCCCTTCCTTAAATACTCTTTCCCTGAGGTGGCACCACATTGGCTGCGGGGCTCAGCCGTGCCCTGTGGTGGGTTGGATTGAACCAGCTGTGTCAGGCATGGGGCAGCCCCAGCCTCTCCTCACAGAGGTTGCTCTGCAGCCCCGGGGCACCTGTACCCCATACACCTACAAATATAAAATAGTGTTGTCATTTTTCCTTCTGACATTTAGGCCCCCCTTCCCCCAAAAATATTTATGTGAAATAAGGTTGTTTAAATACATCTATATATTGCCTAAAAGCTAGCCCATTTAGATTTGGAAAACTCAACACACATAGCCTGTGAAAAGGTTGCTAGCTTTGCATGCAGTTTATAGACCTGAGTAAATATTCGTCAGATCATTGTGGAGAATTTCCAGCCATTATTTGTCACTTGTAAAATGTATGTCTGTCTGCACTGCTAAGCAAGGTCTGTCTTTGGCTGTATTCCTTTCATAGGCAAGTTTATCACCAGTTCTAATCTTTACTAATTCTAATTATTTTCAAAAGTTCTGATGGTACACAAACCTCTTTTCACAAATCTGGTATAGTTTCTGGACCCAGAATATATCATCTGTAAAAATGTTTTCCTCTGAAAAAATATTGCAATTCTTTTTTAATTCATAATCAGAAAATGTGATTAAGTAGTAGGTGGTCTGGATGTTTCTTCTTCTCCTCAATAAAATCACAGTTTAACTTTGCTTATATTTAGCCATTTTGGGTTACAAAAAATAAACAAATAAGCACACCTATATTTACTACAGAAAAAATGCTTTCCAATAGGATACACGTTAATAAAGATAGACAGCTGGAACATTGGCTGCCTTGCTCAGCTGCTGTAGTACAGTCTTGGCATGGTTTCCCCGTCATTATTCATTAGACATAACACGAGATTACATCATCCACAGTGAATTTTTTCCCTAAACATGACTTAAACTGTAACACCTATCAGTTTTGCCATTTATTTTTCACAATGAGAATGGAAGGGACGTTTCTGTTTCTAAAGTTGCACAAAAGATTGACTCACTGCAACTTATGTGCAACAGCTGCTTCTCAAAAGAGTTTGGATAAAATTTTCATCACGAAGTTAAGCCCATGATTCATGTTTTGTGGAAGCCCAGTCATCAACTAAGAACCCCAAATGATGTTTCAACTTTACTTTGCTAAAACTTTCTAGGATATGGGGTAAGTTCAACTGATCACTTGATGGCATCTTGGAATATGAAGTGCAGCTAAATGTACTGCACCTTTAGCCAATGGACAAAAATCCAGGGTTCTTTTTTACTGATTTTTAAAATTATTTAATTGATAATGTATTTAAGAAAGAAAATGAAAATTTAAAAAATCCACTGGTAGAAGCACTAATCACTGAGAATCTCACTTAATTCATAGCTACGTGGAGAAATAAAGAAGCCATACGGTCCGAAGATGAGGAAAATAATTGGTTGCTTTCAGTTTAAATCCAGTGCTCTGGAAGACAGCAAGACTGGGACCCAGTAACTGACCTAAGTGCATAATCAGCAGAGAAAAAACCACAGACATTAGGTAATCACATTGGCTCCCTGAAAAATCTCCAGGTAAATGAAGGTGTGTATGAATGTGATTCACAGAAGCCAGCATGCACAGCCAAGGGTCACGTGAGCTAACCAGCAAGAAACAGTGGATGAGGGTGTTTACATTAATTCCACCCATAACCTTTATGTGAGAACCTGAGCTGCAGGCAGCTTAACGATTAAATAATGCTGGAGGTGGGATGCAAAAGTTCTAAATTTGAACCTAAAGAAACCTAAACCAGACTGTGTTCAAGCAGCTCACTCTAAAATGATAACTCAAGACTTTATAACAACTTCTCGCTATTAACTGAATGGGGAATCACACCTGACAACCACAGAAATAGAAGATTTGAGATGGTATGTACATTAGTATTTTGGACCCATTAGCAGCATAATTTTGAAGCAAATCCCCCAATAATATCTACTTACTGCACATGTGTTTAGTGTGCAGTAACTCAATTCTTTTCAAAGGAGACTAAACTGGTAATTGTTTGAAGTGCACACCAAACACATTGCGAATCCTCATAAAAGTCTGATCCACTGCTTGGTCCTCTGGATAGCTTCCGATCACAATGTGTGATGGAGATGTCAGATTCAGGTCACTACACTAAACCTCCTCTAGGTAATACCTCCAAGACACATACAGTGTAAATGAAGAAAGGTGACTCAGCACTGGCAGTTTTGGTCTAATAGTGTAATCCTGTTGCCCAAAAAAACTCTTTGATGCAAACTTAGCTCAAGTCCCCTTGGCTCTCTTGAGCTGTGTTTCCATAGTAGGACTGAAAATGAAATTTGTCACATGGTCTAACAACATTCTCTATATCCTTATTTTTCAATCTAACAAATCTGACAGCCTATTTTTTCTGACCACTCTTGCTTGGCAATTGGGAACACAAATTAGTGCTAATTTTTAACAGTAGCTCTTGTAATGTGCACATCTGTTTAATTGGTCTGAACTAAGACTGTTGTGATTTTGTGGAGACTCTTGAGGTATTCTTTATACTGCAGCAACTTTCAGGCACTTCATAACTGAGCTTTATTCAAACCTATGCTTGTGGTATATTAACAACCACTTCAATTCCTCCTGTTTTTCACTTATGTTAGAAAGATAATGAGTTTCTTTACACTTTTAAAGGTTCTAAAATTTTTTTGGAGAGTTCATATTTTCTCTTTACATATCACTTTTATTTTTGTGGCTTTCAGACTGTCCTCTCAACACTGTAGTATACAGCAAAAAAATACCTGAAGTGATATGCTTGGAAGAGCTTATACAGTAAATGAGGTAGAAAAATCAGCAGGGATGGTACGACTGGAGAATGAATATAACTTCTTATTCAAATTGTTGTGTTAATGCTGAATTTTTACCCAGGACTGGATTTGATCTTGGCTCTGTTTTTATGGTCACCTTGGCTATGTTTTTATGTACCTGCCATTGTGGTTGGAGCCTGAGGTCAGGTATAACTTCATCTAACAAAGCCTGGCTAGTCCAAATATGTTTGTCATATTGAGAGGGTCTTTCTGCTTGTGTCCATTGACAAGGCATTCTGCATTTTTCTTTTTTTGTTATAGGTATAGGAAGAACCCTTGCAGCAAATCATAGGGGAAAGCCAGCCTGGCAGGATTGTTTTCAGATTATGACTGGATTTTGGCTGTCAGCTCAGGGCTAGGTCTCTTCTGATGATGTTGAGAGAGGTGCTGTTTCATTTTAACACACTGCCCCGCTGAGTCTTGATGTGTTTCCTCACAGAAGTGTATTCAGTCTCCCTATCCTGTCTCCTTTAACAATCTCCTGTGGAAATACACCTCTCAACAAAAAAACAAACCCAAACCCAAACCCAAACAAAACACCCCAAAAAAATCCCCAAACCCAAAATTAAGTTTAATTTACTTTCTTTCTCATTATCCCATAGCATTCATATGCCATTCATACGAGTTGCACAAATGGCTTACTAACCTTTACTTACCCTAAATTTGAGCATAGCCCTGGCTTCATTTCTTTGCCGTTTGGGTCAGCAGGCAGTTAGCGATTTCTCTCAAAACCTGTTGTAGCCCAGCTGTCTCCTGCCCTTTGGCGTGCACACGCTTTACCTCTCCTCCCCTGAGCTTCCGCAGGCCACCGTGCCCTGGGCAGTGCTTCTCTTTCAATTGACCACGCTGCTTGGGGAGTCGTGTCAGAGCTTCAAAAAGCTTCCCACAGCTTTATCATAGTGACGCTACTGCTTGGCTTGGCTTTCTCCAACCGGCTGCTTCACAGCTCCATTTCTGCAGCTGTCCATGCCCTACTGAGGCACAGCTTGCAGCCTTCTCTTCCTCTAGGTCGTCTGCTTTGTGATACTGCTCCCAGCTGTGTTTTTCTTCTTCTGACGGCTGAGGTCACAGGAAAAAGCATTCTTTCTAGATGCAGTTGTATCTATTTAATGCCTCCAACTGAATACACAGTTAGCCCCTCTGAAAATACAGTGTGCAAGTAATTGAAATTTTGCCTCATTCTTTGAAATAATTGTGCAAAAGTTTAGTTACAGTGCAGCTCTTCTACTGTTGCAGGGAGAAAATACTCCACAAAACTCTGGCATAAGGCATGAAGTCTGACAGTCGGCAGTGATCCCAGTATGGAATCTAAAAAAAGAGGCTTTCTTCTGCCTTTGTATTAAGGATCTAGGCACTATTTAAGACAGTAAGATTAATGTTAAGATAAGATTTTTAATTTGCCCTTGTTTCTGCTACATCCTTAAAGTCAGTTCTGCATTCACTTTCCAATTCACTCCTTGCCAAATTAAATTTCATAATTTAAATAATGATCAATAGCAAAGCAGTTTTGTATAAAGTCAGCATATTTGTTCCCTAATGTTTGTCATAGGTGGGTGAATTTGGCTTTGTAGCATGTAATTTTAAGTTGTCTTTGACCTAGTTGGACTGTGGCCCAGTTCATTTTGAATATGGCTAGACTAAACTTTTGGTTTATTAAAACAAACAAACACAACCCAGAATAAAATATTTTAGTTATTTCTATTGAGGCGTCGTCTTCTCTCTATAATGTGTCATATAACATATGCATAGTAATATTATAAATTCATGTACCGTGATATGCATTGTGGTGTGTCGACATGGTGGACATGGAGTATTGCCTTCAATTTCAAATCAAGGATCAGGTTTAAGCTGTTACATAGGTTACTGCTAAATAAAACCACAGCTAAGATATGCCTTTTAGAATTACATGTAATAGACCTTACTGTTAAATTTTTAACCTCTTCGCTGGCATGGCTTTGGCCTCTGCCAACTGGCAAGCTCTCTTGGATGGGATGTAAGACATGATTCGGGGTAGGCAGTCTGGACAAAAGTGATCTGTCTTCTTTTATCTGATACAGATCTGCAGCACCAGCAGACTTTGTACCTTCAAACACTCATGACTGTCCATGTGAAAAAGCTATAAAAACTCCATTTGGATGGTCTGACCACAGCTTTCATAGCATTTCAGATCCTTTAAAATGAAAAAAGAAAATCCAACTCAACAAAACCAAACCTGCAAAGAATGCTTTCTTTTCATACTAGTAGAAATTTACTGTCAGGTAACTGTTCACTATGGGTAAGAGCAATATAACCCTAAGGTATGAGCAATACTGTCACAAGCAAGTTGTTATAAAGACTGAATATAATCAAGAAATAAATTAAAATAAACAGATACTAATTTTACCTGTATTTTTCCTTTTCAAGGATATTTAAGCACAGTCAAGTGCATGTTAAAAATATTGTAATTAATGGAAGTAAATACCCTATAAAAAGACAGTTTACACATAAGTAAGGTGGGTATCGAAGGGTAAAGAACTATTGTGCAAGTCACAGGGGTCCCCCGTGCCTTGCAATTGGAAACCTGGCCATAAACGTTGTGAACAAGAAGCTACTTGTCTTCTATGTAATGTATATTGTTTTGTTACTTAGTTTTATTTAGTCTGGCAACAAATCACTTCTCTTATGAAAGGAAATGTGGGGATTTATTTATTATTACTCCTCATCAACCTACAATTATTACTATAACAGTCTGAGGACAGCACTGGCCTTACATCTCTTTGGCAAGCCCAGCAATCACTGGTTACTCGTTGTATTCTTAAATACAAAGAGGCCACGTTGGGCATCCTACCTGGCTGTGTAAACAAAGCTTGTGGTCTTCATATCTTCATAACCCATCACCCTGTACAATCATTCGCATCAGTATAAAGTTGTGCAAAAGTATCAGAGGTTATTCTATGCATTTTGTTGTGGTTGCATTGATGATCTCAGGTGGAAGAAAAGTTGCATTTGCTCCATAATTAGAAAGCTTATAGTAGATTATAATAATTGTGTTCTATTTTAAGACTCAAAACTAAACAACACTCAAAAGCAAAGAAAACAAAGCTAAATTAAATACCTAGCCAAAACACTGTTATGTTGATTTTAAAGATGGATAATTATAGCAGTAATATATTTAGAAGGTTCTTGTTCATCATTTTTTTTCCATCCATGTATGAAGGCACTGCAGTTCTATATATGATTTTTTATTATCATTTTACCAGCTGGGAAATGTCACGTAATGGTGAAAAGGACTTTCTTTTGTTACACTTTGAGTCACAACCTCCGAGTTATGGTTGTCAGCTGTCTCTTCCAGATCTACTTCTACAGAATTGCTGCTTGCTCTACTATTCTGTCTTACTTGTGCAGATAGCCTTGCAGAAGTACAAGCCTTTCATTTGTACATGTGAAACTTCCTTGTGAAATATCCTTGAAGTTTTGCTTGGAACTTCCAGTTTTAAACATAGATTCAGGCTTAGTCAAATCCCTTCCTGAACAAATGTGGTAAACAATCACATTAACGGTTTGGGTTTTTTTAATTTCCCTCATTCCCCCCTCTCCTCAATTTTTTCATATTCAACCAAAATTTGGCCCAGATTAATCTTATAATATCATAGGTTTTGATGAAGTTTTCTGCTGGTAACAAACATGAAATCTAACAAAATATTCCTAGTGTCCTGTTATAGATATTTCATATAGCTCTGGTAACATTGTATGACTTTGAAATAGATGAAATTTGCCTCTTGCTTCAAATAAGTTCAAAGTATTAACAAATGCATTTGTTGTTCTCATCATTGAACACACTCTGTAAGTCCTATTACAGCAGTCAAGGAAAGCTATCTCAAAATCAAATACCTGCCCTTCAAATTCACTAACTAGCAACAGAACTGTAGAGCTTCCCTCACTTCAATCTTAAAGTCTAACATGAAACATCTCTTTAAAAAAGTATTCCTGACACCAACAAAATCTACTTCATATCAGCATGCTTTTAATAACATTAAGTGAAACCTTCTCCATGTTCAACTTCAATGCATTAGAATCAAGAGTAATGCCACTTTTAATTAAACTAGGTATTGCAAAGGATCTGTGCTCTCTTACATTTATCCATATAATCTTATTTCATATTTTGCCCACTGAGGCATGTTTATTAACAGTGCTACAGAGATTTTGGCAGCAGGGCTTCTTAGATCTTCTAATAACCTTTTGAGACTAAGATTGCTTCCTTTCATACTCTACCAAATCCTCTACCTTTAAGGAATGTTTCACTTTATTCAAAGCCTTTCTTTTTTCTTTGACTACCCTTTAATAATTATTCTGCTAAAAAGTAGTGATGAATTGCTTTGCTCCTTACACAGTCTAGAAATAGCCAAAACAGGCCACAGGCATACCCAGAGAAAAAGCTTCTTTGTATTGCCAGTGACAGTTTCCATAAATTCCTTGAAATGGAGAAAATAAAAAGACATCCAGGCAACCTTTTGAACTCTATCTTTTCTCTACCGCTGTATCAATTTAGAAGGCAGCCATAGATGAATAAACATTGGAAAATGGTCACTCCACCTCTAGTAAAATCGATTTTATACTGTAAAGCCAAACTCTAATATTTACTCCCAACTTTCTGCAAATTTATGTCTTGTTGATGTCTGAGCGTTTAGCAGTAAAATTGTTAAACCTACTCCCTAACAACCATATCAAGTGGATCATATTATAACCATCCATTATTTTTCCTCCTCAAAATTTTTTTCTTACACTTTTGCTCACAGCCAAGAATTTGTGTATTAATTTCTTATCATAGTTTCCAGTTATGAAATGTTTTTATATGTTTAGAGCTAAGTTTATCCTGTGTGTGAATGACATTTGATTGGTAAGGATTTGTCCTTTTAATAGACAACTTCTCAATTTAAGTTTGTTTCAGTGTAATCATAGTATAATCTCAATAATTTTTTATCTTCCATAATGAAAATCTAATCAATAGATATATTTGTAGTAACTATTGATAAGTATTGACTTATCAGTTTCATTTATAACATTTATTAAAAGTATTAAAATACTGTTATAATCCTAGTCACTCATTTCCCATTATAAAAATTCTCTGCTTAGATTCCACACCCAGACTCTCCATTCCCGCTTCCATTGCCCAAACAGTCAAGACCAGTTGCAATGCTCTTTTTAACGCCCCTGCATTTCTTGTGATACTGGCCAGGTTCTTCCCCAGCACTTCTCTAAAACATGTAAAATCTACCCCTCCGTGTCGCCAGGAAGAAGCAATGACAACAGCAGTAGTCCAGTATGTCCTCTACCTTTTAGAGGTGTGCTCTGTCCCACCTCTGGACAATTCATGGCAGGAGGAAAAATTTTCTTGCATTCTGTACTTGTTAGTCTTCTCACAGGAAAATAGGGATCAAAGATAAAACTAATCACTTCTGTGCTTCAGAAAGTCTATGATGCTACTATTACAGGAATGAGAGGAAGAGAGAAAGAAAGAGGAGAAAGAAAGAGAGAAAGAAAGAAAGAGAGAAAGAGAAAGAAAGAAAGAAAGAAAGAAAGAAAGAAGAAAGAAAGAAAGAAAGAAAGAAAGAAAGAAAGAAAGAAAGAAAGAAAGAAGAAGAAAGAAAGAAAGAAGAAGAAAGAAAGAAAGAGAGAAAGAGAGAAAGAAAGAAAGAAAGAGAGAAGAAGAAAGAAAGAAAGAAAGAAAGAAAGAAAGAAGAAAGAAAGAAAGAAAGAAGAAAGAAAGAAAGAAAGAAAGAAAGAAAGAAAGAAAGAAGAAAGAAAGAAAGAAAGAAAGAAAGAAAGAAAGAAAGAAAAGAAAGAAGAAGAAAGAAAGAAAGAAAGAGAGAAGAGAGAAAGAAAGAAAGAAAGAGAGAAAGAAAGAAAGAAGAAAGAAAGAGAGAGAAAGAGAGAGAGAAAGAGAGAAAGAAAGACGAGAGAAAGAAAGAAGAAAGAGAGAAAGAAAGAGAGAAAGAGAGAAAGAAAGAGAGAAAGAAAGAAAGAGAGAAAGAAAGAAAGAAAGAGAGAAAGAAAGAAAGAAAGAAAGAAAGAAAGAAAGAAGAAAGAAAGAAAGAAAGAAGAAGAAAGAAAGAAAGAAAGAAAGAAAGAAAGAAAGAAAGAAAGAAAGAAGAAAGAAGAAGAAAGAGAAAGAAAGAAAGAAGAAAGAAAGAAAGAAGAAAGAAAGAAAGAAAGAAAGAAGAAAGAAAGAGAGAAAGAAAGATGAGAAAGAAAGAGAGAAAGAAGAGAAAGAAAGAAGAAAGAGAGAAAGAAGAAGAAAGAAGAGAGAGAAAGAAAGAAAGAGAGAAAGAGAGAAAGAAAGAAAGAAAGAAAGAAAGAAGAAAGAAAGAAAGAAAGAAAGAAAGAAAGAAAGAAAGAAGAAAGAAAGAAAGAAAGAAGAAGAAAGAAAGAAAGAAAGAAAGAAAGAAAGAAAGAAAGAAAGAAAGAAAGAAAGAAAGAAAGAAAGAAAGAAAGAAAGAAAGAAAGAAAGAAGAAAGAAAAGAAATGAAAAGAAAAGGGAACCCAAAGGCGTTTCATGGCTGTACTCCAATTCCTAAGTAACAATAAATGCTGGAATGAGTTGAAGAATTTTTCCCTTTTTCTTTTACAGAGGGAATCCTTAGGTGGAAGAGAGCCAGCATAACTGTATTTCACTACCCTGTTACCATCCATCCTTGTAGGAAGAAAAGGAGCTCTTGAGACATATGTCCTGGAAAAGCAGGAAGACCCTTGTTGTCTGAGAGTACCAAGATAAATATATGTTCAGGAGACCTAAACAGACAAACAGGCCAACCTCTTTTTGACCCCCAAACACACAATCATAAAGTTTGTTTAAAACCATTCTTGTCTTCCCGTATGACCCTGCTGTAGACCACAATGACTACAGCATTTAAAATTCAAAAGCTTTAAGACCACCACCCTCAGAATACATTAAGAGAGCAAATGTGGTTCTCATTATTCTTGAAAGCAGTACAGAGAAGGAATGCTTTCTGCAAAATGCCAATTTAAATTCTGTTAAGCATTATAATCTCAAACAATAAAATGAAGAACTCAGATGAACAAAACCATGAGCAACCTGGTCTGAGTTCTAAGCTTTGAGCGCTGGTTTGGACTAGAAGACTTTCAAAGGTCCCTCTCAACATTAAATATTCTATGTTTTCATGATTTTAAAAACTACATATTTATACACTAATATGCAGAAATGTCTTCCTCTAAGCATAGTTTAGGAGCATCTCTGGATTTTATATCCCTAAATTTCTATTAAGAAATAGCTCATACAGCTACTCTCTGTTTTATAGTGACATCATAAATCATCTTTCCTCTTCTTTCAAACCCAACCATACACCTGGAGGACAAGAAAAAAAAGTAAAACCTATTTCAAAAGAAAACAAAGCACAACAGTGTTGCATGAAGTGGGAATCTCTATCTTCTTACTTTCTGGGATTTAAAAATGTTAGTCTGCTGCTCCTACAGAGCTCAGAAAAACTGAGCAAATTTTCCATTCTCTTAAAATTATTTCTGGGCTCATGTGGTATGATATCATTCTCCTGTGTATCCTAATGGCTTTTCTCATGAGACATAACATTGAGGCCCTGGCTTTAGCTAAAGTGGAAGAGACACTTATTCAGCTTCCAAACAACTGAGTAATGACTCCCTGAAGGAATCACTCAAGGATAATTTCAGCATGAACCCACCTGTTGGTCATGTTGTATATGTTTCTTAGCTCACCAGACATGAAGATTTCCGTTTCTGTAGTTGATATGTCCTTAAGTAAATGCAGATAGTTTGGTGGTCTTTTTGCTTTGTTTTGTTTTGTAACAAGACATGCTAAATAAACAGGATCTCAGAATATAGCAAATTTTAGGCCATTAAAAAGTGCATTTGTTTTTATGCCAGTAATAGTCATATCTTTTACAGGAAATTGAATTCTGTTTCCTTGAACTTTCTTTACCACTTACACATTATTTGAAATCCTTATTCTCAGAGTAGCTGTGTTACAGCAGGATCTAGATAGGTACTGATACACACACTCAGGATTTTTAGCTGTATCTTCTGGGGAGTAAAACAGGAAATGGAAAAACATCCTGAAGTATGTTTTAAATACAAAAAGGTTTTCAAAGATAAGAATGGACAGCACAGAAGTCACAAAAATATTATGTCTGCCACCAGCTGTTCAGATGTCTTAAAATCTCTGGACTCTTAGCTTCAGGGCTTGGAACAGGCAGCCTAGTCTCAAGTTATTGCTGCTAAATACAGAAAGCCAATATTACTGAGCTTCAGGACACAGAGGGTCAAGGATCAGCTCCTGTCTAAGGCAGTGATCTGTTGTGTCACTTTCCAGGTTTTTCTGTCTCTATAAGCCTTCCAACCCTTTGTCCTGTAAGCTTGTCAGTGCCAAGATGGTAACTGGCTGTCATTCTTCCCAGTGCCTGTCATAGTAGGCTACTGATTTCGGCTGGGATTTCTAGGCAGCACTGTAATGCAAATGAGACTAAAACAGTTTTGTGAATATGTTTCACATGTGTAGAAATGTCTCTATCCAGCTTTTTTATGCTACTGCTCCAGTAGCAGTTGAGCAATGTCTGAGTATAGAGCAGAGGATAAGAAGAGGAAAAAACCAACTTCGGAAACAAGCAGTGTGCGTACAATATACCGTAACATGCCATATACAAAATGCCATGTCATATTATGCTGGCTTAGGAAGACAGAATGAAGAGCTTGAATTCAATTCAGGAGATTATAGAGGAACCTGTAGAGGTGATGTGAGAGTGAATGCATGCAAAACTAAAATCATAAAAGGTAAGCAATTTTTTTTGCAGCAGAATGATGACTTTCCATGCACACACCATTGATAAATGCCAAGGCCATTTCTTATGGCATGTGGCATTAACTGGGTGAAAAAACCTTGTTAGGCCTTAATATTCGTAGTGTCTAAGCAAGAAATGTTAGACAACTAGCTGTATTTCTGGATTACTCCCCTTCTTTTGTGCCTTCTATTCCATGTGAAACAATGAACATGCAAATTTGGTTATTTGTATGACAGTTCGGTGGATTTCACAGTAACGTGACACCAACATTACAGTCTTAAAACCTTTAAAGAGTGACTTCACAGTATAATAACCCTGTAAATTAACCAGTCATTCTTACTTTTAATTTCTGCAGTGAGGGTAGCTGAGAAAAACTAAAAATTATTGATATCTTGTCAGCCTGTCAGGACTTGTCTACATGGGAAACTATTTCTCAGGAAGTCCATGTAATAATTTACTGGAAACCAGCTACACTGAGCTAGTCTTTGTGCCTGTGCCTGGGTACTCGTTCAGTGTGCAACATGTAAGGTATCTCTGCTTCAAAGAAGGATAAGGTAATTCACATAAAAATCCATCATACTATCCTAGTTTAGAACGTGGGAATGAAAAGAAACACCAAACTAGCCACAAGGAGTGAGCTATAGTCTGGAAACCATGCAATTGCTTTAGAGATAAAGTGCATCCATTTACTAGGAAAGATTTTTAGCTTGGCCATAACCTGCACTAACACCTCTGTTTAACATTTGGAATGGAATTGGCTTGTTTGTAGCTGCATCAGATTATGGACAAAAGAATAAATCTTCCTCTGCATCAGTCCACCCAGATGTACCCTCAGAGTTCATTAAGGGCAATCACAGGAGGCAGAGGACGGAAAGGTAACAAGACAGAGTAGCTAAAATACTATAAATTCACACCTAGATGTATAGACAAACCCAAATTTATTCTTAACTGCAGCAGAGCCTAGAGTCTATGCTTACTGTTGCAGCTGTTGTTTGTTATAGTAGTTAAGGATTTAAATGCCACTTTATCACTGTTACATGAGATGAATTCATAAACTGTTTAACCACAGGCATCAGTGCATCCAGCATTCTAGTAATATTAAATCATCATATTTAACTCTTCTGTTAAATTTGAGAAAAAATAATAAAATAGATGTTCTTTTTTTTTCAACTATGATGAAACCAGTTAAAGACAACCGTGGACTAAAATTTGTGTATAATTTCATAATGCAGAGTTAGGATCAAACTCATGTTTTAACTCAGTAAAAACACTGACGTTTTGATGTCCTCTTGTCTTTGATACTTGGGAAATAAGATTCAGATGACAAGGAATGGGAGTCATTTTCAGTGATTGAAAAAATGGCAGAAACTGCAAAATGAGACAAAAACAAGCAATTGGAAGAATCTAAATGACAAATACAACAGATGAAAATGCAAATATGAGATCTACTCAGCTTTTTCATAAAGTCCTGTGTAGAAGGGATTTATTTTGATAGTATACTGTTACATGCAAAGAAGTGATATATTGGTTAATAGAAAATTGCTCTATTTAATTCCAAGACTATCAGCATTTCTGACACTAAACAATAGATCATTGCAAATCTATATATGAACCATCATAAATTGTATATTTTGAATATGTATTCACTCCTCTAAGCAGATAGCAATACTGTATACTTCATTGCATATCATACCTGGGTACATACAGAAATAAAATAGAATTGTAAGAGATACGTGGCTACATCAGGCAGAAACAGAAAGTAATTTTTGTTCTATAAAAGCATCTAAAATAATTTTTGACTGGGAGAAAGCAATTGAAATTTTTATTTCATTTAAAATATGTATAGTATCTTCAAAAGTAGTATTTCAATTTATAAGTGGAGACTTTTGTTCCAAAAACTGAAATAGAAATTGTTGCCATTTAATAAAATAAAAAAATCCAAAATTATTTTTAAGTTCCTCCTCCAGCAAATACGTTTATATGGCATTTTCATAGTAAAGATTATTTCACTTAAAAAATTGTACTCTAGTACACTGAAGTGAGATAGTGTTGCTCAAGATAGGACTTTAAAAATATGTGAATTTGAGCTACGTTAAACACAAGATAGTTGTGTTCACTTTCAGGGCCCATCATGTTTTTCTTCATAATGTTTGTTATCCTAAGTGTGGTATCAAAAAGGTAATTTCCAACCAACTGATTGTGATGAAAACAGAATTCCAAAATTCTCCGTAGCTTGTCTTGTGCTTCAGAAAATACTCTGTAAATATCTTGAAAGGTATCTGCCTTTGCTGCTATTTAAATTTTACAGATTACCTTATTCTTTTTGCTATCAGCCAGTGTGACACTTGTGTCACGTCAATGCAATATTGCTCCTTAACCTATGTACCCCATTTGTGCACGTGCTGAATTTCTGACATTGTAATCACTGTAATTAAAAATAAATAATGATAGCAATTGTAGAAAATACCAATATAAAATAATTTAATTTAAAATAATAATAACAACAATAAAACTAGTGGATAAAAGTAATTCTATATAATGCATTGTTTTGTAACCTTATAAATGGATAGCAGCCAGAAAATCAGATGGTCTACTAATTCAGGATCCTTCAGCTTCACACCCAGAAAAAGAGCTCTCCAAACCAAAATCACATGCAAATCGTAATTGTTAATCTCTTGGGTTAAAAACTGGCACAGAGGGAAGCGGTAAAGCTCTTCATAGATCAACCTGTGAGCTTGCAAAGAGAAATATGGAGGGAAAAGCAAAAGAAAGTCCAGAGTGATGATCGTTTCATAGCACAGGTGTTTGCATTTCTGTAGTGAATAAAGTGAATAAAGTGAATAAAGCTGTATGCTTGCACACAAAATCACGAAAAAGAAAACCTGTTATATAAATGTATGGATGTTGCTCAGGACGATGATATTAGTACAAGTGTGGAACTTCAGGTAATTCAGCTCCACTGCCGTATTCCTAAATAATAATTCTGGATAATGACTGAGAGGATGTCCTGGGGGGTGGTGATCGAAGAACATGGAGCCGTAATGGACATTTCTGAAATCAGAGTGGGATTTAAGTGGCATACCTGTCCAGGCCCACGTAATTTGGGTGGTACTTAGTGCAGGCTGATTGTGCCTCAAGTACCAGGCATCCCATTGAAGCGAATACATGGCTCTCATGTGATAAGACTAAGCGTTGGAATCAGTTATTTTCTCTATTTCTTTCCCCAATTTTCTTTTGCTGATAACTCAGCAAACGCAAAAATTACATTAAAAGAACAACAAAACATTTTGATTCCCTAAAAGCGTGGATCAGTTGTATAAGTAACTACAGTTGAGGTTGTTTTTTTTTTAATTAGAGTTGCCTAACAAAGATGTAAGATAATAAGATATCACTCTTTCTATGGTAAATTGTATAGAATAGCTTTTCTACTGTAGTCCTGGAGACACTAACCGCATAGAAAGACGCATTCTTATTTCAGTCTATATTACTATTCTATTGCTTTAGAGGAACTTGCCTGTGTTTACAATATCTTATTTAGTTGGAATTTGTCGTAGTGCAAGTAGTGAAATACGTCATTTTAGAGGGAGACAGTGGAAATTATTATCTATATGAGTATGTGTGAATCCGCGCATACAAAGTGCTTCTAAAAATAAAGCAAATAGCATATTTGTGATCAGAATTTTTGATGCTGGGTACTGGTGTGTGTTCAAACTGTACCAGGGAGAAACTCTTTTACCTAATTTTCTAGCTCTGTGAGGTTTTCTAGTTCATCTACTTTTAGGTTGATTTTTGCCCCAAAGCCCTCAGGTTTATATCTCATCTAAAAATCATTTGACTCTATCTAGTGGAATCATGAATGTTCTCATTATCTGTATAAATACTGAATGCAATTCAAAGCCTGCAATGCTTCTGGCCTCAGCGATTTAAAACCATAACACAATTAAGGACAAAGTAACTCACTTTCTTTGAAATCATTGGTCAGCTGGGTATTCTTTGAGTGTGATGGGATACGTAGACACAATCATTTCCAGTTTTTTCACTCAGATGGCAATGTTTTGGTGGTAATTATATTCTGTGAAGTTCGTTATTGAATATCTTTAGTCACTTTTTACACATTATTTTTACTCCAGGGTACTTTTATCTGTTCAGACTTTTTAATTCATTATTTATTGTTATATAGTAGCATTGTTTGAATTACATTAATTATATTCTATGGTTCTTGTAATAAATTCAAAGTTTTATATTGGGAAGAGGCAACACATAGCAGTAAAGAATACTACCAGACTAGGAGAGTACAAATTAAACTGAAAGTACATCGTTCCTTAGTGTCTAATCTGCTAAATATTTAATGTTTTTCCAGGCAGCTTGGTTAAAACTTAATCCATTAAAAAGCAATGTAGTTCAGAAATTTACAATTAGACAGGCTAATAGTGTTAGTATACTTATTAAGTTTATTTCTTGCAGTTGCTCTGTTTGGAGTTCCATTCACTTCTAGAACAGAATCTAGGATAAGAATGCAAAGATCAGTAACTGATAGATTTACAATTTTCAACAATACTTGATTGGAAAAGAGGAATATAAATGGACTTAAGCTGCTGTTAAATACTACCAAAACATTAATAAAATCAATCACAACTTCACAGCTCCCAATTCCCTTCCATAATTAAACCTTGTGAGACACATGCTCACTCTTTCTCTCAGTGGGCACAGATATAAAACCCAGAGAAGAAAAGAGGTAGGTTGTTTTGATTTCTTAGCTAAATGATCGCTTCATTCGCTGCAGAAATGCAGAGTTTTAGGATCAGCTGAAGAAATGCTGCACTGGGAATCTCTTTCTAAGGTTGTCCTCCCTTAGAGACCCTGTTGCAGTAAGTTCTCTCACAGGGATTTCTCCCCATCACATTTGGTTCAGCAAATGATGTTCTTGTGTCTGCAAATGCATGAAAGTTTATGTATAAGGCCCAGGTATGGCTGTGTGATCTCCTGAATAGAAGGTCAGTGTCTAAGCAGATTTAGCAGCATAAAAAGCATGTCTATGCCTTCTCCTACAAACCAGAGTGACTTCTGCAGTTACTGAGTCAAGTACCAGCAGCAGCGTGGCTCTGCTAGTACGATGCTGTGCCTGAGTGGGTAAACCCTACCCCTTACCTGCTGTCAGAGCTGTAGTGAGTGTGTTTGTAAGTTTTCTGACCAGTGTAGCCAGAATGAATTTGCATCTGCCTAAAAAAGGCCTAATAGATACATTTTTAATCTTACTGAAAGCTTTTGGGCTATAGGAACTCTGGACATTACATCAACTTTTCAAAATAAGATATATTCTCCTGTATTAGCCGAATATACTGGAATAGATTTGTGACCTTTTGAGTAGTACTTTAGTTCAAATCCAGTCATATGATGGTTGACGTTATTTCTAATGGCTACATCTCTTTTAGTTTGAGATTTGACCATGTAAGCTTATTTTAGGAGTTTCAGTTAACTAGTTAATAATAAAGATGATATTTTTTTGTCTTGTCAAGTGTGATTACAGGGCACGATGAATGCAACTGTGTTATTCCAATGAAGAATACATGTCTACATGTTTTGAAATCAATGATTCTTTTCAAAAGCATAACTGACATATTTTAGTTAGTATTGCAACAAATACAAGTAGTGTCTGTATTCAAGAGGGCTTAATATGCCTTTTGAATGAAGATCATGTTAAACCTGAAAGCTAGGTGCTTGATATCAAAAGTGTGCTTGATATTTTGAATAATAAAGATACACTGATAAATTTTGCAGACCTGAACTCTGTAAGAAAATATAGTACAAGGTTTTAGAAATATATTAGTTTATAAAACCACTTCGGAGACAATTTCACTGAGCTGAGAAGCCTTCAGTGGTTGGATCTCAAGATTTGTATACAAATATATATAATGGGAAACAAAGTTCTGTCACTTTGATAGGAATTGTTTTGGAAGGACAGATTTTTTCATTTTGAAATGCTTTTCTCTTTCTAAAGAGTTTTCATTTCCATAGGTTATATTTTGTGTTTCTGATATAATATGCTATATTTCCAGCTTAAAGGAGAGCTTTCAGAGTCACCTGTAATGATCCACTATATCAAATTTTCTTCTTGGAAAATGAGGAATTTTGGATTTTAAAGATTTTCCTAACTGGAAAAAATAAAGAAGTATTTAAGGATCCTTTTCAAACTGGAATTTTCATTCTCTATGCCATTATCTAAGACTGTCAGTTCATAATAGTGAACTGCCTCCAGCAGAAAATCTGTTTTGATGCCTACTACGAAAGGTGATAGTGAATACCTGATCCCAAAATGAAATGTCACGTTCGATTGCATCACATCATGTTAAACTGCATTATATTCAGCAAAAAAACAGGGTGCAGTGTTACACAATATAAAGTGAGAGCTAGTAATAAGTGGTTTTCCCACCTCTCCCTACATTAGATTTCCATTGGATTTATGGTACTGTTGTGGTTAGAGTAACTTCAGGAATCATCTGTTCTGATCCTTTTCTGAGTGATAGGCACAAAGCAGACAGCAAGCTGCCTGCCCACAGTGCTTGGTATGTGCTGATGCTATGATGACTGTTCACTATGAGATGTCCAACCATCCCCTACTGTACAGTGTACACTCAGCAAAGTCTCGCTTCTTGTGGTCACCCACTGTGCATGACAAGGTAATGTAGGCACATCTAGTGTCTAGACAAAGACACCTCTGAATTAGAAAGGCATACGTATGCTTTATAAAAAACATCTCCTCTGCAAATATAGAAGATGATAATGATGACATATGATGACAACATCTGATTTTGGTGTGGTCTTAGAGCATTAGCTTTTTCTGTGTTCTTAAGAAGGCTTCTTGTTCTTCACAGGCCATAATCTGATTCAGGAAGCTACCAGGATTTTCCACAATCTGTTTAGATTCCACTGGATACAGTAAATAAAGAGATCTCTGCTGTCAGCTGAAAGTTATGAAGTTTCTTTTAAAAGCTTGCTGTAAAATCTTAGGAAGAAGAAAAACCTTTAAACTTATTTCTTTTCTGACTTCTTTTATTGCTAGGATGGGAGTAAGAGGAACTGACAGCAGAAAAGTGTATTTGACTGGGGCATTTTATAGGATTTGAATGTCTGTTTAATCCTGGTATCTTCTATAGCTCCATCTGCAAACTTGATTTTTCATTTTGTAATACAATTTGGTAGAGAAAACATTTTGTAGAAATAATGAAGGATGGGTTCTCAGACATACACTTCTAAGGACACATGACCAGAGAAGAGCCAGTGTAAACTACTAAAGGTGTTACAAAGGAATGTGCACTATTATGTCCTGCCAAAGTAACTGAAAACTGAGGACACACATTATTTCTCAGGATGAAGTGATGGACTAGAGTCTCCCTCCTTCTGTGGACAATACTCTGATAGGAGAAATTAATCTTGAGTAAGTGAGAATATGATTTTATGAGCAGCTGATTAAAAATACCCATTGAAATGTTCTAAAAGGTAGGTTAACATTCACTCTTCCTGTTTGGTAAACTGAACTGGTAAACTGAACAGCTGTGGGATTAAAAACTGTGCTCAAGAATCTTCATTTCACAGACCCTAAAGCTTGAACCTAGACTGAAGCTGAGTTCCTCACTGCATGTATTAAGCTCCTTAGAACAAGGGGAACATTGTCCCTGTAAGCAGAGATACTCCTCAGGAGAAAATCTAGTATAAACTCAGAATAAATTTTATACTTGTGAGATCAAAATTTTGGAACTTATCATTTATCTTCATTCATCTTCATTGTGCCAGTTACAGATATTGTGCCTGAGTGATGCACAAGTAAGGCAGTCACACTCCTGTGGAGAACTGAACAAATCACTCCAAGTAGCCATTTCCCATGACATTGCTGTGAGAAAGAAACTAGATTGGTGCACTACTCCCAGACCATAACACACTGATAAAACACACACTGAGAAAATATCTCGGGAGTATAGACAGAAAATGTTTGAACTCACTAAGAGATACTTTGGTTTAGATACGATGTCAAACAAATGTGCATTGACACAGTCCTCTGGCTTTGGTTCTTGAACCTTATTATAATTTTTAAGGTTGATTTTTAAATGCTGCAAAAACTCCTATTCTTTGCTCTGGAATTATCTGATACATTGGCTGTAACACAATAGATAAAATGTCCATCTGACTCCCTTTGAAATATTTTAGGAAAATATGGATACTAGAATCTGATGTGAAGGAATTCTGAAGACTTCCTTTTCTGGGCTGATATTCGAAATTATTTGTTTGTGTTTTATTGTTTAGATTTAAAGGCAGGAAGAACTATGATCTAAGTCACATATCTCAAGTATTTTCTTAAGCCTTCTGTAGAAAGAAGTCTAAGTTACAGTGAGACATAAATAAAATGATAGAAGATTCAGGATTTTGAATTTGTGTAGAGAAGCAGTAGCCCTAGGAGAGACCTGGACTCAAACTGGTGAAGAGAGTAAGGTGCTAGAACCAGCTTTGCAGAGAGGAACATTTGACACCTTTGACTCACAAGCTACTAATAATTTAGACTGTCAATCCCTGAGGCAGCTGAAAATCACATTAGCAGTATTAAAGATGGTGAAATTATACCTTTAAAAAAAAAATTCTGTACACATAGCCTTAGGTTATTGCCATGTGATACGACGACTTGTTCTATAAATCTAAGTCAAAAGATCAAACCAATTTCTATGTATATTCAGGGGACTGAGGAGAAAGCTAATGTCATGTAATGTTATAATCAAGGAGCTCCATAAGCAAAACTGAAGATAAATGACCAAAAGATGAACCGCTTCTGAGAGTTTAAAGACATTGCTTCACAAAGGTGAGGGAACTAGACCATTGCATTGGGGGCCTTCATCATTCAAGACAGGAGCTAATCAGATTGCACTTGTTCCTACAACAAGTCAAACCCAACAGTTACCTCAGACTATTGCTAAGGCATATAGAAGAAATTCAGCTTTGACTACTGCTGTGAAAAGGAGAAAACCCTCACTAGTTAACTAAATTTGTAGTCTTCAGATTAAGAAAAACACTTCTCAAATCCCCCAAATATAATTTTCTACTTAGAAACTATATTCTTTTTTTGTACAGATTGTGGAGTGAATTCATATTATCAGTTGGTGTAGTCATTTGGAGAGAGGAAAATAAAGTGGACATTCAGATAACAAAACCCTGTTTTTAAAAAAAGTGGCCCATTGCTGCAAAATTAATGTTCCTCAGCAGTATAATGATATTCAGGAAAATGAAATTAATTATCTTCAGAAGTTACATTTTAAATATGTAAGTTTGAAAAATGCATAAAGATCTGAGAAAGAATTCAGGGATCATTATGTTGTATTTTATATAATTGTATATACTACACAAAAGGGATTTCCAGCTCTAAGTCAGAGACAGCCTTTTGATAACTTCAGTGGTAAACTGAAGTCATAAACTTCATTTTACCTGCAGTCTCTATCCTGATGGATTTATGAACAACACAATAATTTAAGAGGAAATAACAGGGCGTCCTCCTTATTCTACTGTCTATCTTGGCAAGATAAGTCTCATCTTTATGTAAACTTATTGCAGGAGTGAAATGTTGAGATACATACCAGTGAGATGGTTAAAGTTTCACCAGCATAAGACAGTCAAAGAAACGATAAGCACTGTAATATTTTGTATCTTTTCTTTGGCAGGGATTGATGGCAATTCCTTGTTAAGCAAAAGGACAATAGGTAGGTATAGGGTCATCTCTGACAAAAATGACTCATATTACAAAGTTTAACCCGTCATCAGAAGTGACCTGAACATAGATACAAGAGCTGATATTTGTTGACTTGTCAGATAGAAAATTTGGCAGAAGAAATTGGTAGTTTATGGCATGAAGGACCAGGTACTGTTTATGCTTTATATAGGTGTATAAATCCTGAGGAGCATTTCTAGTCATAGGTCACCGATAATAGTTGAGATTGCTGGGTTCCTCTACCCCAAAAACAAACAAACAAACAAACAAACAAACAACAACAACAAAAAAAAAAACAGAAAAGATTTTGTGGTTTGTTTGCAGGGTTCTTTTCTTTTAAGATATGAGATATAGAAATATAGTTGTTCATTTGGTGTGATACAAAGTCAGTGGCAAATCTGGGCTAGTACAGAGGGAGCTAGAAGCTCAGATCTACATCTCCAGCTGGTTAGTCACAGGTGTACTCCTACATCCTGTATTGCTGCCTATTGAAGTGGAGAGGGTTGCTCAGGGCTCACTTAGGGTTGCTGTGTTGCCGCTAAAGATGGCAAAAAGCTGCATTTCTCGACAGCAAGAACTTAGGGAATATTCATTGTTCAGGTTGAAGACAGCTGATATTTTCCAGGCTGGCCGGGGGAACAGCTGAGCAAAAAGAATATGTTGATACACCTTTTAACTGCTTTTTTTTTTTGGCATTTTCTAGTAGTCCCGGTCACCCATCAGACCCCAGAGTGCTCAGCATTGCCAGTTTACCTACTGAATACTCTTTCTACCTAGCACCCCACTGGCCTGTGTGTAAGAGTATTCACTAAAGAGCTGATGCTGCCTTTGCCTCTGTCTCTTGTGGATGACAGTAATCACCACATCCCATGATGGCTTACAAAGGTATAGCACCTTTTCTGTGCTGTTACAGGGCATGCATAGAGTAATTGCACTTTCTCAGTGCTTTCTCAGTCTGAGGATCTCCTACAAAAAAGAAAAATGGTGTTCAAGGGTCAGACCTTAAAAACTCTGGTAGAGGGCTAACACTGACTAATCATCACTTTCACTTACTGAAAAAACCTTTTACTGCCTGTCTGATTGCCTAGTGATTTTAAAATCTTACAAACATTTTTATTTTAACTTCTGGTAGGAAAGCTGGATTTATGTTAGACCCAAAAGTGCTCTGATGATAGTTTTATGGAATGGTATAGATCATTTACTTTTGTAAGTAACAAGCTGAGCTTCTGCACTCTGTCTCCGTACTTCTAAAAGTATAATAGGGGAGATGTGTTAATATGATGGCTGATTGGATAACTACAATTTATCACTGGTCTTGCAAATATAGAACTGTCTGTAGGTGAACTAAAAACTGTGCTACAGAATAATCCCATGTGTAATGTTCTGATAATTAAACCCCTCTGACAATTACATCATACATTATCAGGATTAGCCAGATCCATTACTCATCACTGGTGCCTTGGACAAAACAAAGCTGGTACGCTAGGGACTGTCAGCTGAGCAGATGCTCCTATGGAAGAAAGGAGCCAAGTACTGTTTATGTAATACGAGCACCAGCATGCTCGAGGAAGATATTGCTTCAGCTTGCACAGTATTCCTGGAGTTTAGAAACTAGGAAAGGCAGAAATCTGAAGGCACCATATTGACTATACCATATTTGAATACCGATTTATTTGCATCTTCTGTTTCTCTGCTATAATTATGCTTTGCTGAAACCTTTTATTTCTGTATATAAAGCACACAGCTTTGCATTTCTTCTTTTTATAAAAATTAAAGACAATAATCCACAGTACACAGAAGAAAAAAGGGAAAAGTGTTAGTATTATAAAGGAATACCATATTAATTGCAGGAGTTTATATCGAAGACTGAGGTTAAAAATGAAACGTATAGAGACATTTTTACTAGCAATCTAGTGTTGGGTTGGGTGGTGGTTTTTTTGGTGGTGGTGGTGTGGGTTTTGGGGGGTTTGAGGGTTTTGGGGTTTTTTTGGTGTTTAGTTTTGGTTTTGTTTTTATGGCTACATAATTGGAAAATCTGGTAATAGCAGGACCATATTATTTCATATTGCTATTTCTCCTTTCCACAGAATAAACTTTCCAGAAAGGAGGTTTCTGAGGATAGAAACTTATTTCCTCACCCTGCTCCCACTACCAGTTTCCTGTCCATGTAAAGGTATGGAAAGCAAAATCTGTGTGTAATAAGAATGTCCAGTTTCCATAGCGTTTCACCCAGGCAGAAACTTTCCTAACAGCTTTTCATTTTCTGAAGCAAAATATTTTATCTGAATGCTTGGTGAGCACTGTGATAAAGCAGATGGGGACCTGCTCCAGCTAGCGAATGCTCTTCAGGAACTAATAAAGGTTAAGCATCCACATTTTAGAGATGACGTCTTATTCTGTCCCAGCTTGATGAGATGATGCAATTCTCTTCACAGAGTAATTGAGGGCTCCATACAAAAAAGTGTGTGTGGTAGGGCTTCCATTTTTTGTTTGTTTTCTTTACCTCAGTTTTCAGGTAACCATAGTCCTTTGGGCTTCAGAGAAATTCCAGAGACGTGTGCAGCTGCTAGCTAGTAAATCCTGAAAAGCTGGAGACAAGTCTATGCCAAGTTGTGTCAGTCAAGTGCAAGCTAAGGAAACTGCGATTTATCTGTGTAAGCATTGGACACTGGGAGATTTATGTTACATTCCCTCTTAAAATGTGGAAGATTTTAAAATTGTAAACTCTTCCATAAGGGTATGTCCAGCCATATAATGGGTGAATCTTTTAATTCTAATGAACATTTTCCTTTTAAAATTTATTCTTTTGTTTGTTATGGTATGGTGACGGCTGGTCATTGCCTCTGACATGTGCCCTTGGAGTCACACAAAAACCAGTACATCTAAGCAGCCTGGCACACAGGCTTCAGTAGATGATCTGTTTCAGTTCAAAGCCTCTATGTGCTGTGTCAGAATAGGGTTGGAAAAATCTTAGATGCTTCAGTTCTCAGCCTGCTGTCTTTAATGTATAGCCATCTTCATCTATAGGTTAAACTGACAGACTGAACTGTCTTGGGTGGAGTGCAGCTTCACGCTTCATTTCACACCTGCTTCTGGGGGGGTGATAATCACTGGTAGAAAAACGGGGTAAACGGGCACAATTTTGCCTTTAGCTATTGTGCTTTGACAAATGTAGCTGCATCTACAAAACTTCAAATCTTTTTCTCTTATTGAAACAGTATTTTCTAGTCATCCACTGTCCTGCAATTATTATGGAGTTTTCTCCCTGTTTACAGATGAATTCCCCATGTTATCAATGAAGAGGTAAGGGGAAGGGAGGGAGGTGGAAAATTATCAAATAGTTCTCTATGTACGGGTAATATTTTGTATTAATTTTTGCAGAGTCTTTATTAATTTTATTACAAGATCCAGTATTATACAAAAATGTGCTTGTGCTGCTTTTCTTTAAAGAATCTATTAACAGTGGCTGAATAATACAAAAGAAGGAAATTTTGTCACTCCATAATAAATCATATTAACTGTTTGGCAGGGTTTTTTGTGGATTTTTGGATTATACTAGTTTGGGGTGTGAAATATTCACAGATTCCCAGGATTATAATCATGTATGATCTGATCAAGTATGAAAGCTCATAACCAGAAGTTTAACATTCATCTTTTGTTATTTTGTTTTTCTTTTCTTATGGTGTGCTCTATATCTATTTTCATTTTGGGATCTGGATATATACCTTGGATTCAGTTACATTCAGTGTTGCACAAGATCCCACTGTGCACTGGCATTGGCCCTACTATCTCATGCTTTTTTCTTCCATAGTGAGAAAACCCAAATATGTAGGATCATCTGTTGTGTGCTTTAGGCATAACCTCAGATGATCAGCTGGTGACCGTAGACATGAATCACAAAGGAGAACAGCACACAAATGATCTTTAGTTTAGAAGTTGAACACACTGGGGAGATGAATCACAGACTAAATTCAGCTGCTTTAAGGTGCGCCATCTAAGTTTGATATTTCCACTTTCAATAGTCTCTAGTGAGAGGAAATCCTCTGCAGAGACTGATTCTGCCGTTCTAGGGTAGGTATCCCAAACAGCTAGAACAAGCCACTTACCTGGATGTGATTCTCACTTCTCTGACTATAGATAAGTCTGGATGATGAACACAAACCAGGCAACTAGCTTTCAAACAACTGTTGCTAGGTGAGGTAAATCCCATCTGCAAATTATTGTACGGTTGCAGAGAAGTAACACAGTAGGAATCAGGAACAATTCTGAATGGTTGGTAAGAGACTTAATGAGATTTCAGTTAAAGCCTGATTTAAGAAGTAGAACAATATTTAAAACAGGAGGAACTAGTTAGTATTGCAGGGCTGGCTGCAGTCTGATATGTTTGAAAACTAGTTATTTCTATAATGCACAGAGCTGAGAAGAAGGAATATCTATGGTAGGCTACTCTGTTGGCTTAACTGTGGACGTTCAAGAATTTTGCCTCTGGAACCCATTTTGTCTTTTGAATCCCATTTCACAGACAAAGAGACTGAGGCATGAAGTAATTCTGGCACTCTGGAATATTCTTTATGAGACTGCTTTTAAATTTTAGGACCACTTCTGTGCAGAATTAGGAACAAATACTCATGGAGTGCACAAAGCCAATAAAAGCAGCAGCCTTGCTGCTGAGAAGCTGGCTGCTCTGAGTTCCGTGGCTCGCTCCAAGAAATGGCACATCACAGCTCCTGCATGCCAAGGGCTGGCTGCAAGCTGAGGGATGTCTAGAGAAGGAATCGCACTCTTCCCTTGCTTCCTCAGCTTGTTCCATTGCTTCTTTTGCAGACTTAGGCTTGACAGAGAGCAGGCTTTTTAAAAGGTAAATATAGTTCATGTAGATGTTAAATTTCCTGGTGCTTCCTTCCATTCAAGCATGACTGCTGTGCTGTGCAATCACAGGCAGCCTGAGTTTATAGTCCCATTACTTGGCTCAAGCTACGAATAAAGTACAGCTTAGCCAATAGGTGTGGAAAGAAATGCAGTTTAAACCTTTGCTCTTGCTATGGAGGCGTCTCCTGAGGAAAAATCAAGCATTTTATTTCTGGGAGGAACAAAGACAGAATGCATTCCCCTCTCTGTATGACATGATCCCGTGCCAACATGTGGCAGCATGCGGCACTGGCCAGATGCAAAAAGGGGTCCAGGCACTGGCACGATGCCCCCAGAGAGAGTCTCGCTGCGCTCTGCACCTCACCTCGCTTCCGGCTGTGCGTATGAGACACAGTCGAGCCCAATTAAAAACATGTCTGGAGGGTGTTGCCAGAAAGAGCAGGTTAGTGCCTGCAATTAAACTGGTTGCTAATTATGTGCTAGGATTTGTTTTTTTTTCAGGGGCTAATTTATTTCACAGAATGCAGTCTGTGCTCGCACGTGTGAGTGCTTCTGTGTGTGTGCAGAGGAAATAGTGCTCTAAAAAGCTTTTTTTTTTCTCTTTAGCTATTTCTTTTTCCTCTTCGCCTCTCTTAGTTCTCAAACTCTCAGTTATACTTATTTAACATCTCTATCACAATTCAAATTTGCATTAGCATCACTCACAGAAATTTTACTTTCTTGCACCAGGGTTGCTTTAGCCTCCCAGTGCTCATCTGTGCAGGTCACTGTGGGCCTCACAGTCATTTAGCTGTATGTTAATCTTGAATCCTTCAGCAGACTCTGGACCGTTATGGATAATTTTCTTTTTATTGTTGTTCTTTAATTAAACAGAAAATGATAAATTGTTTATGTCTATTGTGCAGTCTACAAATACTCACTTCCTGGTTCATTACCATTATTATATGACATATGAAAAGGGTGGAAAGGAGTAGATTAATGGAGCTGCATGCTGATCACAGTTTTGCTTGGAAATCTCAGATATCTGCAATATGACAGCCATTCAGAGACTGCTATCTGGCCTGATCAGATGTCTCTGAGCTGCAACCAAAACCCAGTGGCTTACTTTTTCTAACAACACACTTTTCAAAATTATGCATTAAAGAGATTATTGATCATTTGAGTGCAAAATATAATAAATTAAAAAATTACTTAATCCACTAATGTAAAAAAGAAAATAAAATGCTGGACCAGATATTTAGACAAAAGAAAAGCAAACCTGCCTTCTACAAAGCACATTAAGCCTTAGTCAGAAGAATTTTAGCCACAGCACAAAATTCTGCTTTCTCTGATGTAGGAAGGTTATGGGGAGCAGCAGTGATTGTAGGACATTTAGGGTTCCCTGAAGGTGCTTTCCACAGTCAGAAAACTTGACTGTGTCCACTTACTTGCCTTTTTATTCTGCTTTTGACTTTTTCTCTTCAACTTTTATCAGGCATGCTCTCAGCCTTTCTTCTGTGGGTAGGTGAACTCCTGTTGCTTAGTTTGCTCTCACATGTGTTATTCTATTGAATACTAGGGATGTGAATTTCCACAGCAAAGGTATTTACACCAACACAAAGGGAGTATAAAATGTTACTCTTTTGATGTGGCCATACTTCTTTTATCCTTGTGCAAATGAAGAAAGTTAGAAAAAGAAGACCAACAGTTGCAAAACTGGGATTTTTAACAGGCATTAGCATATATGTGCAGTGACACATGTTTTTCTAATGTGTGGGCAGTGACCTGCTTTTCTTTCCTCCTTTCCCTGTTTTGTAAAAGTATTTCCATCACTAATGTTCCTCTGTTTCTGGGCCTGCCAGTAGCAAATCTAAATGGTCCATTAATTGTGAAGTCAGTTGTCAGTTCTCTCCTGCCTCTAGTTTGGCACACCTCTAAGTGACTTGCTTCATTGATTGCACAGTGATTCTGCACTGCAGAAATGAACCTTGGGTCACGTATCTTGAGGTTAATTCAAACTACATAGTATTTTCTGCCAGAGAAGTTGCCATATTTTTTCAGTAGAAGCAGACAGATAACACGCCCAATGATGATTTGCTATAATAGCAAATGTCCAGATTCATGTTTAAACTGAGATGGGCAAAATGAAGGTCAGGGTTACACTGGAGGGAATATGTATTCAGAGAGGTCTTTTTGAACTTAAGGGACCATGGTTCTTGGATAAGCATGTGGTTTTGTTGTGCAGCTTGAAGATATACTACGGTGTGTTTTATTACATTTAGTGGTTGCTTAATGTTTATGGGAAAGATGAGAATAAAATGTAATTTTAGTTCCTTCCATTGCCATCTAAGATCTTCTCTACACAGTTGCATGGTGCAGAGTAAGATCATTTCTTATATTTAAAGTAGCTCATTAGAGAGCATTGAACCATGTTCTAGAGTTGATAAAGAAATAAAAGCAGTATCGTGCTATCAGTGGACTCCACAGTGATTTTCTTCCCTTAGATGATATTTCCTTGAACTTACTGGTTTTGTGCTTCTCTTAAACTTCTTGTCTTTCCCCACATTCTATAAGTGCATCTGTATAGGATTTTCCAACAACGGTTTGTAATGTTATTGCACACTTTCCCCAATGCAGCATGGAAGTGACGGAATTTTTACTGGTGAAAAATGATTCCTGTATACACTTTGATCCTGCAGTTCATTATTCTACTGTCAGTCTGGTTTGGTCTTCACTCTAGGCCCCTGTTTTCTTGATTGCCTCAAGCTTGAAAATTACTCTGTTCCCAAGATCCACTGTAAAGTGAATAAAAAGGTAAAGACAACAGGGACAGAAGTCAGTTCTGGCACAAGAGCTAGGCAGCAAGATTTTCTCCCTGGCATGAATAGCAGCGATACTTTTTCCATAATTGGATCAGGACTTGGTATTGCCTGGACTGTCTGGAAATCTGGTTGTATTGACTAATTTTCTGAAAATACTTCAACTTTAAAATAAAATACTGAACTTCAAGTGTTGTGATCTTTTCCCAACACGTGCGGGAAAACATACGGAAAGCTTTGAAAAGCTGAATATTTTTTGTATTTATAGCTTTCATGGTAAGTACAGAGAAGATAGGTATTATGGGAAAAAATATCCACATTAAACAAACAAGAATATTTTTGCCCTATCAGTTATTTTTGCTTCACTTTCAAATGCTTGTGTAAACATAAAGAAATAGGCAATCTCTTCCACTTGTAATTAGATATTTTAAATATTATTGTTATGATTATGTATTTTATATACAACAACAGCAGTGGCAGCCTGTTTAGACTGTTGTTTTTTTTTCTCTCCTCATGTTCAGCTCTCTTTAGGAAAATGTGCTCTCTAACTGAGTTGGAAAAAAATCTCTTTTCCCACTGATGACAACAAAATTTTGGAAGCTGTCAAATAGCTAAGAAGAGAAAATTCATCCATGAAAACAGCTTTGCTCAAAAGAGTGTTTTAGTCCCAGCCCATGGTCTTTCCTGTTCCTCTTATTCTGACTTCCCACAGGATATTCCTGTCTCAGAGACTTACTTTAAAATAAATAAATAAGCACCATTGTAAGTCTTCATTTGAAAAAACAATTCATGGAATACAAGAATGCATATTTATTTAACGAGACTCAGCAGAACACTTCAGTTTATTTTGTTCCTGCATACAACTTTTTCATTAGCAGGGACATTCAGATCACAAAGGTGTCACTGCACGGTGTTATGCAAAATTGATTACACTTATCTCCTGTCTGTTCAAAGTTAATACAGTTCATCTAACTGTAAGCATTGCTCAATGATGTACAGACAGAATCACTATAGTTTCAAAAAAAATCCACTCCCTAGTAAAGTAAATGATCTTGCTGTGTTCTTTCACACTGATTTTTTCTCTGCTTTAGAAAGGTTGTTATGACCCATGACATGATGGGTGACATGATGGGCACAGAGACTATCTCACCCAAAAGTGTTACTCCAAATGGTTTCATCCTTAGGTGCTTTTCCATTTTCATTTCAAGTAAATTGCTATATAGTTAATCCAGGACTTAACTAACAGCTTATTAATGGTGGGGAGAGAGTGCCAGAAATAAGGACTTCTGCTCTTTAGCTCAGGATGTGTTTTCATCCATGTCCAATATATGCAGTAGAGTTTACAGGAAGATAGGGATGTTTCTTTGGATTCTGTAATTAAAGACTTAGGAATACATATATACTCAAAAAAACCCCTTTCCCCTAGTTATTGTTATTTGATATGAATATAAATTTCCCTTTCTAGGGGCCTAAAAGCTGGAGTTCAGCAACAGTCCCTGCTGAAGGCAGATGTATAACTGGAAAACAGTGGCCCTGTAGAGTGTAAGGATGGCTTCATCCTTTTTGTGAAGATGAGTTTGCAACTTTTTTGTTCCCCGTGGCCACCTATTTTATTCAAACTTATGTATCTTGCTCCTGGAGTCAATATTCTCTTTGTGGGAATATACTAAAAATGTTAAATATGATGCTGAAAAACTAACATTTTTCTCCAGAGTTTTAAAAAAGGCTTTTGTTTCTTTTTCTTCCCCAAACAATTTGGTTATTTGATTGTGCTATTACTCTATACCTAATCTGTTTCTCCTTCTCTAAAACTGATCCATCAACTAAGGATAAAGCAATCTTAAACCTCTGCAGGGAAAATATAATGTAAATGACCATTTTGACTATCATTCTCATGTTAAAACAATCTTAACACGTTTGGTTTTGCTAATACAGCAAAATTGTCCAACATGAGTTAATCACACAATACATGTCTGAAAGCTAGCCATATTCTAAATTTGCTGGGCAATTATATAATTAAATGTAGTTGTGATTAGATAGACTCAAGACAATGGTACTATCAGTGAAGTAGATAGTTTTGTCTGCATCTTGACGACTTTTCCGAAAATTATGTTAGAAGCATTTATTCTTATCTGATAGCACAGATCTGGTGCTGATACCTAGTTTATGTATATATACAGCTTGTTTTGTATAGGTATGTCGCTAGGTTATGATAATATGTGCAAAATTACTTCTAACTAGGTAGGTACCAAGATGTAGTGTTCATATGTGATGACTGTAGGGTGAGATTTTCATCTCCACTATCCTTGCTGACATATTAAACTTAATGAGGTATAACTGAGGATAGGATTTGCCTTGTGCTTTTTAAAATTTTTTTGGCACTTTCCTTTCAAACACTGGCTAAGTTATCTGTTAAATTTGGGTAAGCTTATTGGTGTGAAGTTGCATGCAATGTACTGTTGATGAGGCCGGGGGGAAGATGCAAAGGAATAAACAGCCATTTTTTCAACACATGACCTGGCACGTGCAGATGAAAAGGTTGGGAATGGAAGGTGTCCTTCTAGCAAATTTTTGTTTCAAACCTGGTTTAAAGCTGTTTCATACACAAAAATTAATGTGTAGGTCCACTGTGAACATGTAGTATGACATCCTCATAGTAAAGAATTCCTGAATTAATTTCCCTTTCATCTGAAGTCTGACCTTCAAAACCAAACCAAACATGTCTAGCTTCAAATTCTGTCTATTAATCTTATTGTAAATTGGTTCTATAGATTCAGGAGTTGTTTTTATACATTCTGCTCCATGTGGGCAACAGATATTTAGTAAGGTATATAGAATATGATCAAGTAATGCTTTGTCCTTCAGTTCTTTAAGTCAGACTGATCATTTTTTGACTTTTATAGGGAAATGTTTCTATGTTTGTATGTCCTTGGAACTTTCCTGTGAGGCCTTTGCAATCTATAACATCCCTGAAATGTGCTCAGACGAAAGGAGTTAGCATTCCAAAGCTAACTGTTGCCAAATGCAGATGCAATCTGACCTCCCTGCTGCTGCCTCACCTTCTGTAACTATACCCCCAAGGATCACCTTTTTGACCCTACCGTTGCAATTGCCTCTGCTGTCAGCCATTCCTTTTCAAAGGCTGCGTCTAAGCTTACCTGCAAGAGAACACCAGGAGATACCTCAGATCTTGCTTGCTCCTTGGATAACGAGGTTGTGTGCTTAGATTTCACCTACATGGAGACAGGGATGTGAGAAATCACTAGTGCACATCCAGATAGCACACTAATGGGAAGTCAGGGTGTGGCAGGGGCCAGCGCCTGCATCTGGGAAATCAGAAATTCTTCTGGACTTTAGATTCCAGATACAATCAAAGAAATTTCTTCCTGGGATTACCTCTTACATTGTTTGATTCTGGGTGTATTTCCTGAACTGCTTACTACTTCTTAAACAAAATCTGGGTTTTATCATCTGCATTATTTACTTTTATGCTGTGTTACCTTTTATCAACAGAGATTTTATGTTTTAGTTCAGATAACTTCTAACATTTCTCTTAAGTGTAAATATCTAAATAGAACCCCTATATATTTAGTAGGAATTATACATCACGTCTTTAAATGTAACAGAGCATAAATTTGTCATCATGTTGTTTGTTTTTTTTTCATTTTCCATGTCCATTTTATATTCCTTTAATTTAATCAGAAAGCCTTGAATTACCAAGTCAGATGCTGGCAGAAGTATCAATACTTGTGCATTTATTAACTAAACTTTTAATCTTTTAAACAAAAATAGCAAGTTAGTTTGGCAAGATTTGTTTTTATAAACCTTTGTTGATGGGCATTAATTGCCTTCCATACCTTTATTTTTTTATTAATCACATCCCATATTATTCATTAGATTATTTTGCCTGGTTATTTTGGTCTGACAGCCTTATAATTACTTAGGTTATATCACTTAAGTAGTGCCACTCTTTTTCTTCTCCATGTCTTTTGGGACTTTCATGGTGTCCCAAGATGTACTAAAAATTAACAGTGATGGTCCAGATAGCTTCTTTCTATGATACTTCTTTAAAAGGTGTTTTTTTCCCACAAGTTTTCTAGACCTGCTCATCCTACACATGTTTTTTAAACTAGTGTTCCATGTTTCCTTACTAATTCAAATCTCATCAAGCTTTTCCCAAGGGCACAAGAGATGCACACTTCTGCCCTTCCTAAGGTCTTACCTTTATTAATAAGAATTCTACCAGCTCTAGCAATGAACTAACGCCATTGCTGGAATATTTTGTTTTTAAAAAGCCCCTTCCATTCTCTTGATCTTATCTCTGTTGACTAGAGATTTTTCCAAGATTCCTTTACCCATTTTCTACAAATCCAGTTTTCTGATTTGTATTTACTACTTGTATTTTTCTTTTTTTTTTTTCCATTTGTTATTAAAGCTACTAATAATCCCTTCTAAATTAGGTTGTTTTATTATTTTTGTTGTCCTTTGCCCGCTGAGTATTTAATAAAGTTCCAGTTATCATTCTTGTATTTCTGGCTATTTTCTAGTCTCTCTGATGATCTTGTGCATAAGTATTTTAAGACTGGTTTATTTATTTTACCTAGAGCAGCAAATTTAAGTAGTATTGACAAGAACTTTGGTGTCTTCATGTGATTATTGCAGGAACACTGTACTGAAAATACCCTTGTTCTTTAGTTTTGTGATCAGCTGTTATCTAAGTCACAGCAGCTAATTAAGTGTTCTTCCATGGCTTGTTTAGGAAGTCATCAAAATTGTCTGTGGTGTGTCTAGAAGCAATAGCTAAATATAAGACCACCATGTGCCATTCTAATGTGCTGTGTGCTCCTGGGATCTTATTCAGAGCTGACACAGCACTCATAGGCTCAGAGCTGACATGACTCTGCATAGCATTGTACTCTGCTGTATGAATCAACTCTAAGACACCCAATGTTAAGGAGCGTGCCATCCATATGGCTTAATTTCTGATAGAGAAATGTGTCTCAGCTGAAAAATATGAAAATATCTTCCAGATAATCATCTTTATTTTCTAGGATATCCTCATTCCTATGTACAATACAGTCAATGTTTCAAACCAGGAAATGGCTGGGTATTTGATTAATATGCCATAAATACAATGAAAACAAATCTTTTTCAAAAGTTTGCTAACAGTCACAGACAGAATGCCCATAGGATCAAGGAACAGCAGAAGCAGTCCATGATGCTTATTGTTAGCGTAGTAAGTGCGAATTTCAGAGTCACAAATGGTTCATGTTTGGTGATGAGACCATTTACAGTAATCACTAGGGTATTACTTGAAAGTTGTTGGGATGACATCTTAAAACACAGTCCTGTCATATGAACATTACCTTAGGCGTGTAAAGGTAATCACAGAGGCACTGGGAATGTGATGCAGTACTGGTCCAGCATAGGATCAGAAAGCAGCTTTAATCAAGCAAGTTATTTTCTTCAAAGGAAGAAATCCTATGCCTTGTACCTTGTAAGCCAAGATGAGTTTATAAAGTAGTAACTTCTTGCCTTAAAAAAAAAACCTTTGTCATTTTTTTTAATGCTATGAATGGGGGATCCATCCTGCTCAATATCTTGCTTCAGCAAGTGATGGGGCAATTTCTTGAGGGAAGTCCAATAAATTTACAGAAGTTGCAAGGTTTTCTTATGTAATCTGCCAAGTTACTGGCTGAGAGAATAAATACTGTTTTCTAGTACTATTCTAAGTTTTTACTACCAACACAGTGACAGAGAGGTTTTTGGACTAAAGTGTGACCTCCTCTTCCTTCTCCTCCTACAAAACAAAACAAAACACCAGACCTAGCCACTGTTTAATTCTAATTTTCTTTATGAAGCAACTTAACTCTGGTGTGCGTAGTGACACCAGATACGAACTTAGTCTGTTTAACATTAAGTTATTTGATGGACCACAATATGGAGCTAAGGAGAACTGGGCTTGAAACAAACAGAAAGGAAGTGGTTCCTCCTGCAATGGACAACAGGTCTGGGAGGCTCATCACCAAAGGGCCCTGTGGGTACAAGGAGCTTGCATGGGATCAAAAAATACCCTGACATAAAAAACAGATGTTGGGACAGTATTGGGGAGGTGGTGAACTAGCACATATGCTTGTTCTGATTTTATTCTTCTGTAGTTATTCAGTAATACTACAGTTTGAGACAGGACACCAGGGACATGGACCCTTAAGACAGTGCAGCTCTCTTAAATTATGTCTTAGAGGTCATGAAGACAATAATCAGTATCTTTGTTTCATGTCATCACCAGTGCCTGATCTCTCTTGTGAGGACTTATGGCCAAAACCTCTGAGTAAATTACTTTAGCCTTGATCATACACATGCTTGTTTATAGAATCCATTTTAACTATTTGGGACTTCTCCTGAAAATGCAAATGGCTTATGCAGTGAACAAAGAGGTGCTGTTCTCCATGTGCTCCATTCATGGGGAGTGGTGCAGTAATCTGTGTGTCCAAAGGGAAACGAAGTCCCATTTCCATTTACCTTCCCTTCAACATTTCTGTGTTTGTGTAGATATAGGATGTGGCTTGGGGTGGATATAGATGCATACAGCACTTTTCAAAATGAGATGCTTTGTCCAGGCTTAAGACTGTAATATGGCTTCTGACAGTGAGTTATAACTTGTTCTGCAATTTCACACATTTCGAATAAACAACCTGAGCAGCGGAGTTGAGCTGGATAGCAAGCCCATGTTAATGAGTAGGGATTCTGAGAGAATTGTGGTATTGCTATTATGAACAAAACACTGTTCACGTCTCAGACATTTGGTTATTTTCAGTCTTCCTTTCCTTTCCCGTCTTTGGACTAAAATAGGCAGGTAGGATTTTTTTTTGTTACTACCAACCAGAGAAATAGCTTACCTGGAAGATTTTCCTTTTGGAAATTCTGTCCTTCTGAAACATGTTCCTTGCCTTGTCACACAGTGCATCTCAAACAAGACCCCATCTCCTATAAGAATTCACCATGTATTGCAGTGGAAATTGGTCTAGACTGATACCATAGAAAGTGGGATGCCAGTAATGGGGCACCTGACCAGGCTAACCTGCATGCTCCAAAACTGTCAAAGGGTATGGAGTTGGTCAAAGGAATTCTTCAAGAAAGAGCAAACTACTTCTTTTTTCTTCCAGATTTTGCACTCCCTTTCTAAATGTTG